>NC_041384.1:163609597-163712071 GCF_002162155.2 Triticum dicoccoides | reverse complement strand
AGTAGCCAAGGAATCGCTCGATCGGGTTCAGTTAACAGCCATCGATCAATCGCCCAGGTTCAGTAACGCATAGCCTGCAATGCAATCGCTCGGGTTCAGTTAGAGCCCAACGCCTCGCTCGGGTTCAGTTAGAGCCAACGCCTCGCACACATGCTCGTACGTGTACGAGAGAAATGCGCATCGCTCGGCCCCTGACCTCCCACCGTAACCGGGAACTCTCCGAAATTTTCCTCCCCCTCACTTCTACCATGGTTTTTTCCGTCATGGACGGCCCAAAGAATGTCATGCAGCTGCATCTCCGGCCCGCCCAGGACGAAAAGCCCATTTTCTGTCATGATTTTTTGTCATAGAAGTAGAGCCCACCACATCTATGATGATACTGGGTTTTGTCACAATTATCGTCATAGAAGTGTCATATGTATGGCAGAAAAAATTTCGTTCGGTCCAAAATGTCACGGATGTGTCTTTTTTTGTAGTGTATATTCCTCCCTCATAATAATTTTTAGTAGAATCATGATTGAGTTCAACAATATTACCATCACATAAAGCATTATTTTCATGATCTTCGAGCATAGAAATTTTACTACTCTCCACATAAGAAAAATTCTCCTCAGTCGGAATAGCGGGATGTGACGCCCCGAGACCGATGCGCCAGGTGTCTTCCAGTTATTCGTTGTTGTTGCCATGTCATTCGCTTGCGTGTTGCATCTTGTCATGTCATCATCCGCATTGCATCTGCATGTCTTCGAAACTTGCATCCGTCCGGGTTCCCCCGGTTCCGTCCGTTGTCCGTTCTGAGCCCAGACACACTTGCACGCGCCCGCGGCACGTCCGTAATAGTATTTTATAAGTGGCCGGAAAATGTTCTCGGAAGGGGTTGAAAGTTGGTGTGTGGTCTTATTATAGTGTAGATAGATCGCCTGTCAAGTTTCATCGCATTTGGAGTCCGTTTGATGCCCCAACGGATAACTATAGCGGCAATATAGTCGGTCTAACGTCGGACGTTTTCGGTCTCCGGAAACAGTCGTTGGGCCTCTCTATTTTCTCTTCTCTCATCCCAAGGCCTTCCGCACAGCCCACTACCACTCACCGTCAGGTCCTACCTAACCTCTCTCGTCAGCCCGCGGCCCTCCTCGCGCGCGCGTCCGAAAATTGTCCCGGACCCGACCCAAGCAGTCGTCACCGTTGTGTCCGGATCATCCCCAAACATCTACAAAACATCACCGTTTTCTTATTTGGACTCCCTAGCCTATTTTTTTTCCTGACCGTCCGATTTTGATCAGAGGGACGAGATAGCCCCTAACCTAACCCATGGTGTATATATTCATCCACCCCTAGTCCATTTTGGTCAAACCCTAGAAATTAGGAGGCTTGTCCCTTCACCCGCCGCCGCACTCTCCACCAAATCCCCTCTCGGGATCCTCCCAGATCTGATCCAGCCAACCACGCGCAGCCAACCCCCCCTTCCTCATTTTCAGATCCACCATCCATCCCTTCGATCCATCTCCAGTCAACGACCGCCAACGCTCAAATCCCGCAGGAGCCCGAGCTCCACCTCCTCGCCACCATCCCCGCCTCCTGGATCCTCACGTCATCGGCGCCCTACCTGGATCCACCATCCATCCCTTCGATCCATCTCCAGTCAACGACCGCCAACGCTCAAATCCCGGAGGAGCCCGAGCTCCACCTCCTCGCCACCATCCCCGCCTCCTGGATCCTCACGTCATCGGCGCCCTACCTGGACCTCGCCGGAGCCGCCGGCTAACGAGGACAACCCCGCGCCCCTGTCTTCCTTCTTCCCATGCTCCCGTTCCTCCTTCCCTCACACGCCTCTCTCTCTCTCTGTCTGTCTTCCTCGTCATCGTGCAACCTTGCCTCCACCCAGAAGTAGCAGGTCGCCACGCCTCTCCTCTCCCTATCTTCCTATCATCTACTTCTCTGAACTTCTCCTTGTTTCTCTGTATAGGAAGCGGCCATGGCGCCCCTGCATCTCAAAAAGTCCCGTGCCGCCAATCCCTGGAGATGGCCAGATCCAGTCTGGATCGACCTCCCGAGCCCACAACCCGCAGTCGCCGCGCCTTCTTCCTCTGTTTTTGTTCGAGCAAGGGAGATGAGTGCGTGCCTGCAACCTCTGCATCACGGTGCTACGCCTCGCTCGACCTTCGTTGACCACGTCCTTGACCGCGCCTCTCCCAGCTGCATGGGCTGCAGCCACGCAAGATCGATCTTGGCCCAGCGCCAGATCGCGCCAAGGCCCAGCGCTCGGCCTACCGGCCCAGCATCGCCCCCTGCCGGCCTCTCCTCTGCACCAGCGGGCCTTGGCCCATGATGAGCCACCCACATCCCAGCGCCCCTCCTTTTTCCTTACCTGTTGGGCCAGTTCAGTTTCAGCCCATGAACGTTTTTTTCCTGGACGAATTTAACCATATTTCCAGAGATAGCAGGTTTTGCAGAAAACCCCCTAGACTTCATGCATCTAATAACTAATTAACCGTGCATCGGATCTAAATAAATTATATATGAAACTTGCTTAGTTTTTCATCTAGTTTCATAATATGTCATTTTCATGCATGTTTAAAATGTTTAAAATGATGTTCGCTTTAATTTGCTCAAATAACTTGTTAAAATGATTTAATTCATAACTAAATAACCACAACTCGGATCTAAATAATCTTTATATGTAAATGGGGTGGAAAAATGCCTAGTTTAACATGGTGCACTTTTCTTGCATGTTTAATAACTCTAAAATTGTGTTTAGGGAAGAACAGTACCAAACCTCAAAATATGCATATGGGGTTTTACCAAAATTGTTGTTCGTTGTTTCCGGCCTCATTTAAACTTGCCTAGATAGGTAGTTTTCATTTGCTTCACTCCTGGCCATGTTAATCGACATTTAATATTGTTGGGGTACATAAAAGAGATCGATCTAAATAACTTATCGTGGTGTTTTGTCAATATGCAACGCCACTTAATTTGTAGGATTGTTTGTGCACTTTGCCATGCCATGCTTCATTAAACCGGACATACATCATACTTGGTTGTGCATCATGATATGTGATGGTTGTTTACTATGTTGTTTTCTCCTTTCCGATGTTGCTTCTTCGGGTTGGTTCCGATAATGTCGCGTTTGTGAGGATTCGTTCGACTACGTCCGTTTGTCTTCTTCATGGACTCGTTCTTCTTCCTTGCGGGATCTCAGGCAAGATGACCATACCCTCGAAATCACTTCTATCTTTGCTTGCTAGTTGCTCGCTCCTTTGCTATGCCTATCCTGTGATACCTACCACTTGCTTATCATGCCTCCCATATTGCCATGCCAAGCCGCTAACCCACCTTGTCCTAGCAAACCGTTGTTTGGCTATGTTACCGCTTTGCTCAGCCCCTCTTATAGCGTTGTTAGTTGCAGGTGAAGATTGGAGCTTGTTCCATGTTGGAACATGGATATTTTGTTGGGATATCACAATATCTCTTATTTAGTTAATGCATCTATATACTTGGTAAAGGGTGGAAGGCTCGGCCTTATGCCTGGTGTTTTGTTCCACTCTTGCGGCCCTAGTTTCTATCATATCAGTGTTATGTTCCTGGATTTTGCGTTCCTTACACGGTTGGGTTATAATGGGAACCCCTTGACAGTTCACTTTGAATAAAACTCCTCCAGCAAGGCCCAACCTTGGTTTTACCATTTGCACTAAGAACCTAGCCTTTTCCCTTGGGTTTTGCGGACTCAAGGGTCATCTTTATTTTAACCCCCCCCCCCCCGGGGCCAGTGCTTCTCTAAGTGTTGGTCCGAACTGAGTAGACTGCGGGGCCACCTCGGGGAAACTTGAAGGTTGGTTTTACTTGTAGGATGTCTCATCCGGTGTTGCCTTGAGAACGAGATATGTGCAGCTCCTTTCAGGATGTCAGTGCATTGGGCGGTCTTGCTGGACTTGTTTTACCATTGTCGAGGATGTCTTGTAACCGGGATGACGAGTCTGATCGGATTGTCTTGGGAGAAGGAATATCCTTCATTGACCGTGATAGCTTGTGATGGGCTAAGTTGGGACACCCCTGTAGGGATTTGAACTTTCGAAAGCCGTGCCCACAGTTATGGGCAGATGGGAATTTGTTAATGTCAGATTGTAGAAAACCTGAAACTTAACTTAATTTAAAATGCACCAACCGCGTGTGTAACCATGATGGTCTCTTTCCGGTGGAGTCTGGGAAGTGAACACGGTGTTGGAGTTATGTTTGACATAGGTTGTTCTAGGATCACTTCTTGATCATAGTTTCTCGACCGTGCTTGGCCTTCTCTTCTCGCTCTCTTTTGCATATGTTAGCCACCATATATGCTAGTCGCTTGCTGCAGCTCCACCTCATACCTTTTACCCTACCTATAAGCTTAAATAGTCTTGATCGCGAGGGTGTGAGATTGCTGAGTCCTCGTGACTCACAGATACTTCCAAAACCAGTTTGCAGGTGCCGATGATACCGTGCAGGTGACGCAACCGAGCTCAAGGAGGAGCTCGATGAAGTTTGTGTTCGCTATGTTGTTCCGTTTCCAGTTGATCAGTAGTGGAGCCTAGTTGGGACGATCGGGAATCTGTGTAGCATTTGGGGTAGTCTTCTTTTATTTTGGTTCCGTAGTCGGACCTTGATTGTATCTGGATGATGTAATGCTTTATTCATGTATATTGTGTGAAGTGGCAATTGTAAGACAACTATGTATCTCTTTCCCTTATGTATTACATGGGTTGTGTGAAGATTACCTCACTTGCGACATTGCTTTCAATGCGGTTATGCCTCTAAGTCGTGCTTCGACACGTGGGAGATATAGCCGCATCGAGGGCGTTACACGGGATGACTAGTTCCTAAAGTTGAAACTCTTCCAAACCCGCTTTAGAGAATAGTATTATTCATACTCCAAAAGATATAAGTGAAGTTCATGGAGCGTTCTACAATTAATATAGACTAATCAATATCCAAGCTCAAAATATATAAGTGAAGCACACGAAGCATTCTATAAAACCATACTCAAAAGATTTAAGTGAAGCACAAAGAGCAATTCTATACGATCATACTTAGAAGATATAAGTGAAGCACATGAAGTATTTTATAAATTTATGAAGGGGTCTCATACTAGCATGGTTCTTAAAGAGAAATAAAAATGCAAAAGGACACAAATCATGTGAACAAAACAAAAACCGAGGTATACCGATAATTGTTGAAGAAGAAAGATGGCATGCCAACCGGGGCATCCCCAAGCTTAGATGCTTGAGTATCATTAGAATATTTACTTGGGGTGCCTTAGGCATCCCCAAGCTTGAGATCTTGCCTCTCTTTATTCTTCTCACATCGGTAACTCCTTGTTCTTCGAACACTTCATCCACACAAGACTTTAACAAAAACTTTGTGAGATCCGTTAGTATAATAAAGCAAATCACTACCTTTAGGTACTGTTTCAAACTCATTACAATTTCATATTAGAACTATATCTACTGTATTCCAACTTCTCTATGGTTCAGACCCTCCGATACTAGCCATAGATGCATCAAAATAAGCAAACAACACACGAAAAACAGAATCTGTCTAAAACAGGACAGTCTGTAGTAATCTGGAGCTTTAGAAACTTCTGTAACTCCAAAAATTATGAAATAAATTTTACAATTTGAAAATTTTGTACAGAAGTAATGTGAAAAAAGTTTCAGACCCATTTGACTTTCCAGTAAAAAATGTAAAATCACGCGCTACAGACAAAGTTTCCGTTTTTTGTTATGCACATAGTAAACAAGCAATCTAATCATCCTAAAACCAAAGCTTGGCACAATATTTTTATAATACAATGGATATATATATAAGGGGATAGTTATTTACATAGAAACTTCCATGAAGAATTCTACATTGTTTCCGTGATCATGAACACTAGTGCTCAACGTCGACCCTCACTTCTTCAATGCATAACTTTCCAATCACTTCTCTTTTTGAAAAACATTTCAGGTATGAGAGGCAAGCAATTTTTTTGTATTTTCATTATTTTAAAAACAATTGTATGTTTCACCCACAACTAAACAGGAACAAAGAAGGAAAAAACAAAATCTACGTAGTGAAGAAAGCAAACAAGCACACACGAGAATATCAACCCCGCGCTATTGCTCCCCGGCAACGGCGCCAGAAAAGAGCTTGATAATCCCCAAGTGTAGGGATTCATTGTAGCAATTTACAAAGGTGGAAGTGAAAAGTATGGAGTGTCGAACCCTATCTGCCACTGATACGACTCTAAGTACACCGAACGTTTGCTTCCAACTAGCAACGAGAAATAAAACTATGTTGTGGGTATGAAGTGGATAACTTTGCATGATAGCGGAGAGCTAAAATATGCAAGTAGGGGTTGTTATCATAAAGGTAGAATATATTACTAAATATTATAAATAGCGAGTGTGGAATAATGATGGATCAGTGTGCGGAATTGTCTTAGGCAATTGTTAACAAGACCGATAGTCATCATTGCAATTTAATATGAGGGAGAGGCATAAGCTAACATACTTTATATACTTGGATCATATGCACTTATGATTGGAACTCTAGCAAGCATCCGCAACTACTAAAGATCATTAAGGTAAAACCCGACCATAGCATTAAAGCATCAAGTCCTCTTTATCCCATACACAACAACCCCCTTACTCGGGTTTGCGTTTTAGTCACTCACCAACCCACTATAAGAGAATCATGAACGTATTGCAACACCCTACAGCAGGAATCCCTCACGCTTGTGCGACACGGAGGGCACCATAGGACAGCACCAAAGTAAAACATACAACTCATACCAATCTAGATCATCAATCAACCCAAAGACAAAGGATATCTACTCAAAACATCATAGGATGGCAACACATCATTGGATCATAATATGTGGCATAAAGCACCATGTTCAAGTAGGGATTACAGCGGGGTGCGGGAGAGTGGACCGCGTAAAAGAGATGAGGATGGTGATGATGATGAAGACGGTCACCATGGTGATGATTCCCCTCCCGATGGCACTCCGGTGCCACCGAGAGAGAGGAGGAGAGGTTCTCCCCCTTGTGCTTCCTCCTCCATGGCCTGCCCCCTAGATGGGGAGAGGTTCTCCCTCTGGTCCTTGGCCTTCATGGTGATGATAGCCCCTCCGGGATCCTCCTCCATGCCCTCCGGTGATGATGGCCCCCTCCAGCAGGGTGCCAGAGAGGGCCTAGATTGGTTTTTGGTGGCTACGGAGGCTTCTGGCGGCGGAACTCCCGATCTAGGTTATTTTCTGGAGGTTTCTGTATTAATAGGAATTTTTGGCGTCGGTCTCACATCAAGAAGGTGCCCGAGTCGTCCACGAGGCAGGCCCACGCGCCTGGGGGGGTGGGCACGCCCCCACCCTCGTGGACGGCCCGGGACTCTTCTGGCCCAACTCTTTTACTCCGGGGTCATCTTTTGGTCCATAAAAAATCATCAAAAATTGGCATGTCAATTGGACTCCTTTTGGTATTCCTTTTCTGCAAAACTCGAAAACAAGGAAAAAACAGAAACTGGCACTGGGCTCTAGGTTAATAGGTTTGTCCCAAAAACCATATAAAATAGCATATAAATGCATATAAAACATCCAAGGTTGATAATATAATAGCATGAATACTTCATAAATTATAGATACGTAGGAGACGTATCACCGCCGCTGTAGGGTGTTGCAATATGTTCATGGTTTGCTTATTGTCTGTGTGGCGGGGGTGATAGCAGCCTAAACGCAGATAAGTGGGTTATGGTGTATGTGAGTAAAGAGGACTTGATACTGAATGCTATGGTTGGGTTTCACGACCTTAATGATCTTTAGTAGTTGCAGATGCTTGCTATATTTCCAATCTTAAGTGCATATGATCCAAGTAGAGAAAGTATGTTAGCTCATGCCTCTCCCTCATATAAAATTGCAAGAATTATTACCGGTACTTGTTATCAATTACATAGGGACAAATGACTTTCTTGTTGACAAAAGCTATCCACTTTTATTACCTTGAAATTGATTCGTAGTTTTATTCTCACAAAGTACTCGTAGTTTTATTCTTGCAAAATAGTTTCATACTTGTTCTAGGTAAAGCAAACGTCAAGTGTGCGTAGAGTTGTATCGGTGGTCGATAGAACTTGAGGGAATATTTGTTCTGCCTTTAGCTCCTCGTTGGGTTAGACACTCTTATTTATTAAAGAAGGCTACAAACGATCCCCTATACTTGTGGGTTATCAACATGGCAGTTTGACAGTGGTTGCATCTTGCATTGCGTTCTACGTTGTACTGCTTCTAATTTTCTGAAATGCTACTTATGACAAGACACTTTTAACTTGGCAGAGTGATATTGGTTGCATCTTTCATATGGTGTCTATCTTGCATTACTTCTATTTTCTTGAAAATCCTTCTGCTTAATTTACACATCGTAGCTGTGAATATGTCATGTCGTCCTATTTTTCTTACATATTCCATCCTCATATGACTGTCTTACATCAAAGTATTGCTTGTATGTATCATGCATCAATGAGTTCTGAAGAGCGATTTTATTCTTTTGTGTTCTGGGTACGGCTTGACATGGAAAAGTCAAAAATGAGCAAGGAAAAGAATATAGTAGGGAATGGTGTAACTCTTCAGGTGAAATGGAAAAGGATCTGCCCTCGAGATTCTGCTCGTACTTATAGTGAAGTAGAAGGTCCAAGTCCACCGGTAAATCTACAAACATGATATCACCTGCTCCACCAGCTGTAACATCCGCTTCAACTATACCGACATCTCAACGAGTTACTCGTTTGTTTGCTCTGGAACTAGCCAGTTCCCAAGCTACCTTCACACCTAATACTACTTCCGAAGCACTGCTGACACAACAGGACTTGGCAAGATCAGATGAACCTCATGAGCATCAACACCAAGACGGTACCTGACCGAGTTAAGTTGCAGTTGCATCCTCCTTTATATGTACTCTCATAGTTTGATGTGCACTAACACTTTCTATATTCGTTGTCGAACTAGCACCACGGCGCAAGCGGAAATAGACATCAGGGATAATGCTTGACAGATTAACAAAATCTAAAGGAGGAAGAATGGTGATCCATTTTGAGGCAGGTTTAAAAAGGCCATGTGATGCTACAGAGTCAGCCAAGTTAGTACCAGAGGTAGCCTTGCCGTTAGATGTCATGCACATATCCTCCCAATCTGGATCCAGTACAGGAATGAGAAAGACAGTACCCAGTTTAACACCTTCCTTGACTATTTATCTGTAAGTAATGTTATTCATCGCAATTTGTAATATTGTCTTGCTCTGTCCCATACTTTCTAGCTTCCTCCTAATAAGACTCGCATTCTTTTTTCAATAGATGAGGTTCAAGTTGGATCCGAAAGATGATGCAACTAAACAAGGATGCACTCATGTTTTTTAGTCTACTCCGCGACAGTATCGGTACCACCTTAGAAAAGCTCACTTTGAAGGCAAGACTAACAATGAAATTGCCCAAACATCTCTAGTGGAATATATTACAGATGAATATTGGACAACCCTTGTTAAACACTAGTCTGATCCAAAGTATCAGGTAGGATATATGTATTTGATCAGATCACATATCGAACTTGTATTTATGTATGTGCCTTACAAATGTATCTTCTTCTAGGCTAACTATTTGAAGAACAAGACCAACCATTCTAAAGTGAAATTCCAACAGACAACAGGATCTCTTAGTTATATTGCACACTGCGAGGCTCATGTAAATAGCTGCTAGTTCCTTCTTTCTTTTGTGCCATATTATCGTATCTATATTGACTTGTTCTAAATACAGAGGAAAGCCCGTGCGGACCAAAAAGAACCTGAACCGAATGCAGTGGAAATCTTCAAGGATTGCCACACCAGCAAGATGAAGAGCATGAGCACACCAGTTCAAGCCGCTGTTGTAAGTCCTTACTCCTCTTGCCTTTGAACTGCTTGTTACTGTGACATGTTGATTTAACTGCTTGGTTTGCAGCCAATGTCAGTTACTCTATTCACTTTTATACACAGTTGTCTTAGCGTAGCATTTCACCTTACACGGTTTAAAAGAGATGAAGGATATTCTTTTGGTCTTGATCTGTAATCTAGTTGTGATGTTCACGTGCCCACACAATTATACAATAGTCTGTTTGTTTTATATCTGTTTTCCCATGATATGAATGATGTCATACTATGTTCATCTTACTTTAAACCATGTCTCTTTATCCTTACATGTCAATGAATGTGAGGAAATAGACAATACAGTAGGCATGCTACATGGACATATGTTCCGAAAGTGATTTTATTATGTAGTTGGCACTACAATACATGCTAATGTATTACAATAGTTCACCAAAAATAAGTTATGTATAAACGTGAAACCTACTGTGTTTGTTTTTGTCTCATTAGTAACTTCTCTCGTACACTAATCTACAAGTTCAAACTTTCAGCAAGCTGTGGAACAAATGATTCAACAGCCACAACCACCTGAAGGTGACGAGGCTACCACAGGCACAATGTCACCGCTTGCTGCAGTGCGTCAGTATCTCTCCACTAACAGTGCAAAAAGCACCTTCCTGCGTAATTTTGGGTTGGTTGTCAAGGTAACCTCAACCAAATCGCCTACTAAACAAAATCTTCCTGCTAGACAGAGTGTTATATCTGTGCTCCAGACACAAGTCAATCCCTAATGGACGTCGTTCCAGAAACAAGAATAGTGGTTGACAAATGTCATCAAGATATGAATGGTTTTGAAACCAGACTATCAGACATTTGCTTCGTTGTTCAAGAGCAATGGTGGAAAAAGGGGGATGATCATGCTGTAGATTCTATAGCCTAAAACATTAGCACTGAGGTCAAATGCTTTGTGCTTCTATACATCTGATGGTGCTTTTATCTGCAAGGACTGTAAACTTTATGCCAACAGGCCTTTTGTTGTATGGCTAGAATTTATTTTGTTGTGATACAACATTTATCATGCTGCCAAAGGCTGTAGAAATTTTGACAGTATTTTTGTATAGTGTGGTTTATCTTAGAAATGTATTCGGCCAAAAGCTTCGTAGGACCCCAACGTGCCAACAGTCGTTAGGACCATTTCAATTGGGCTAAAAACAATTATGGGCCGTAATTTGCATGTAGCCCACTAAAAATATTTGGACCTAAATCAGCATAAGCTTTCATATTTTTTGGTAGGCATGTGCCCACAGTGGGCCTTTAATAGGCCTAAACATAATTTGGGCCCTTAGTAACAATAGGTCATTATCATGTGTAAATATCTCAAGCCCATAAAAACATTGGACCTTTAATAGGCCAAAAGTCAGACTGGGCCCTGATCGTGCCAAATAACCCACTGGTCATTAGCAGGCCGAAATGTATCTCAGCTCGTGGTGGCCCATTTACAATGTGGATCGTTCACAGGCCGAAATTCAGACGTGTCGTAAATGCGCCTACTACACGGGCCTTTAACAGGCCGGAAGTTCGGTCGGGCTTGATTAGTGTCAGTTTTATATGGGCCATTAATAGGCCTGATGTGACGTTGGGCCATATATGGCCCATGGATTTCGTCCGACGTTAACAGGCCGAATATCACAACAGGCTGAAAGTGGCCCAAATCTACAGTGGGCCTCTAACAGGCCGAATGTCAGACATGGCCGAATATGACCTAAATCCTTCACAGTCGTTTATGGGACGAAAGTTTCAATGCCCTATAAATGGGCCCAAATGAAGCAAGACCTTTAACAGGCCGGAAACACACGGGCCATTGTAGCGTCCCGAGACAGACGCGCCAGGTGTCTCCTAGTTATTCGCCGTCATAGCCATGTCATTTGTTTGCGTGTTGCATTTTTGTCATGTCATCATCCGCATTGCATCTGCATGTTTTCAAAAGTTGCATCGTCCGGGTCTCCCATTCCTTCTGTTGTCCATGCTGAGCCTAGACACACTTCCACGCGCCCGTGACATGTCTGAAATATTATTTTATAAGTGGCCAAAAAATGTTCTCGGAATGGGACGAAAGTTGGTGGTTGGTCTTATTACAGTGTAGATAGACCGCTTGTCAAGTTTCATCGCATTCGGAGCTCGTTGGATGCCCCAACGGATAACTATAGCGGCAGTATAGTCGGTTTATTCGTCGAACGTTTTGGTCCCCGAAACTGTCGCCGGGCCTCTCCTTCTCTTCCCTCTCTTCTCAGCCTAGCCCATCTAGCACAGCCCGCTAGCCCACGTACCCAACTCTCCTCGCGTCCGGAGCCATCCGATCGTGATCGGAGGGCCTCGAAACCCCTCCTAACCCCTCAAACCCTAACCCTGCCTATAAATGGACACCCCATCTCAATTTTGGGCAACCCTACCCCGTCCTCCTCATTTTCCGTGCCCCCGCCTACCTTCAACCGCCGGCAGCATCGTTTTCAGCACCGGCAAGCCATGCACCGCCACTGGCGAGTCGCCATGGGCCAACCGCCGCCTGCGCAGCCGCTTCCCACCACTGACGTGCCGCCACCTCACCTCCCCAACTCTCCCCGTTGCTACGGCCCACGAAAGCCCGTTGTCGTGGTTCTAAGTCTGACAGTAGAATAGGGGGTAGGAATGTAGAGTCAAGATCCTAGCTATGGAGGAGTTGTACATGCGAGTTTTACGAGTTCAGGCCCTTCTCGGAGGAAGTAACAACCCTACGTCTCGGAGCCCGGAGGCGGTCGACTGGATTATATGCGTGTGAGTTACAGGGGGTGCGAACCCTTGTGCGTGTGGAGGGGGTGGCTTATATAGAGTGCGCCAGGACCCCAGCCAGCCCACGTCATAGAGGGTTTAAGGTACATTGAAGAGAGAACGTTACTGGTAACGCCCGCACTAAAGTGCTATAAATGACAATTAAGCCTATAAGTAAATGCCCGACCATTGCTCATGCGGAGTGGCTTTAGCTCTTCTGTCCGTCGAGTGACTTCTGCGATGGTCGAGTGACATTGATTCTTCCGAGTGGAATGTCTCTGGTCGAGTGGATGATGGTACCCTTTGAATGATCCTGGCTTGAGGGTGATGTCCTAGGGGAGGATGTCCAGGTTAGGTCTATGACCCTACCCTAGGTACATAGCTTCATTACCCGTAACTGGCCTGCCTCGGGCCAGATCTGGGCCCAAGCGCCCCGAGCAGCATCACCGCCCTGCTTCTCCCGCTCGATCCCGCTGGATCAGGAGAGTGCCAGCCCGCCGCCATCCGTACGCCGCCGCGCCTCCTTCGGTTTTCCTCACCGATGGGCCCCATCACCGACGAGCTCCTCCTTAGCCTCGACGGAACCCCCAGGTCACGTGGTCGTCAACCATCCCCTTCTTCCTCCTGTTTCTTCCCTCTCTCTCTCTCTCAGGGTCTCTCTCTCTCTCACCAGGGACCGCCACCGCCAGAGTTTCTCAACCAACCGACCTCGCCGTCGCCGGGAATGAGGTCCCCGGGGCCAGATCCGCCTGGATCCGCCCAGGCCTCCCGTCTCACCTTGCCTCCTCGCGCCGGCGCCGCCCTCGCCGAAGAGAGCCGTCGCACCAAGCCCCTGCCTCCTTGCCGCTTCGTCCAACCGCGCACGTTGACCAACTCCAGCGCATGGGCCAGCAGCCTCCAGGCCCAACGCGCCTCTCCGCCTCTCTGGCCAATGCCCAGCCCTCGTCCAACCTCCCCATCGAGCCGGCCCATGAGGCCTGGTGAGCATCAGATCCAGTGCCCTCACCCTCTGCATTGTAGGGTTGTCCCAGATTCTGCCCGATTCGTGTTTTTTTGCGGAACGATTTGTCTATTTATCCAGAGAGACCAGATTTGCAGAAAACCCCCTAAGCATCATTCATATAATAACTTCTTAACCATGCATCGGTTTAAAACAAATTATATAGGAAAAATGCTTAGATTTTTGTCTAGATTCATAATTTCCAACTTTCATCCATGTTAAAAATGTTAAAAATGTTGTTTGTCTAAATTTTCTTAAATGACATGTTAAAATGTTTTATTTCATAACTAATTAACCGTAGCTCGGTTTAAATAAACTTTATATGTAAATGGGGTAGAAAAATGCATAGATTAACATGGTGCACTTTGTTTTACTGTTTAACAACAATAAAATATGCTTTAGGACAGAACAGTACCAAATCTAAAATATGCACATGAGGATTTTCCGAAATTGTTGTTTGTTATTTCCGGCCTCATTTAAACTTGCCTAGATAGTTAGTTTATATATGTTCACCTCTTGCCATGTTTAAAAACATTTAATATTGATGAGTACATCAGCGAGAGAGAACTAAATAAGTCATGTGGTGTTTCGTCAATATGCAACTCGTTGCATATTGAGCTCCGCTTAACTTGTAGTGTTGTTTGTGCACCTTGCCATGCCATGCCTCATTAAACCATACATGCATCATACTTTATTGTACATCATGCCATGTTTATGTGATGGTTGTTTACCATGTTGTTTGCTTCTTTCCGGTTGCGCTTCTCCTTGATAGTTCCTGGTTTCGTTGCGATTGTGAGGATCCGTTCGACTACTTTGGTTCGTCTTCTTCATGGACTCGTTCTTCTTCCAAGCGGGATTTCAGGCAAGATGAACATTACCCTCAATATCACTTCTATCTTCGCTTGCTAGTTGTTCGTTCTATCGCTATGTCGCGCTACCTACCACTTGTTATATCATGCCTCCCATATTGCCATGTCAAGCCTCTAACCCACCTTCCTAGCAAACCATTGTTTGGCTAAGTTACCGCTTTTGCTCAGCCCCTCTTATATCGTTGCTAGTTGCAGGTGCAGAGTAGGTTGTTCCATGTTGGAACATGGATATGTTGGGATATCATATTATCACTTATTTATTAAATGCATCTATATACTTGGTAAAGGGTGGAAGGCTCGGCCTTTTGCCTGGTGTTTTCTTCCACTCTTGCCGCCCTTGCGAGTTCCGTGACCTCGTGAACTTATGCATAGGGGTTGGCACACATTTTTGTCTTGACTCTCCGGTAGAAACTTTGGGGCACTCTTTGAAGTTCTTTGTGTTGGTTGAATAATGGAATCTGGGATTATGTGATGCATATCATATAATCATACCCACGGATACTTGAGGTCACATTGGAGTATCTAGGTGACATTAGGGTTTTAGTTGATTTGTGTCTTAAGGTGTTATTCTAGTACGAACTCTATGATAGATTGAACGGAAAGAATAGCTTCATGTTATTTTACTACGGACTCTTGAATAGATCGATCAGAAAGGATAACTTTGAGGTGGTTTCATACCCTACCATAATCTCTTCGTTTGTTCTCCGCTATTAGTGACTTTGGAGTGACTCTTTGTTGCATGTTGAGGGATAGTTATATGATCCAATTATGTTATTATTGTTGAGAGAACTTGCACTAGTGAAAGTATGAACCCTAGGCCTTGTTTCAACGCATTGCAATACCGTTTTCGCTCACTTGTATCACTTGCTACCTTGCTGTTTTTATATTTTCAGATTATAAAAACCATTATCTACTATCCATATTGCACTTGTATCACCATCTCTTCGCCGAACTAGTGCACCTATACAATTTACCATTGTATTGGGTGTGTTGGGGACACAAGAGACTCTTTGTTATTTGGTTGCAGGGTTGCTTGAGAGAGACCATCTCCATCCTACGCCTCCCACGGATTGATAAACCTTAGGTCATCCACTTGAGGGAAGTTTGCTACTGTCCTACAAACCTCTGCACTTGGAGGCCCAACAATGTCTACAAGAAGAAGGTTGTGTAGTAGACATCAAGCTCTTTTCTGGCGCCATTGCCGGGGAGGTTAGCTCTTGAAGGTATATCTTTAGATCTTGCAATTGAATCTTTTTGTTTCTTGTTTTAGCACTAGTTTAGTTTATAAAATAAAACTACAAAAAATGGAATTGAGTTTGCCTCATACGCTTCATCTTTTTAATATTTTTCGTGAGAATGATGGAAAGGAAAATTGTTCTCAAATGCTAGAAGAAGAAGTCTATAAAATGTTTGGCACTAAATCTTTGAATGATGAGCATGATTGCAATGATGTTAGTATGAACTCTTTGAATATCCATAGTACTAATGATGATTGCACTAGTCATGATGAAAATGTCTCTTATAAGCATGTCAACTTTTGTGGAGTGCATAGAGTTTGCCAGTATATACCAAAAAGGGAAGATAGATTTTGCAAGAGGCATAAGTATTTAGAAACTAAATGGTTGCAAGAGAGGCTAGACGTTAGTGCTGGAAATTTAAAATATCTTAGCCATACTTGTGAACTTTGCAATGAACATGGTCATTTAAATCTCAAATGCAAATTGTTTCATGATCGTATCGTGTCCAAAAATTGTGATGATTTGATTTCCCTAGCACATCATAATAAACTTAGTTTGCTTTTGGGTTATAAAGAAATGAAACGTATAACTAAGCATATTCCAGAATATAACCTCGAGAAATTCCTCGGTATTGATCTAGAAGAAATTTTTATGTATTGTGTGGTGAATTGCATTGAAAATCCTTATATTGCCAAGTATATAAAGAAAAGAAAACAAATAGAGGACAAAGAGAATACTAATGAAAGGGAATAGGCTTCCCAATATCCTCCTATTATTTCTTATGATGAATCAGGTAATGAGGAGGAGCCTTCTATTCAACCAATCTCATTAATAAGGAGCTCAAAAAAGAGGGTTAAACCCACACATGATGTGAAGAAGAAAAAGAAAAGACGGAAAAGCAAAGGTAGAAAGGTATCCCTCCCAAATGATGTTGCTCCTACTACTCATTGTGATGATGATAATTGCTATACTGTCGGTGCTATCCATACTATTAATGATGAGAGTGATTATGCTTATGATATGAAAATGCCCAAGCTTGGGGATGCTATGTTTGATGAAGATGATGTTTTTGAGAATATATTTGCTGCAATTAATGTTTGTCCCAAGCTTGGGGATGCTATGTTTAATGAAGATGATATATTTAGTCTCCCAAGTTTTAATATGCAGATTTATAATGATGATAGCATGCCTCCTACTTATGATGATTATATTGATGAAAGTGGGTTTGGAAGAGTGTCAACTTTAGGAAGTAATGATCCCACTATTTTGAAGGATGTTGAATCTTATTATGATAATTATGAAAGTGGATTTGGAGAGGTCATGACTTTATTTAGTGATGATTTCACTATCTTGGAAGAGCTTTCAATCGATTATGATGAGAACAAAGTTGCTACTTATGATAATTATTGTGAAGATACATATGCTATAAAATTAGTGATGATTATATTTATAAAACTTGCCATGATTATGATTACCCTTTTTTAACATTACTCTTTTAATGTGGAAATAATTTATAGTATTCGAGTCTCTTATGATACTCCCACTATTCCGATTGAGAAGAATTTTGCTTATGTGGAGAGTAGTAAAATTTCTATGCTTGTAGATCACGAAAAGAATGCTTTATGTGATAGTTATATTGTTGAATTCATTCGTGACGCTACTGAAAATTATTATGAGGGAGGAACATATGCTTGTAGGAATTGCAATAATATCAAGTTTCCTCTCTATGTGCTTAAAATTTCGAAGTTATGCTTGTTTTACATTCCTATGCAAGTTGATGCGTGTTCCCACAAGTTGTTTGCTCTCAAAATCCCTATGCATAGGAAGTGGGTTAGACTTAAATGCGCTAGTCATATTCTTCATGATGCTCTCTTTATGTTTAAATTGTTATCTTTTATGTGAGCATCATTGAAATCATCATGCCTAGCTAGGGGCGTTAAATGATAGCACTTGTTGGGAGGCAACCCAATTTTGTTTTTATTCCTTGCTTTTTGCTCATGTTTAGTAATAAATAATTCATCCAGCCTCTGTTTAGATGTGGTTTTATGTTTTAATCAGTGTTTGTGCCAAGTAAAGCCTTTAGGATCTTCTTCGGTGATTGTTATTTGATCTTGCTATAAAAAACAGAAAGTATGCACTCACGAGAATAATTTTCATTTTTTTACCAGAGAGCGATAAAATACCAATTCCACTTGCAGTAGATTGATAAAAAAAAATTGCCTCGGACTTCCTAATTTCTCACGATATTTGGAGTTACAAAAGTATTCGAATCCTACAGATTACTACAGACTGTTCTGTTTTTGACAGATTATGTTCTCTATGTGTTGTTTGCTTATTTTGATGAATCTATGAGTAGTGTCATAGGGTATGAACCATATAGAAGTTGGAATACAGTAGATATTACACCAATATGAATTTAGAATGAGTTCAGAACAGTACCTTAAGTGGTGGTTTGTTTTCTTATACTAACGGAGCTTACGAGTTTTTTGTTAAGTTTTGTGTTGTGAAGTTTCAAGTTTTGAGTAAAGATTCGATGGACTATGGAATAAGGAGTGGCAAGAGCCTAAGCTTGGGGATGCCCAAGGCACCCCAAGGTAATATGCAAGGACACCAAAAAGCCTAAGCTTGGGGATGCCCCGGAAGGCATCCCCTCTTTCCTCTTCATTCATCGGTAACTTTACTTGGAGCTATATTTTTATTCACCACATGATATGTGTTTTGCTTGGAGCGTCATTTTATTTTATTTTGTTTTGCTTGCTGTTTGAATAAAATACCAAGATCTGAAATTCTTAAATGTTAGAGAGTCTTCATATAGTTGCATAATTATTCAACTGCTCATTGATCTTCACTTATATCCTTCGGAGTAGTTTGTTGTGGCTCTAGTGCTTCACTTATATCTTTTTAGAGCATGGTGATGGTATTATTTTATAGAAATAGCTGAACTCTCATGCGTCACTTATATTATTTTGAGAGTCCTAAACAGCATGGTAATTTTCTTTGGTTGTGAATTTAGTCCTAATATGATGAGCATCCAAGAGGGATATAATAAAAACTTTCATATAAAGTGCATTGAATACTATGAGAAGTTTGATACTTGATGATTGTTTTGAGATTTGAGGATGGTATTATTAGAGTCATGCTAGTGAGTAATTGTGAATTTTAGAAATACTTGTGTTAAAGTTTGTGATTCCGTAGCATGCACGTATGGTGAACCATTATGTGATGAAGTCGGAGCATGATTTATTTATGGATTGTCTTCCTTATGAGTGGCGGTCGGGGACGAGCGATGGTCTTTTCCTACCAATCTATCCCCCTAGGAGCATGCGCGTAGTACTTTGTTTCGATAACTAATAGATTTTTGCAATAAGTATGTGAGTTCTTTATGACTAATGTTGAGTCCATGGATTATACGCACTCTCACCCTTCCACCATTGCTAGCCTCTCTAGTACCGCGCAACTTTCGCCGGTATCATACACCCACCATATACCTTCCTCAAAACAGCCACCATACCTTCCTATCATGGCATTTCCATAGCCAATCCAAGATATAATGCCATGCAACTTTCCACCATTTCGTTTACTATGACACGCTTCATCATTGTCATATTGCTTTGTATGATCATGTAGTTGACATCGTATTTGTGGCAAAGCCACCGATCATAATTATTTCATACATGTCACCCTTGATTCATTGCACATCCCGGTACACCATCGGAGGCATTCATATAGAGTCATAATTTGTTCTAAGTATTGAGTTGTAAGTAAAAAGAAGTGTGATGATCATCATTATTAGAGCATTGTCCCAGTGAGGAAAGGATGATGGAGACTATGATTCCCCCACAAGTCGGGATGAGACTCCGGACGAAAAATAAAAAAACAAAGAAAAGAGGCCAAAAGAAAAAAAAAAGAAGGCCCAAAAAAAGAGAAAAAAACAACAACAAAATGATGAGAGAAAAACAGAGAAGGGGCAATGCTACTATCCTTTTACCACA
Source organism: Triticum dicoccoides (assembly GCF_002162155.2). Classification (NCBI taxonomy): domain Eukaryota; kingdom Viridiplantae; phylum Streptophyta; class Magnoliopsida; order Poales; family Poaceae; genus Triticum; species Triticum dicoccoides. Next base: position 163,692,277 of record NC_041384.1, on the reverse strand, counting down.
CTTGTGCTTAAAAGTAGCACCATGATCTTCATGATAGAGAGTCTCCTATGTCGTCACTTTCATATACTAGTGGGAATCTTTCACTATAGAACTTGGCTTGTATATTCCAATGATGGGCTTCCTCAAAATGCCCTAGGTCTTCGTGAGCAAGCAAGTTGGATGCACACCCACTTAGTTTCTTTTTGAGCTTTCATACACTTATAGCTCTAGTGCATCCGTTGCATGGCAATCCCTACTCACTCACATTGATATCTATTGATGGGCATCTCCATAGCCCGTTGATACACCTAGTTGATGTGAGACTATCTTCTCCTTTTTGTCTTCTCCACAACCACCATTCTATTCCACCTATAGTGCTATGTCCATGGCTCACGCTCATGTATTGCGTGAAGATTGAAAAGGTTTGAGAACATCAAAAGTATGAAACAATTGCTTGGCTTGTCATCGGGGTTGTGCATGATTTAAATATTTTGTGAGATGAAGATAGAGCATAGCCAGACTATATGATTTTGTAGGGATAGCTTTCATTGGCCATGTTATTTTGAGAAGACATGATTACTTTGTTAGTATGCTTGAAGTATTACTATTTTTATGTCAATATTAAACTTTTGTCTTGAATCTTATGGATTTGAATATTCTTGCCACAATAAAGAGAATTACATGGATAAATATGTTAGGTAGCATTCCACATCAAAAATTCTGTTTTTATCATTTACCTACTCGAGGACGAGAAGGAATTAAGCTTGGGGATGCTTGATACGTCTCCAACGTATCTATAATTTTTTATTGTTCCATGCTATTATATTATCAACCTTGGATGTTTTATATGCATTAATATGCTATTTTATATGATTTTTGGGACTAACCTATTAACCTAGAGCCCAGTGCCAGTTTCTGTTTTTTCCTTATTTTTAACTATCGCAGAAAAGGAAAATCAAACGGAGTCCAATTGACCTGAAACTTCACGGAGATCATTTTTGGACCAGAAGAAGCCCACGGAGTACCAGAGGTGGGCCAAAAGAGTCCCGAGGCCACCATGAGGGTGGGGGGCGTGCCCTACCCTCCTGGGCGCGCTCCCCCTGCCTCGTGACCGCCTCGTGGCCCCCCTGACTGACTTCTTTCGCCTATATATATCCATATACCCGAGAAACATCGAACAACAGAATAGATCGAGAGTTCCCCCGCCAGAAGCCTCTGTAGCCACCGAAAACCAATCTAGACCCGTTCCGGCACCCTGCCGGAGGGGGGAATCCCTCTCCGGTGGCCATCTTCATCATCCCGGTGCTCTCCATGATGAGGAGGGAGTAGTTCTCCCTCGGGGCTGAGGGTATGTACCAGTAGCTATGTGTTTGATCTCTCTCTCTCTCTCTCTTGTGTTCTTAAGGTGGTACGATCTTGATGTATCGCGGGCTTTGCTATTATATTTGGATCTTATGATGTTTCTCCGCCTCTACTCTCTTGTAATGAATTGAGTTTTCCCTTTGAAGTTATCTTATCCGATTGAGTCTTTAAGGATTTGAGAACACTTGATGTATGTCTTGCACGTGCTTATCTGTGGTGACAATGGGATATCATGTGATCCACTTGATGTATGTTTCGGTGATCAACTTGCGAGTTCTGTGACCTCATGAACTTATGCATAAGGGTTGGCACACGTTTTCGTCTTGACTCTCCGGTAGAAACTTTGGGGCACTCTTTGAAGTTCTTTGTGTTGGTTGAATAGATGAATCTGAGATTGTTATGCATATCGTATAATCATACACACGGAAACTTGAGGTGACATTGGAGTATCTAGGTAACATTAGGGTTTTGGTTGATTTGTGTCTTAGGGTGTTATTCTAGTATGAACTCTATGATAGATTGAACGGAAAGAATAGCTTCGTGTTATTTTACTACGGACTCTTGAACAGATCGATCAGAAATGATAACTTTGAGGTGGTTTCGTACCCTACCATAATCTCTTCGTTTGTTCTCCACTATTAGTGACTTTGGAGTGACTCTTTGTTGCATGTTGAGGGATAGTTATATGATCCAATTATGTTATTATTGTTGAGAGAACTTGCACTAGTGAAAGTATGAACCCTAGGCCTTGTTTCAACGCATTGCAATACCGTTTTCGCTCACTTGTATCACTTGCTACCTTGCTGTTTTTATATTTTCAGATTACAAAAACCATTATCTACTATCCATATTGCACTTGTATCACCATCTCTTCGCCGAACTAGTGCACCTATACAATTTAACATTGTATTGAGTGTGTTGGGGACACAAGAGACTCTTTGTTATTTGGTTGTAGGGTTGCTTGAGAGAGACCATCTTCATCCTACGCCTCCCACAGATTGATAAACCTTAGGTCATCCACTTGAGGGAAATTTGCTAATGTCCTACAAACCTCTGCACTTGGAGGCCCAACAACGTCTACAACAAGAAGGTTGTGTAGTAGACATCAGTGGACGAGGCCTTATCTTAGGATCGGAGCTCGTTGGCACTTCTTGATCTCTGAGAGAGTTCTAGGACAACATATCAGTCCATCCCCAATGGCTACCGAGCCATGGTACCTCCCGCCACCAGATAGCATCACGATCTCTAGATCAAAAGGACTCTGGCTCGGGTTGAAGTCCTCCCCTTTCCTCGTCTTCCCAACGTCTCTGTACCTCACGAGCTTGTTCTGGTAGGAGATGTTGGTGAAGCTCTCTGGATGATCGAGGTCATCCTCAGGGAATGCCTTGGCCTTCTTGTATGGGGCAGTATGGGCCATGTCATAGAGGTCAAACACCTGTGGCACCTCCTTCTTGTCGTGTCGCGCATGTCGGTGTCAAAACCGGCGGATCTCGGGTAGGGGGTCCCGAACTGTGCGTCTAGGCCGGATGGTAACAGGAGACAAGGGACACGATGTTTTTTACCCAGGTTCAGGCCCTCTCGATGGAGGTAATACCCTACTCCTGCTTGATTAATATTGATGATATGGGTAATAGAAGAGTAGATCTACCACGAGATCAAGGAGGCTAAACCCTAGAAGCTAGCCTATGGTATGGTTGTTGTGTATGGAGTTGATTGCCTACGGACTACAACCCTCCGGTTTATATAGACACCGGATAGGGTTAGGGTTACACAGAGTCGGTTACAATGGTAGGAGATCTTGAATATCCGCATCGCCAAGCTTGCCTTCCACGCCAAGGAAAGTCCCATCCGGACACGGGACGAAGTCTTCAATCTTGTATCTTCATAGTCCAGGAGTCCGGCTGAAGGTATAGTCCGGCTACCCGAACACCCCCTAATCCAGGACTCCCTCAGTAGCCCCTGAACCAGGCTTCAATGACGACGAGTCCGGCGCGCAAATTGTCTTCGGCATTGCAAGGCGGGTTCCTCCTCCAAATCCTTCATAGAAGATTGTAAACACCAAGAGTAGTGTCCGGCTCTGCAAAATAAGTTTCCACATATTGCCATAGAGAGAATAATATTGACACAAATCAAATATGCTGATGTATTCCGCAGTGCGTCATCACACTACGGCCAAGTCCTTCACTCGAATCATTTTCACTTTTCCACCTCAGCGTGTTTTGCGAGGCGGTTTCCTTGGCACGTCTTGTCAAAGCAGAGATCGTGTGCCCCCCTTTTACGGGATTCTCATCAATACGGACGTGGGTAACCCAATCATGCCCATTAGCATGTTTTCTCGATTAAAGACGAGTCCCAAACGATTACGGGGAGGGCTCCTGGTATTCAACCTCTTATAAAGAGACCAAGGCCTTACTCCTTTTTCCAATCTCAAACGAGTTCGCCCGTCGCCTCGAGTTCCAACACCCTAGGCTCTAGATTCCAGGCGCTTCGGACCTTCGACAATGTCCGGTTCCGACCTTCAAGGCCGATGGATGCCCTCCTCCGTCACAGAGGAGGACGTGCTAAAGTTGAGAGAGGCTAAGTTCTTGACCGCCGAAATTCCGCATAGGTTGCCTGCTCAAAGGCAGGCTATTCCCAGTCCCCAGCCCGGTGAGAGCGTAGTGTTAATGTCTCACTTCCTTCGGGGGTTAGGCTTCCCGATGGATCCCTTCGTGAGGGGGTTGCTGTTTTATTACGGGCTGGAATTTCATGACTTAGCTCCGGAGTCCATCCTCCACATTTCCTCATTCATCGTTGTGTGCGAAGCGTTCCTCCGTGTTACTCCTCACTTTGGATTATGGCTCAAGACTTTTGGAGTGGAGTTGAAGATGATCGAGGGACGGCATGCAGAGTGCAGAGGCGCTGTCATAAGTAAGAATGCAGATGCTCCATGGCCCGAGGGCTCCTTTCAAGAGGAGCTCGGCTTGTGGCAACGAGAATGGTTCTATATCACCGCTCCCAGGAGCGCCAAGTGGGCGGTGCCTCCTGCCTTTCGCTCGGGTCCCCCATCACGGCTAGCATCATGGGTCAACAAAGGATTAGATTGGGGGTTATCCAAAGACGTGCCCCTGTAACAGGGCCGAATTAAGGATCTCTTGGAAGGAGACCTTAGTTTGGTCAAGGTGACGCAGGTCATGCTGATTCGCCGAATATTGCCCGGTAAACGTCGCCCCCTTCGCCTGTGGGAGTTTAATCCAGAGGGACCGCGAGCTCTCCAGAATTTTATGGGCGCAACGCCCGCGGAGATGTATAGATTGTTCTTCGGATCACAAGAGGTGTGTCTGGATTTAACCGAGGACGCAGGCCTAAGCTGCAATCGCCCGGATACTCAAGTAAGCAACCTTGTGCTCGGACCTTCTATCCGTATAATTGTCATAAACTTGCCTCTAAAAGAGCCGTTCTTTTAAACAGGAGTGGATAGCGAAGGCAAAGCTGATCAGGTGTCTGGCTCCCCTTCCTGAAACTAGGCCGGATCCCGTGCTGGTCAGGATGCTGGAGATAATGCCTTTGGAGGGGGAGGACAAGGAAGCTATGGCCTCCTCAAAGGAGGCTGCTCCGAAGGGAGGAACTGACAATTCCTCTCCTAAGGGGAAGAAGAGAGCCGCCTCTGACGACCCGGAAACCATGGCCTCGAAATGGGGGAGAAAATCCTCGTCAGAGGGTCCGACGCCGGGGAGTTCCTTGGCCGGACTACGCCCTCAAGGGGATCAGCCCTCCAGCGAGCCGTAAGTAGAGAGATGTTTTCCTTTTGAGGGATGAGAGAAATCCTTGATTTATATCTGAGAAGATTAACCAAAATTTTACCTTGTAGCTCGGACCTCGGCCCTTCTCAGCAGAGCTCATCTTCGGGGGATCTTCTTCCGGAGATGATGGAGAGTGGGACGCCTCCCCCTGCCGTACCGCCTAGCGAGGCGGGCGACCCTGAGGTGTCGTCGCGGAGGGTTTCTCTGAATCCGGCAGGGGCAGAAGATAGCTATGTGGCCCCCCAAGGCTCTCCGCATCCGGCCTTCGAAAGAGGCCATAAGACAAGTCCGGCACCGTCTGGTGCTCGGCTGGAGGAGCTAAAGATTCTACTGGGGCGAGCTTCTATCTCAGAGGAGCACCGTGCATTGATGGGCACGGTGATTGAAAGGATTTCATCCGCAGAAAGCGGATTGCATGAGGCCGTCAAAAGTTTACTGGCGGGTTTTGAGGTACGTTAGATAATGTACACTTTTGTCAGTTGCGCATAAGTAAGATGCGCCCTGTGTAGATAGTAGCCCCTGAGACTCTGCGTGTTGTCAAGAAATGACGGCACGCAGAGCATCATAATCCCAGGTCTAAGATGTCACCTTTGAATGTAGGTGGCGAGGTGTCCGGAATCAAGCTGAACTGATGATGTGGCCGAACTAAAGCGGCAACTAGACGTGGTAGATGCCGACATCGCGCTTGTCAACAAGCGGCTTGATGAGGCTCAAGGTATGTAATTCTTCGGGCGGCATTAGGTAAGAGGAGCTTTATGCCAGTGTCTTACAATGTGTGTGCTTGACGCGGATGGTACGGCCGCCGTGGAGAATCTTAGGGCAGAACTTGCCTGAGCTAAGGAGCAAGCCAAAAAAAGCGATGCGGCTACCGAGAAGGCCCTTGAAGAGCCGAGAGCCGAACAGGCTACTCACTACCGAAGCAAAGAAGAGATGGCCGAGATGGCCGAGAAGTTAAAGAGCGCTGCAGACCATTGCAAACTTCTTGAGAAAGAAGACCGGGCGAGATAGACGGACTTAGAGAAGGCCATTGCTGATGCCAAGGACGCTCGCTCTGCGATGAGAGCTGCGACAGAGGAGCTGCGTCAGGCCGAACAGATTGCGGCTGGAAAGCCCTTTATGCTGCGGAGGAAGTTTTGTGATCTGAAGTTTGCTCCGTTGGACCGGATGTGGAGTGTGGAGGAGACCTATCTGGATTTGGCAGCAAGTGCTGCTGATGCGACCGAACACTTTCGAGATCTAAAATATCGCGAAGTGAAAAAGCTTTTCTGGTCACAGTTCCACAATCCAGAGCGTCCACCGGTAGTGGACGATCGCCTGGCTCAATGGGCCGAGCTGAATAGATTGTCCGGACTCGCCATGAAGTATGTCATGGGTCATCTGTGGCCTGGGAGATCGGAGCCGAAGAGTTATTTCAGCTTGGTGCAACAATTCCTTGACGCGGTGCCGCGTATAAATGCAATGAAGAGGTCAGCATGCATAGAGGGCGCTAGGATGGCTCTTGCCCGTGTTAAGACATACTGGGCAGAGATGGAGACCACCGTTGTTGCGCCCCGAGATTCGGACAAAAGCCGAGTACCCTCCGAGCACTATTTTCAGGAAGTTCTTGAAGGCGCTCGTGTAATAGAGACGCAGTGCCCAAAAGATGCTATGTTATGATAGCATATGTAATTATAAAGTAATATTTTGATAAACTATAGTGGCCTTTTTTATACTTGTGCCTCCAAGTATTGTGAACACCTTCTATGCGGCCGTTTTAAGATATATATATATATATATATATATATATATATATATATATATATATATATATATATATATATATATATATATACAGAATCTGAAAGATGGCAGTCGTTGGCTTTAGCCCCCACGCACATAGTGCGGGGGTGCTCGCAGAAGACGCATTTTCACACTTAACCCAATGTCTTGGTCCTACAAAGGAGGTGATAGCGCAGCGGGCCAGGCAACCGGACTATAATGCTTTAACACTTTCACTTAGCCATAGGAGTTTGACAATGAGACTCTTTAGGTAGCTCCTTGGTGGCAACTGCGCTCGTCCGAATTCGGGGCGCGTATGTGCCTGACCGGGAAGCTGCCCTTCGTTAAAGCGGAGGAATCCGATAGATTCTGATAGGTCATCGAATGGCTGACCAGTCTCACGCTACATCATGACAGTCAGTTTTCGGCTTTCTCTACTGAGGTGCTCGCCCGGCCGAACCGGGGGCACAATCGCAGTAGTTCTCCTGGTGCTCCCTTAGCCGATAGAGCAGAACGTAAGGTAGACGAACTCAGGAGCCGGGCAACCCAACATTTGACCAAAGACATGATTCAGAGCTGATGCATATAATGCCAAAACTCGCGACGCCGAACACTCCCTAAGGTGTTCGGTCTTTATGAGTGCGGGCGAAACAACACTCTTTATTAAAAAAGCCCCTAGTGTCCAGGTACATGCAAAAATTCTGACGTGGCCACATGCCAAGACACCAGCCTCCTCCTTGGTTATATTAGAAAGAAAAAACCAGGGGATGTGTAGCAACAAGAGACAGTAAAAAAGGTTTACGCAGGGTCTTAATCTAAAAAGAATCCTTTTGGACGGGTCCCTACTGCACGTCTGCGCCTGTGTCTCCGTTGTGCCGTATCCTGGACGGGCGTTGCACGACGTTCATCTGTAAAAGAGAGGAACTGAGTTGAAAACGGGTCATGCCGAAAAAGTTTAAAATAAGCAAAGTATAAAGTAAGATATATAAGTTTGAGCTTTATTGTCTCTTATTGTATATGTGTGGAGCCCCTAGTGTGGGGGTATATGGCTTCTAGGCCTGCATCAATGATGATTTTGCACCGAACTCGTCTATCCGCGTTCGTGGTCTTGAATGACCTATTTTGAAGTTTTTTGGCCGGTGAGGCCATTTTGCTGTGGGGCTGTCAAAGCGGCCGCACAGTCCTCCGCTTGGGGAGGCGCACTTTAGTGCTTCCCCTTCAAAGAGATGATGCCTCGTGGACCGGGCATTTTAAGCGTAAGAGATGCATAATGCGGTATTGCGTTAAAGCGAGCGAAAGCTTCGCGTCCCAGTAGTGCTTGATAGCGACTTGAGAATGGGACGATATGGAAGGTCAGCTTTTCGCGGCGAAGGTTATCGGTAGAGCCGAATGTGACTGTGAGCCGGAGAAAACCCGTACAATGGGTGTTCGGACCAGGTATTACCCCTTGAAAGGAGGTTTTGCTGCGGTGGATTCTTGCTGGGTTTATCCCCATGTGCTGGATTGTATCCTGATATATCAGGTTTAGTCCACTGCCGCTGTCCATAAGGACATTTGAAAACTGGAGTCCGCCAATTATTGGATCGAGTATCAAGGCAGTCCAGCCTACATTCTTGATATTCCTAGAATAATCTAGCTGATCGAAGATGATCGGTTTTGACAACCAGTGGCAGGACCCTTTGGGGATGAGCCGTGTGGTGTGTACCTTTACGAGCGCCGCACGTTTTGTTATGTGAAGTGAGTTCACTGTTTTTACTTCTTGTGGGAAGTTCTTTTGTTTCCTGGTGCTCTGCTTTTGGGGTTCGTCCTCGTCTTTGCTTGGTGTGTCGAGCCCCTTGTGTTCGGCATTGAGTCTGCCGGATTGTTTGAAAACCCAACAGTCTCTGTGGGTATGGTTAGCAGGCTTCCCTGGAGTATTGTGTATCTGACATATCCTGTCCAGGATTTTATTTAGGTTGGATGGATCGTCCCTGTTATCCTGGGGGGCGATTTTTCCTGATTTTGTCGTGAGCCTTTGAATCCGGCATTGACTGTCGTGCTCTTCGGACTTTTGCCTTTAGTCCAGCGACGGTCCTTGTTGCGTCGCAGTTTTTCGTTTCCATCCCTAGTTTCGGATGTACTTGGGTTGCTGGGGCTGCACCTTGCCAACCAGCTGTCCTCCCCTGCACAAAAGCGGGTCATGAGGCTTGTTAGTGCGGCCATTGTTCTTGGATTTTCTTGGCCGAGGTGTTTGGCGAGCCATTCGTCTCGGACGTTATGCCTGAAAGCTGCTAAGGCTTCGGCGTCCGGACAGTCGACTATCTGATTCTTTTTAGTGAGGAATCTATTCCAGAACTGCCGAGCTGATTCTCCGGGTTGTTGAGTTATGTGACTAAGATCGTCTGCATCCGGAGGGCGGACATAGGTCCCTTGAAAGTTTGCTCGGAAAGCATCCTCGAGCTCTTCCCAGCTTCCAATTGTGTTTTCGGGAAGGCTTTTAAGCCAATGCCGGGCTGGCCCTTTAAGCTTAAGGGGTGGATATTTTATGGCGTGCACATCATCTCCTCTAGCCATGTGTATGTGGAGGATATAATCCTCGATCCAAACTCCAGGGTCTGTTGTTCCATCATATGCCTCTATGTTTACGGGTTTGAATCCCTCTGGGAATTCATAGTCCAGGACCTCATCGGTAAAACATAGGGGGTGTGCGGCGCCCCTGTATTTGGGTGTGCCGGATTCTGATGGTGGCTTCATAGCATTGATTACAAGAGCTTGCTTTCTTGGCCCATAAATGGACCTGACTGGGCCATGATGCGAATCCTTAAATGGGTCGCATGCCGATTTAGGTGCGGCGCCGCTTGCCGCTTTATGGGGTCGTCTATCCGACCGTGTGGATTTTTCATTTTTTGAATGCGAGGGCTCTAGGGCCTCTTCGTCGAATTCAGGCAGTAGCTTTCTTTTCGGATAGCTTTTAGTGCGGCGACTGTCGCCGTACTTATCTGTGGTATTGATTACTTTGCTCCATCTAATCCGGAGTGCATCTTCCGCTGTTTTTAGCTTCCGCTTCTGCTTTTTTAGGCTGCGTGCAGTTGCAACGAGCCTCTCGTGGAGATTCTTCTACTCCATAGGTTTATTCGGCGTGAGGTCGTCTGGAGTGCCGTTTTCGCCGGAGGAGGGATGTTCGGTTTCTCTATCTATGTTGCCCTGTTCGGACGGTTGCTCTAAGGCCTGCTCGTCGTCTACCGGCTCGTCCTGCTCTATGGCTGGGTTTTTGTCGAGGCGGGGCTTGGGTCGGCGTTTACACCGACGCTTTGATTGCTTTTCGGGGGGTCGATCTCCCGTCCCATCCCCTTTTTCCTCGTTGTCGCTTCCTTTAGGGGTATCCACCATGTACACATCGTGAGATGAGGTGGCTGTCCAATGCCCTATGGGCGTTGGTTCGTCGGTATCTCTGCATCGTCATCCATGCTGTCCATGTCTCCGGAGTCGAAATTGAGCACGTCGTTTAAATTGTCGACAGTGGCTACCAAGTGGGTGGTGGGTGGGCTTTGAATTTCTTCATCATCCGTATCCCATCCTCGCTGACCATAGTTCGGCCAGGGCTCTCCTGATAAGGAGAGAGACTTTAGAGAATTCAGGATGTCGCCACAAGGCGAGTGCTGAAAGATGTCTGCGGCGGTGAACTCCATTATCGGCGCCCAATCGGATTCGATTGGCAGGGGCGCGGGGGGTTCAGAGTCCGAGGAGGAGTCCGGATCCTCGGAGTCACGGGTCGTGCAGAGTGCGGGGCTAGCGTTCGGCTCGATCGCTTTCGGGATCGCAGCCCCCGAGGTGACGTCCAACCGCTGATCCTCAATTGGCGCAATAGGCTCCGCATTAGGGGTCGGAAGTGATGCGTGTGCGGCCTCCAGGACACTGTCCGGGGGCAGAGCTAGATCATGCCCCTCGAGATAGTGCGGCGCGCTTGGCCGTGGCTCAAGCCCGTCAAAGATCAAGTCTCTGCGGATGTCAGCCGTGTAGTTTAAGCTTCCAAACCTGACTTGATGGCCAGGGGCGTAGCTTCCGATCTGCTCCAGGTGGCCGAGTGGATTGGCCCGCAGAGCGAAGCCGCCGAAGACGAAGATCTGTCCGGGGAGAAAAGTCTCACCCTGGACCATATCATTGTTGATGATCAAAGGAGCCATCGGGCCTAAAGGCGACGACACAGAGGAACTCTCAATGAAAGCACCAATGTCGGTGTCAAACCGGCGGATCTCGGGTAGGGGGTCCCGAACTGTGCGTCTAGGCCGGATGGTAACAGGAGACAAGGGACACGATGTTTTTTACCCAGGTTCGGGCCCTCTCGATGGAGGTAATACCCTACTCCTGCTTGATTAATATTGATGATATGGGTAATACAAGAGTAGATCTACCATGAGATCAAGGAAGCTAAACCCTAGAAGCTAGCCTATGGTATGGTTGTTGTGTATGGAGTTGATTGCCTACGGACTACAACCCTCCGGTTTATATAGACACCGGACAGGGTTAGGTTACACAGAGTCGGTTACAATGGTAGGAGATCTTGAATATCCGCATCGCCAAGCTTGCCTTCCACGCCAAGGAAAGTCCCATCCGGACACGGGACGAAGTCTTCAATCTTGTATCTTCATAGTCCAGGAGTCCTGCTGAAGGTATAGTCCGGCTACCCCAACACCCCCTAATCCAGGACTCCCTCAGCGCCTAAACGAGAGGAACAAAATATTAGTTAAGGGCTCAAGCTAGCATGAAGAATGAAATTGCATGAATCGTGAAGCAAACCACATACCCAGTGATCCCCGTACTCAAATAGGTTGGAGCTCCCTTGATGGTATTGCACACCTTGCATTTGGGCACGCTTATCCCTTGCCTTGCTGTGGACGGCTAGCCATTGGGGAGAGCACCACTCATCCACCAACGCCTGCCAATAGTCCATCCTATCCACACACCATCTCGGGGGAACCTAAGTTAGACAAGAGAAATTTCAGCGCTATGCCTATGAATCAAATCAAGGAAACTAAGTACAAGGCCTTAAGAATAGGTAATTACCATCATGTACTACTCCTTACTTAGGAATTTGGCGCGGCACTTCGTCTTGGACCTCTTAATGTTAGTCGAGGCGTAGTAGTCTCGAACAGCCTGCACCCGAGCCTCCTGCCGTAAGTTCTGAAGAAGGCTCTTGCACTCGGCTTCGAGAACCACAGCCATGTCCGACTCGTGTTCCTCAAGACACCTGTAGAAGGCCTGCAATCAAACAAGATAACACTGATTAGTACAATCACTAGGTACTGTTGATTTTTACTTCTGTAAAGGAGAAATTACCCAAAACCGCTGGATCACAATGTCGGCCACCGTCTTGCACAAGACACCATCAACCCTCTCCTCCGGCGGGGCTGGGGCAGCCACATACAGCTCCCAGCTCAGTGCTAGCTGTGGAACCTCACCCTCACCGGGCAACATGACCCACCCCAGAAAGTGGTGCCGGCAAAGCACACCAAGGACCTGGTTGGGCCTGCGGACACCAGGGGCTTGTTTCCAACCCCAGCAGTATGACAAGGCCAACACATTAGTATTAATTTGAAGAAACATGAAGGCAAAAGGTTAAAAAAGAGAAAATGCACTTACTTCTCCCCATTAGGCTCAATCAACCACCTCTGATCGTGGGTCGTCGGCACGGGCAGGAGCTTTGTACCACCACGCTGGTAGACCTTCTTTCCCCCTCAACTAGCTCGCTCTCGCTAAAGCTATCCTCAGAAAAGCTGTCTTCGCCACCATCAGCATGGCCACTAGCCTCCGGAGTCACGTGGGACAAAGACTTTGGGACCGGAGTCTCGTGGGACAAAGACTTTGGGACTCGAGTCTTGTGGGATGAAGGCTCGGCGACCTGAGACTCGTGGACCAGAGTCCAAGATGGGTCCACCTTAGACGGAGCAGTCCTATGGTTAGGAGAATCAGCTGGGGTGGCGGCGAGGAAGGCGTATGGGACTTCCTACCTCTCCCGCCAAGTCCACCTCTAGCACCCCTCTTCATCTTCCCCTGACCTCTCCCGGCCGAAGAAGAAGCGACCGCTGGCGGTGTCTACATACTATCTAGCAGCGCTCTTCGGAGGTGCTGGGGTGGAATGGAAGCATCCCTCCCAGCACGCGCTGAGGAAGGAGGCTCAGAGCGCTCTTGACCCACGCCCACCATCTGTCAACACGTGCAATGACATAGTAAATGAAATTAGTACAACATAAACATAATATTAAATTTAAGTTTATCATCATCATGAACATAATAAAAAATTGAATACCTAATAACATGAACTAATTAATAATATATATGTACATAATAATAATTGAATACCTGACATTACTAATATTACTCTTCATCGTCTATATATGCTCCGGGATCAATAAATGCATCATCATCATCACTATCAGTAATCATGTGCTCATCATCATCATCAATAAATGCATCAACATGTGGAAGGCCTCCTTTACGTAATCGGTCAAGCATTGACAGGTCATCCGCAGTAGTAACCTCTTCTAGTTCCGGCTCTTCATTGTCACTGTCTACTTCAATGTTCTGGGGTGAAGTAAAGCGGTTCTTGAAACGTTTTTTGGAAAGACATATTTCTTGAAGAATTTTCCTTCATATGTGTCTGGGTAATGTGAGGTTCATAATCCTCTTCATTGGGGGGAGGTGGTCTAACACGTGGCGGCACTTCATAAATGACATCCCAACCATTGAGATTTGGATCACTTTGATAGGCCCACGGTAGATAGAAAACTTGGGTTGCCTGTTGAGCCGTAATATAGACATCGGGAACAACCAAATGGGTGCTTTGTTTGAGTTCCACTAGCCCTATATGTTCATGAGTCCTTCTAGTCTCCTTCGGCTGGAACCAATAACATTTGAAGACTATGACGTTTGGTGGGTTTGCACCATATATTTGAAGTTCATAAATTGCTTCAACTCTTCCATAATACTCGGTATCTCCTTCGCCGATAGCAGAGACACAACAATTTGTAGACTTACAGTCGGCCATAGATAGCTCTTTGCCATAGGTATGAAAGTGATACTCGTTGATGTCGTATTTGTCAAATGAACGGACCTTAAAGTCAAAACCATTAGCGACTTGTCTCAAATCAGCGTCCATAAACTCTGAATTATCCTACAAGTTTAATACGAAAGGATTGTTGCATTAGCTGCAAATTAGACGAAGAAATGAAATGGTATAATGGAAATTACCGTTTTTTGAACCAAGAGATGAAACCAGGATAGCCACCTCCATGCTTTGCCAGAAGCTCATACTCTTCGACGGGATCCCTTTGGATCACTGCTCCATATGAGAATTTGGCGACGTATCGACTATATCAAATTTAACCGGGAATAAGAGCAGTTCAAAGGAATTAGAAGTTGTGAAACAATGTACCGAGAACTTACTCAATGTACGGCCGCACTTCTGTTAGGTTGTTGAAGATATACAACGAAATGGTCCGCCATTCTTCGACATCCAACCTTAAGGAATTATAAGCACCGGCTGGTGCGAGATCCCCTTTGAATAGGTTGAGGTTGGATCCACCCTTTTTAGGGTCGCCAGCATTGTACCGAGGCTTCGGATTATGCAAATGACGATTTTTGGTTTCGCAGTGTGCTGTCATGAAGTTTGCCGCCTCCTTAGTAATGAATGCCTCAACCAACGATGCTTCAATTCTACGTTTATTTTTACATTTTGCTCGAAGCGTCTTCTGCATCCTCTTAGTTGTGTAGCACCAACGATTTTGCATTCCCCCCCAATCTTTCCTCGGTTGGGAGATGCAAAATCCAGTGCTGCATTGGATTAAAGAAGCCCAGCGGAAAGATCTTCTCTAACTTGCAGATCAACTCCGGCGCCAACTCTTCCATTTCTTCTAGCAGGCCAGGCGATAGTTCTTTTGCACAAAGAACACAGAAGAAATAGCTCAGCTCTGCCAGTACTAGCCATTCATCCTCAGGGAAGAAGCCACGCAACATCACAGGCATTACCCGCTCAATCCATATGTGCCAATCATGACTCTTGAGACCAAATATCTTCAATTTTTCAAGAATCGCTCCCCTCTTTAGATTCGTTGCATACCCATCGGGGAACATCAACTGCATTTTCACTCACAATATAATTTCCCTCATAGCTGGCCTTCCAAGATTGAACCATGCCTTTGGCTTTGTCAAATTCTGCTTTCCTTTCGGTGGTTGCATGTTTGGTAATGGTCTATCACATAGCACCTCCAGATCGACTCTAGCCTTAGTATTATCATCTGACTTCCCGTCTATGCAGAACAATGTACCAAAAAGTGCCTCGGCGATATTTGCTTTTCAGTGTGGATCACGTCGATGTTGTGTGGGCAAAGGGGTTCTTTGAAGTAAGGAAGATCCCACAAGCATGTCTTTGAGTCCCGGCGTGTTTCGAATTATACCCCTTGAAATACCCTGGACACTCTAGATCTGGCTCGAGAGTGTTTAACTAATCCAGGGTCTCTTGGCCTATCAACGCAGGTGGTGCAGAGTTTTTGACAACTCTACCTTTGATGAAGTTCTTCTTGTCTTTCCTGAACTTGTGGCGAGGATCCAGGAACTGTCTATGCAAGTCGAAGCAACAAAACTTGCGACAGGCCTGAATCCAATGAAACTCAAGATCTCCCTTGCATGTGGGGCACGGGAACCTTCCATGCACACACCAGCCAACGAATAGCGCATAAACCGGCAAGTCATGCGTCGAGTACATGTACCAGACATGCATTATGAAGTTCTGTTTGCTAAAGGCGTCGTATGTCTTGAACCCATTATCCCAGCTTCTTGCAATTCGTCCTTCAGCGGCTACATATACACATTCATATTCTTCCCCGGATAGTTGGGCCCTGGAATTATCAATGTCAGAAAAATATTCTTTATTTGCATAATCTGTCTGGGTGGGAGACTGAGTGGAATGACAAATACGGACCAACAACTGTATTGGGCTGCCATTAGACCAAACACACTGAACCCATCCGTGCTAATGGCGACTTGAGGATGCCTTGGATCTATTGCTTTTACATCATGTAATGCATCGAAGCGCTTCCACGCTTCACCGTCCGATGTGTGCACCATCATCAGCTTCCCATCTGCATCTAGTTGGGTTCTTTTTCTCATTTTTGTGCCATGTCATCTGTCTATCCGTCTCTTCGACCATGAAAAGACGTTGAAATCTTGGTACGATTGGCTTATACCGAAGAACATTAACGGGGATTTTGGTCTGCATCTTCTCACCCATACCGTTGTCTACCACAACATACCTGGATGACTTGCAAATGGGACAATAGTTCAATTCCGCATACTCAAGCCTAAATAAGGCACATCCTTTCTCACAGGCATGTATTGATACGTCTCCAACGTATCTATAATTTTTTATTGTTCCATGCTATTATATTATCAATCTTGGATGTTTTATATGCATTTATATGCTATTTTATATGACTTTTGGGACTAACCTATTAACCTAGAGCCCAGTGCCAGTTTCTGTTTTTTCCTTATTTTTGAGCTTCGTAGGAAAAGAATATCAAACGAAGTCTAATTGACCTGAAACTTTACGAAGATGATTTTTGGACCAAAAGAAGCCCCCAAAGTAAAAGAGTTGGGCCATAAGAGCCACGAGGCCTCCACAAGGGTGGAGGGCGCTCCCTACCCCTTGGGAGCGCCCTCTGACCTTGTGGTTGGATGATACGTCTCCAATGTATCTATAATTTTTGATTGTTCCATGCTATTATATTATCCATCTAGGATGTTTTATATGCATTTATATGCTATTTTATATGATTTTTGGGACTAACCTATTAACCTAGAGCCCAGTGCCAGTTTCTGTTTTTTCCTTGTTTTTCAGTATCATAGACAAGAAAAATCAAACGGAGACCAATTGACCTGAAACTTCACGGAGCTTATTTTTGGACCAGAAGAAGGCCATAGAGTAAAAGAGTTGGGCCAGAAGAGTCTCGGGCTACCCACGAGGGTGGGGGCGCGCCTCCCTGCCTCGTGGACAGCTCGGAGACCCCCTTGACTTCTTCTCGACACCAAAACCTCTTATATATACAGAAACTTCCAAACAGAAACCTAGATCGGGAGTTCCACTGCCAGAAGCCTCCGTAGCCACCGAAAACCAATCTAGACCCATTTCGGCACCCTGCGGGAATCCCTCTCCGGTAACCATCCTCATCATCTCGGCGCTCTCCATGACAAGGAGGGAGTAGTTCACCCTCGGGGCTGAGGGTATGTACCAGTAGTTATGTGTTTGATCTCTCTCTCTCTCTCGTGTTCTTGATTCGGCATGATCTTGATGTATCGCGAGCTTTGCTATTATAGTTGGATCTTATGATGTTTCTCCCCCACTACTCTCTTGTGCTGAATTGAGTTTTCCCTTTGAAGTTATCTTATCAGATTGAGTCTTTAAGGATTTGAGAACACTTGATGTATGTCTTGCATGTGCTTATCTGTGGTGACAATGGGATATCACGTGATCCACTTGATGTATGTTTTGGTGGTCAACTTGCGAGTTCCATGAACTCATGAACTTATGCATAGGGGTTGGCACATGTTTTTGTCTTGACTCTCCGGTAGAAACTTTGGGGAACTCTTTGAAGTTCTTTGTGTTGGTTGAATAGATGAATCTGAGATTGTGTGATGCATATCGTATAATCATACCCACGGATACTTGAGGTGACATTAGAGTATCTAGGTGACATTAGGGTTTTGGTTGATTTGTGTCTTACGTGTTATTCTAGTACGAACTCTATGATAGATTGAACGGAAAGAATAGCTTCGTGTTATTTTACTATGGACTCTTGAATAGATCGACCAGAAAGGATAACTTTGAGGTCGTTTCGTACCCTACAATAATCTCTTCGTTTGTTCTCTCCTATTAGTGACTTTGGAGTGACTCTTTGTTGCATTTTGAGGGATAGTTATATGATCCAATTATGTTATTATTGTTGAGAGAACTTGCACTAGTGAAAGTATGAACCCTAGGCCTTGTTTCCTAGCATTGCAATACCGTTTGTGCTCACTTTTATCATTAGTTACCTTGCTGTTTTTATATTTTCAGATTACAAAAACCTTTATCTACTATCCATATTGCACTTGTATCACCATCTCTTCGCCGAACTAGTGCACCTATACAATTTACCATGGTATTGGGTGTGTTGGGGACACAAGAGACTCTTTGTTATTTGGTTGCATGGTTGTTTGAGAGATACCATCTTCATCCTATGCCTCCCACGGATTGATAAACCTTAGGTCATCCACTTGAGTGAAATTTGATATTGTCCTTGTCGGTGTCAAAACCGGCGGATCTCGGGTAGGGGGTCCTGAACTGTGCATCTAGGCCGGATGGTAACGGGAGGCAAGGGACACGAAGTTTTACCCAGGTTCGGGCCCTCTTGATGGAGGTAAAACACTACGTCCTGCTTGATTAATATTGATGATATGGGTGTTACAAGAGTAGATCTACCACGAGATCAGAGAGGCTAAACCCTAGAAGCTAGCCTATGGTATGATTGTATGTTGTGATTGTTGTCCTACGGACTAAAACCCTTCGGTTTATATAGACACCGAAGAGGGTTAGGGTTACACGAGGTCGGTTACAGAGGAGGAGATATCCATATGCGTATTGCCTAGCTTGCCTTCCACGCCAAGTAGAGTCCCATTCGGACACGAGACGAAGTCTTCAATCTTGTATCTTCATAGTCTAACAGTCCGGCCAATGGAGATAGTCCGGCTATCCGGAGACCCCCTAATCCAGGACTCCCTCGGTAGCCCCCGAACCAGGCTTCAATGACGACGAGTCCGGCGCGCAGTATCATCTTCGGCATTGCAAGGCGGGTTCCTCTCCAAATTCCGTGTACCTGTCGAAATAATGTCCGGTTGCTTGTGACGGTTTGTACTCCTTGGCTTCTACGCCCAATAATGGCCACTTTCCATGTGTCGAGCGAATGTGAAGAGCCAGGGTGTTTTCTCATTCACCCCCCTAGCTATGTAAATGAGCCGCCTATTTAAAAAGACAAGGATTCAGATCCAAATCACATCATCCTCCCTTGCCGAGTCTTCATCGGAGCATACCCGACAGAGATCCATTCCACCATGGCCAGTCGATGCAGCTCCTCCTCTCGTACCCCTAGTTCCAAGCCTGGAGATTGGGAGAGATGTTCCATCCTGCACAGCAAATTGGTGATGCTTCAGTCCAAGGGATTTCTTCCCCCAGCGTACCTGGTCCCGGTTCGAGCCGGGCTTGCCACCTACAATGGCGGAGAGCAAGCGGAGAGCCGTCCCAATCCCTCCAAGGGAGAGCGGGTATGCCTTGTCCCTTATCTGGTAAGAGGTCTCGGATTCCCAATTCATCTGTTTCTCCGGGGGCTTCTGGAGTTCTATGGCCTCCAGCTGTCCAACCTTACGCCTGCCTCCCTGGTGCATATCGCGGGATTCGTAGCCCTTTGTGAGTTAATTTTGGGCTGTGAGGCTCATTTCGCTCTGTGGAAGAAGCTGTTCTGCCTTGTGCCCTGTTCTAAGAAGGGGTCAATATATCAAGTGGGCGGAGCCGAAGTGTGGCATATTGCCGGGACCGGATACCTGTCCGGGACCCCGAAGAAGACGTCCGAAAACTGGCCTTCAGAATGGTTTTATATAGAATATGTCCCCCTTCTGGACCCTATTCGGATCGGCCTTCCTGAGTTCGACAACGCCCCTTTGAAGAAGCGCCGGAGCTGGCGTCCACGGAGCTCCCTGGAGGAAGACGACAGGGACATTCTTTATCTGATAAGTCGGATAAGTTCTTTAGCTCGATCCGGATTGACCATGATCGAGGTCATGGCTATATGTATTATGCGGGGGGTGCAGCCGCTCCAGTATAGAGGCCACCCCATGTGGGATTTCAACGGGGAGGATGATGCAACCCGCCACGGCCGCAAAGGGCCGGGATCGGCTGCTGATCTAATAAAGATCTTGTCCACTTTGTACAAGGGAGAAGATGAGGAATTCCTCCATGTCAACCCGCAGGGCGGATTCTCTATGTACAATCCTCCGAGCTGGGTAAGCGGAGATTTTTTCTCGCCCATTTGTTTCGTATTCCCGTAGTTTAAGTATTCATTCTAGCGATTTCATCGCAGGAGCTGCGCCAGGCAGTAAAGGAGATAAACAGCCCTCCTCCACAGCCCGAGGACCCTGGACGGTCCCTTGACCCGGCCTCCCAGGAGGATCCGGACATATCCGTGGAGCTGATCGACAGGGTATTTTACCAAGGGAGTAATGAAAATACCTTGGTGTCCATTACGGCCGATTGCCCTGGGCTAGTTCCAGCCTCACAGGTGACTGAGACCGAAGTCCCGGTACATAAAAAGGGATCCGTCCTTGTGCTCTTTTTTTTATTGCCGTATAACAGTCGTGTTTGCAGGGGAGGTCCTCGGGGCAGAAGGCCGAGCCTACGGCAACTAGCCAACAAGGGTCCGCTAGGCCAGGCAGGCTGAAAAGATCCGCAGTCCGGATTGAGGCACCGGCGCAGCGGTATGGCACGCCGTCTTTATTGCAAGACATTATTTACAGAGGCATATTAACGCCCATGCCTTCTTTTTAGGAAAAAGAGCGTTCGCCGGACTATACCCGGAGAGGCTACCAATCGCGCCTCCACAAGCCAGGCTCCAAGGCCGGACTCAGAGATGGGAACGAGTACAAGGCGTGCGCCGGGTGCTCCTCCGACAGAGGATACGGATAGACTGTCCGCCACCCATTTCGAGGTGGAAAGTGCCATGAACCACAGGCGTTGCCGGACTGTTCTTCGTGACGTTTGTTTCTCCCAAGAGGCATTGGATGCCTTCAACTCAGGAGACGCGCACCTCCGTGCCGCTCAAAATGGTCTAGCCGGAGCCATAGAGCAGTATGTAAAAGACATATGGGTGAGAAAATTTGATGATTATATATATCAGTAGCCCCTGAGACTTGAAACAGTTAGGATAACTGATTTAAGGATCATTTATTATGTAGGTTCTTACAGAAAAGAATACTCAACTGTCCCAGGAGTTGGAAGAGTGCAAAGCCCAACTTCAGGCCGCACTGGCCGCGGTAGGGGGGCCAAAAGAGACCCCCTTTGGTAACATATCCGTCAAATGATAAGTATCATACTAGAGTGCAGCTTTATATGCAGATCTGACGATAAAATTGCAGATGACGCTGGCGTGAATCCGGATAAGCATCAGCTCATACGCCAGCTGAAGGCCGGTGAGAGCGTGCTTACAAGGGTGAGGCAGGAGAAGAATGATCTCCAAGATGCCAACACCAAGTTGGGTGTGGAACTAAAAGATATTCATGCCCAACTGTCGGACTCTGTTAAGGAGAATCGGCGGCTTCAACGCGGCATATTTAGTAAGTGCTTAAACGAACTTTGAAAAAGAGTTCGGCGAGGAAGCTGGCTGACAGAGTTATGTCTGTAGGTATGTTAACAGGTCATCCTGCCGAGGAGATGCCTAGTTCGACGGGTGATCTTCTTCCCGAGCTCGCACAGTTGCATGAACGAGTTCGGCAAGTGATGCAAGGCGTTGCCCAGGCCTTGTGGCCGTCCGTCTCCATACCCGAAGGCCTTGGAGAGCTTGCAGAAAAGATGAAGGGAGCACGGCGGCGCTTCCGATTATGGAAGATATCGGCCTGCCGTCAGGGTGCCAGGGAAGCTTGGGCAATGGTGAAGACACGGTACATGAAGGCTGACCCGAACCATATGGCCGAAGTCGGACCTGTGGGGCCTGATGGCAAGGAGATCCCTGTGAATTTAGTGTACGACCAAGTAGAATTGGCCGCAAAGTATTCCCAACAGGACTGTAGACTAGACAACCTATTGGATGGCATTGAGGAGGAATTCAACCAGTCAAATTGACTATGTAATTTTAAAGTGACATATATGATGCCTTCTAGCCGGATTGTAGATCGTTTGTCGTGGCAGACCTTTTTGCTTCAATCTCGGGACCCGACAGTCCGGAGTGTATCCGAACACCCTCTCGGTTATATAAGAACCGGGGCATGCCTGGAGACCAGGCGTAGGGGTCATTAGTGCTTTATCGGACAAGTGCCCAACTAGTTATGTTATATTACATGGGTAGTAAGAAACATCTTCCAGAGAGAATAGTTCCGTTAAGGGTTCCTTTCCCTGGGTAGGCATGCCCTAAAGTGCATGTCCGGACTGCGACAAGAAGCGCAGTGAAAACATCTGGGGGCAGATATGGATAATAAATAAAAGTCATCTTTTGTTCACCGACCGAATATTCTCTTAAGAACGCTAGCTTTCGGCTTCACCCAGTCTGAGGTACACGTCCGGCTGACCCGGCGGTAACAATCGCAGAGGTGCTCCCCTTATGCCCTAGCCGAATTAACGGGGACGTAGGGCATAAATACAAGAGCCAGGCAACCCAGCTTGGCCAAAACTTAAGTCATATCGATGCATATAATGGTGGAAAAAGGTACATGTGGAAGTATAACACATGTGTTGGGCGTGGGGCCCAGGTAAATAATTTAAGCTTCTGTGAGAGAAGCCCCCAGGTATGAAGAGTGCGGCTAGCGCATCTGTGATGTATGAGTGGGGCACAAGGGAAATAAAAAGAAAGAAAGGGAAACAAGACAGATGATGCATATGCAGAAAATGGACGAAGGGAGGGGACTAACATAAAGTCCAGAGCTAGGCGTAGAATCTTCGGAGCCTGGCTGCGTTCCATGGGTTCGGCTCGAGTCGACTGGTCGATGCATCCCGCAGTCGGTACGCTCCACCGGTCAGAACTTGGTCGATAATGAAGGGACCTTCCCATTTGGGCTCGAGCTTGTTCTTTTTCTTATCCGGCGGCCGTAGAACTAGTTCGCCAATGTTATAAGTTTTGGCCCGTACTTCTCTGCTTTGGTATCTGCGAGCCTGTTGCTGGTAAAATGTGGAACGGGCTTTGGCTACGTCGCGCTCTTCCTCCAATGTGTCCAGACCGTCCTGCCGATCGAGCTCGGCTTCTCTTTCTTCATACATGCGCACTCGAGGTGAGTCATGAATTATGTCACAGGGCAGGACTGCCTCTGCGCCGTACACCATAAAAAATGGTGTATATCTGGTACTACGATTCGGCGTGGTCCGCAGTCCCCAGAGTACGGAGTTGAGCTCCTCTACCCAGTGCGCATCGGACTCCATTAAGGAGCGCACTAATCAGGGTTTAATGCCGCTCATTATAAGACCATTTGCTCATTCGACTTGACCGTTGGTTTGTGGGTGATAGACTGAAGCGTAATCGAGCTTGATGCCCATTTTGCTGCACCAGAGTTTTACCTCATCGGCCATGAAGTTCGTGCTATTATCAGTGATGATGCTGTGGGGGACGCCATAACGGTGTACAACCCCGGATATGAAATCTATCACCGGTCCGGATTCGGCTATTTTTACTGGTTTAGCCTCTATCCATTTGGTGAATTTATCCACCATGACCAATAAGTATTTTTTTCTTGTGGGTTCCCCCTTTAAGGGGTCCGACCATGTCAAGCCCCCAGACCGCGAAGGGCCATGTAATGGGGATCGTTTGGAGGGCGGTGGGTGGCATGTGGCTTTGATTTGCAAAGAGCTGGCAACCGGTGCAACATTGGACCAAGTCCTGTGCATCTGCCCGGGCCGTTGGCCAATAAAATCCTGTGCGGAAGGCCTTGCTTACAAGAGCCCGGGCTGCGGCGTGATGACCGCCGAGTCCGGCGTGAATTTCTGCCAAAAGATTCCGCCCTTCCTCTTCGGAGATGCACCTTTGAAGGACTCCAGTAGCGCTTTTTTTGTACAATTCTCCCTCGTGGACCCTGTAGGCTTTGGATCGCCGCACTATGCAGCGTGCCTCATTTTGGTCCTCCGGAAGTTCCTGTCTAATTAGGTAGGCCAGGAATGGTTCTGTCCACGGGGCAATAATGGCCATTATTTCGTGGGATGATTGTGTTATTTCGGTGGCGGAGCCTCCGATTGTGTCACAGAGTTCAGTATCGGGTATTTTGGCCGGGTCCAGACTATTGTTACCGGTGTCCCCTTCCCATGCTACGGATGGCTTGAAAAGCCTTTCCAGAAAAATGCTGGGAGGGACCACGTCGCGTTTTGCGCCAATGCGGGCGAGGATATCCGCCGCCTGATTGTTTTCCCGAGCCACATGGTGAAATTTGAGCCCCTCGAACCGAGCTGACATTTTTAGGACGGCATTGCGATAAGCGGCCATTTTTGGATCCTTGGCATCAAAGTCTCCATTTATTTGGGATATCGCGAGGTTTGAATCCCCGCGCACCTCTAGGCGTTGAATGCCCATGGATACTACCATCCGGAGACCATGTAGAAGGGCCTCATATTCGGCTGTGTTGTTGGAGTCTGTATACATTATCTGCAGTACGTATTGAACGGTGTCTCCTGTTGGGGACGTCAAAACGACGCCAGCCCCCAGACCAGCCAACATTTTGGAGCCGTCGAAGTGCATGATCCAGTTTGAATATGTGTCGTACTCTTTAGGGAGTTCGGCTTCCGTCCATTCAGCGACGAAGTCAGCCAAAACTTGCGATTTAATAGCTCGCCGTGGCTTGTAAGTTATGTCGAACGGGAGGAGCTCAATGGCCCATTTGGCAATCCGGCCCGTCACGTCGCGGTTGTTTATAATATCATTAAGTGGTACTTCCGAGGCTACCGTTATCAAACACTCTTGAAAGTAGTGTCGCAGCTTCCGGGATGCCATAAATACTGCGTACGCTATATTTTGATAATGCGGGTACCGTGATTTGCATGGAGTGAGGACAGTGGAAACGTAGTAAACCGGCTTTTGAAGGGGAAGTTTGTGTCCGTCCACTTCTCGCTCGACGACAAGCACTGCGCTTACTACTTGATGAGTTGCCGCAATGTATAATAGCATTGGTTCGTCAATGTTTGGCGCGGCCAGGACTGGGTTTGTTTCCAATATGGCTTTTATTTCGTTGAGTTCGGCCGTGGCGGCATCCGTCCACTCGAAGTGTTCGGTGCGCCGGAGGAGGCGATAAAGGGGTAATGCCTTTTCTCCCAAGCGGGAGATAAAGCGGCTTAGAGCCGCCACGCATCCAGTTAATTTTTGTATTTGTTTGAGGTCTGTTGGGGTAGCCAACTGTGACAACGCTCGGATTTTGGCCGGATTAGCTTCAATACCTCTACTGGAGACAATGAATCCCAGGAGCTTTCCTGCTGGTACACCGAAAACGCATTTTTCCGGGTTGAGCTTGATGTCATATGTTCGGAGGTTGTCGAATGTGAGCCTCAAGTCGTCTACTAGAGTTTTGACATGCTTGGTTTTAACGACCACGTCATCTATGTATGCCTCCACTGTTTTGCCGATCTGGTTTGCCAGGCATATCTGAATCATGCGCTGATATGTTGCACCGGCGTTTTTTAGCCCGAAGGGCATTGTGTTGAAGCAGAATGGGCCGTATGGTGTGATGAATGTCGTTGCGGCTTGGTCTGGCTCTGCCATTTAGATTTGATGGTAGCCGGAGTATGCGTCGAGGAAACACAATGAATCGTGTCCTGCGGTAGCATCGATGATTTGATCGATGCGGGGGAGGGGGAAGGGATCCTTTGGGCAGGCCTTGTTAAGGTCCTTAAAATCGACGCACAAGCGCCAGGATTTGTCCTTCTTTGGTACCATCACCAAGTTTGCTAGCCAGTCCGGATGTTTTATGTCTCTGATGAATCCGGCCTCCAATAGCTTGGCTAGTTCCTCTCCCATGGCTTGTCTTTTAGGCTCGGAGAAACGTCGAAGAGCCTGCTTGACTGGCTTGAATCCTTTTAGGATATTTAGGCTGTGTTCAGCCAGCCTGCGTGGGATTCCTGGCATGTCTGAAGGGTGCCAGGCAAAAATGTCCCAGTTCTCGCGTAGGAACTCTCGCAGTGCAGCGTCGACATCAGGGTTTAATTGTGCCCCGATGGAAGCTGTTTTTGTAGGGTCCGTTGGATGGACTTTGAATTTGACTATTTCGTCCGCCGGTTTAAAGGAGGTGGACTTGGATCTTTTATCGAGTATCGTGTCGTCACTATTCACCGTGGAGCGCAGCGCAGTTAGTTCTTTGGCCTCCAGGGCTTCGGATAGTGCCTCAAGGGCCAGTGCAGCTGTCTTATTTTCGGCACGGAGTGCTATGTCCGGATCACTAACAAGAGTGATGATTCCGTTGGGCCCGGGCATTTTGAGCTTGATGTACCCATAATGGGGTATGGCTTGGAAGATTGTAAACACCCCCCGCCCTAATAGAGCGTGGTATCCGCTGCTGAACGGGGCCACTTGGAATGTAATTTCTTCGGACCTGTAATTATCCGGCGTGCCGAATACCACGTCTAGTGTGATTTTTCCAGCGCAGCGTGCTTCCCGACTGGGGATGATTCCTCTAAAGGTTGTGCTGCTTTGCTTATTTCGGCTCCAGTCTATTTCCATCTTTTGAAGAGTTTCCTCATAGATGAGGTTTAATCCGCTGCCGCCGTCCATGAGTACCTTGGTGAGTCGAAAGCCGTCCACGATTGGACTGAGGACCAGTGCGGCTGGTACTCGGGCTGTTCGGAATTTAGGTTCGTCACTGGCATTGAAGGTAATAGCCGTGTCGCTCCAAGGATTTGTTTCTGCTATGTGGCAGATTTTGGACATGCTGCGAAGTGTTCGCTTTCGTCTATTATTTGACGCGAAGGTCTCAAAGACTGTTAAGACCGTATTGTTGTCCTCGGGGTGGTGCTCTGTGGTTTTTGGGAGGAGTAGATCCTCACCACTTTTGGCCACCTGCCGGAGTATCCAGCATGCTCTAAGGCTGTGCGTTGGTATCGCATCCGCCGTACTATGAATTTTGCAGGGTCTGTTGAGCCATCCCTCCAGTACGGTTCCTTGCCCCGTAGAGGGCTTTTGCTTTTTGGTAGTTAACCCAGGCGTATTGTGATAATGCACCCTTTTATTTCGGACTGGGTTTGTATTCAGGGCCGGATTATCCCAAAATTTTATTTCGGTTTTCCAGGCGCTTTCCATCGCATAGTACTTTCATACTATGGACACCAAGTCGGCAAAGCGTGTAATTTCGCGATGACTTATGGCATTGAGGATTCCCTTGTCCATGCAATTATTGCAGAAGAATGAAATTGCATCTTCCTTGCGGCAGTCCTTTATCCTGTTCTTGGCCAGGAGGAATCTGGCCCAGTAATGGTGTACTGTTTCTTCAGGCTCTTGCCTAATTTGGGATAGATCGCATATGTTTGGGTGGGTGGGTGGAATTGAATCCGAATCCTCACCCAATCTGAGGCTCAGTGGCCAAGGAGTTTCCGAACTCGAAAGTTTGGATTCTTGGATGTTTTCCCGTAAATCTAGCCCGCTGCCTGATTCTGGGTTCAGGCTTTGAGTGACATTCTCCCCTCCGCGGGTGTCCGGCTTGGAGGGATCGGGAATCCGGACGTAGCTAGTCCTTAAGATGGATGAAGGGTTGCCGCATTGTTCTTCCACCACTGCAACGTGATGGGTGACCTGGGGAGAGTTAAGTTCTCTCAGATCGGGTTGAGGCCCAATCTGATCGTAGTCTGTAGCGACTCCCAGGGCGGCGATGCGATCCAAGAGCTCGTTCAGGGAAGAGAGCTCCATTGGATCTAACTGCTCGGCGAGTTCCGAGTTGACGTGAAGATTGCTGTCGATGACCCGAGAAGTCATCGTCGGCGCAGCGGCCGAACAGGCGGTCATAAGAAAACCACCTAGCCGGAGAGTTTGGCCGATAGCCAGAGTTCCCTCAGCGATAGTTCCGTCTTTAAAGACGGGACGAGACATTGTTCCTGGTGGCAACGGCACAGCGGAACTCTCAATGAAAGCACCAATGTCAGTGTCAAAACCGGCGGATCTCGGGTAGGGGGTCCCGAACTGTGCGTCTAGGCCGGATGGTAACAGGAGGCAAGGGACACGAAGTTTTACCCAGGTTCGGGCCCTCTTGATGGAGGTAAAACCCTACGTCCTGCTTGATTAATATTGATGATATGGGTGTTACAAGAGTATATCTACCACGAGATCAGAGAGGCTAAACCCTAGAAGCTAGCATATGGTATGATTGTATGTTGTGATTGTTGTCCTACAGACTAAAACCCTTCAGTTTATATAGACACCAGAGAGGGTTAGGGTTACACGAGGTCGGTTACAGAGGAGGAGATATCCATATGTGTATTGCCTAGCTTGCCTTCCACGCCAAGTAGAGTCCCATCCGGACACGAGACGAAGTCTTCAATCTTGTATCTTCATAGTCTAACAGTCCGGCCAATGGAGATAGTCCGGCTATCCAGAGACCCCCTAATCCAGGACTCCCTCAGTCCTACAAACCTCTGCACTTGGAGGCCCAACAACATTTACAAGAAGAAGGTTGTGTAGTAGACATCAAGCTCTTTTCTGGCGCCTTTGCCGGGGAGGTCAGCGCTTGAAGGTATATCTTTAGATCTTGCAATTGAATCTTTTAGTTTCTTGTTTTATCACTAGTTTAGTTTATAAAAGAAAATTAAAAAATGGAGTTGAGGGTACCTCATATGCTTCATCTTTTTAATATCTTTCATGAAAATAAGGATTCCGATAATTGTGCCAAAGTGTTAGAAGAAGAATGCATTAGAATGTTTGGCAATAAATCTTTGAATGATGAGCATGATTGCAGTGTTATTAGTATGAACTCTTTGAATATCCATAGTACTAATGATGATTGCACTAGTCATGATGAAAATGTCTCTTATAAGCACGTCAACTTTTGTGGAATACATAGAGCTTGCAAGCACACACCAAATAGGGAAGATAGATTTTGCAAGAGACATAAGTATTTGGAAACTAAATGGTTGCAAGAAAGGCTAGATGATTGTGTTGAAAGATTCAATATTTATCACCGTCCTTGTGAACTTTGCAAAGAACATGGTCATTTAAAGCTCCGATGCTATTTGTTTCATGATCAAATTGTGTCCAAAAATTGTGATAACTTGATTACCCTTGAGCATCATAAAGAGCTTAGTCTTCTTTTGTGGTATGAAGAAATGAAACGTATAACTGAGGGTATTCCAAAATTTAATCTTGATAGATTTCTTGATTTTGATTTAGAAGAAATTTTTATGTATTGTGTGGTGAATTGCATTGAAAATCCTTATATTGCAAATTACATAAAGACAAGAAAACAAATAGAAGATGAAGAGAATACTAATGAAAGGGAAGAGACTTCCCAATATTTGATAACCCACAAGTATAGGGGATCGCAACAATTTTCGAGGGTAGAGTATTCAACCCAAATTTATTGATTCGACACAAGGAGAGCCAAAGAATATTCTCAAGTATTAGCAGCTGAGTTGTCAATTCAACCACACCTAGAAACTTAATATCTGCAGCAAAGTGTTTAGTAGCAAAGTAATATGATAGTAGTGATACCGGTAGCAAAAGTCATATTTTTGGTGTTTTGTAGTGATGATAACAATAGCAACAGAAAAGTAAATAAGCGAAGAACAATATATGGAACGGTCGTAGGCAATGGATCAGTGATAGAGAATTATGCCGGATGCGATCGATCATGTAACAGTCATAACCTAGGGTGACACAGAACTAGCTCCAATTCATCAATGTAATGTAGGCATGTATTCCGAATATAGTCATACGTGCTTATGGAAAAGAACATGCATGCCATCTTTTGTCCTACCCTCCCATGGCAGCGGGGTCCTGTTGGAAACTAAGGGATATTAAGGCCTCCTTTTAATAGAGTGCAGGAACAAAGCATTAACACATAGTGAATACATGAACTCCTCAAACTACATTCATCACCGGGAGTGGTCCCGATTATTGTCACTTCGGGGTTGTCGGATCATAACACATAGTAGGTGACTATAGACTTGCAAGATAGGATCAAGAACTCTCATATATTGATGAAAACATAATAGGTTCAGATCTGAAATCATGGCACTCGGGCCCTAGTGACAAGCATTAAGCATAGCGAAGTCATAGCAACATCAATCTCAGAACATAGTGGATACTAGGGATCAAACCCTAACAAAACTAACTCGATTACATGATAAATATCATCCAACCCATCACCGTCCAACAAGCCTATGATGGAATTACTCACGCACGATGGTGAGCATCATGAAATTGGTGATGGAGGATGGTTGATGATGACGATGGTGACGGATTCCCCTCTCCGAAGCCCCGAACGGACTCCAGATCAGCCCTCCCAAGAGAGTTTAGGGCTTGGTGGCGGCTCCATATCATAAAACACGATGAATCCTTATCCCTGGTTTTTTTCTCCCCAAAAGTGAATATATGGAGTCAGGGTTGAGGTCGGTGGAGCTTCAGGGGGCCCACGAGGCAGGGGGCGCGCCTAGGGGGTAGGGCGCGCCCCCCACCCTCGTGGACAGGTGGAGGCCCCCCTGACGTGGATCTTCCTTCCAGTATTTTTTATATATTCCAAAATAATTCTCTGTTGGTTTTCGGGTCATTCCGAGAACTTTTATTTCTGCACAAAAATAACACCATGGCAATTCTGTTGAAAACAGCGTCAGTCCGGGTTAGTTCCATTCAAATCATGCAAGTTAGAGTCCAAAACAAGGGCAAAAGTGTTTGGAAAAGTAGATACGACGGAGACGTATCAACTCCCCCAAGCTTAAGCCTTTGCTTGTCCTCAAGCAATTCAGTTGATAAACTGAAAGTGATAAAGAAAAAACTTTTACAAACTATGTTTGCTCTTGCTGTTGTAAATATGTAAAGCCAGCATTCAAGTTTTCAGCAAAGATTTTGAACTAACCATAGTCACAATAACATTTAGGTCTCATGTTTACTCATATCAATGACATAATCAACTAGCGAGCAATAATAATAAATCTCGGATGACAACACTTTCTCAAAACAATCATAATATGATATAACAAGATGGTATCTCGCTAGCCCTTTCTGAGACCGCAAAACATAAATGCAGAGCACCTTTAAAGATCAAGGACTGACTAGACATTGTAATTCATGGTAAAAGAGATCCAGTCAAGTCATACTCAATGTAAACTAACAGTAATGAATGCAAATGGCAGCGGTTCTCTCCAACTGGTGCTTTTTAATAAGAGGATGATGACTCAGTATCAAAGTAAATAGATAGGCCCTTCGCAAAGGGCAGCAGGGATTTGTAGAGGTGCCAGAGCTCGATTTTGAAATAGATATGAATAATATTTTGAGCGGTATACTTTCATTGTCAACATAAAAACCTAGAGATGGCAATATCTTCCATGCTACACACATTATAGGAGGTTCCCAAACAGAATGGTAAAGTTTATACTCCCCTCCACCAACAAGCATCAATCCATGGCTTGCTCGAAACAACGAGTGCCTCCAACTAACAACAGTCCCGGGGGAGTTGTGTTTGCAATTATTTTGATTTAATTTGCATAAAGCATGGGACTGGGCATCCCGGTGACCAGCCATTTTCTCGTGTGTGAGGAGCGGAGTCCACTCCTCTTGAGAATAACCCGCCTAACATGGAATATACGGGCAGCCCTAGTTGATACATGAGCTATTCGAGCATACAAAACAGAATTTTTATTTGAAGGTTTAGAGTTTGGCACATACAAATTTACTTGGAACGACAAGTAGATACCGTATATAGGTAGGTATGGTGGACTCATATGGAATAACTTTGGGGTTTATGGAATTGGATGCACAAGCAGTATTCCCGCTTAGTACAGGTGAAGGCTAGCAAAAGACTGGGAAGCGACCAGCTAGAGAGCAACAACAGTCATGAACATGCATTAAAATTAATCAACACCGAATGCAAGCATGAGTAGGATATAATGCACCATGAACATAAATATTGTAGAGGCTCTGTTGATTTTGTTTCAACTACATGCGTGAACATGTGCCAAGTCAAGCCACTCGAATCGTTCAAAAGAGGATACCACCCTATCATACCACATCACAACCATTTTAATAGCATGTTGGCACGCAAGGTAAACCATTATAAGCTCCTAGCTAATTAAGCATGGCATAAGCAACTACAATCTCTAATCGTCATTGAAAACATGTTTTTTCATAATAGGCTGAATCAGGAACGATGAACTAATCATATTTACAAAAACAAGAGAGGTCGAGTTCATACCAGCTTTTCTCATCTCAATAAGTTCATCATATAATCATCATTATTGCCTTTCACTTGCACGACCGAATAGTGTGGATAATAATAATAGTGCACATGCATTGGACTAAGCTGAAATCTGCAGGCATATGAGAGCCACTTTAACATTTTCATTATGGTCTTCTCCTCTCGACCCCCAAAGAACAAGAAAAGAAATAAAACTATTTACACGGGAAAGCTCCCAACATGCGAAAGAAGAATGAGAAATCTTTTTGGGTTTTCTTTTTAATTACTACTACAAGCATGGAAAGTAAACTTAATTAAAAGCTACAGCTAATTTTTTGTTTTTCTTAAGGTTTATTAAACACACAAGAAGAAAGCATAAAAAAGGAAAATAAACTAGCATGGACGATACAATGAAAACGTATGAGCACCGACAACTAGCAATGAGTGTGTGAACATGAATGTAATGTCAGTGAGAAATATGTACTCCCCCAAGCTTAGGCTTTTGGCCTAAGTTGGTCTATGGCCACGGCTGGCCTGACGGATATCCAAAGTTGTAGCTGGGGTCTTACTGTGATGCAGCAACTATTGCCTCATGAGCCGCCGCTTGGAGATGGGTCGTCTCCGTCCTCCTCTTATACTCGTCCGCCTCCTCCCTGGTTATAATATATCTCCCTTTTGCCTGAGAGTCAAAGAAAGCAGGAGTAGGGAGAGCGACGTGATAGGTGTGTCGTATGTCAAAGATTAGTCAGTACTGGAGGAACTGATCGTTCCTCTCAACAAACTGATGATGAACCATGGCCTCATAATCTAAATAAATAGGAGGCAACTCCATATCATACCCATGTATGGGTATATCAAGAAAATTAGCTAGACAGGTTGCATAAATTCCACCAAAGAAATCTCCATTAAATCTATTATTATGCAACCTACGTGCAACAATGGCTCCCAAATTATAATGTCTATCTCCTAATACAGCACTCTGGAGAACACTAAGGTCAGGGACACACATGTGACATGCTTCATCCTTACCATTTATGCACCTACCTATGAAGAGAGAAAAATAATGTATAGCAGGAAAATGAATGCTCCCTATGGTAGCTTGTGTTATATCTGTAGATTCCCCCATAGTTATACTAGCAAGAAAATCTCTAAACTCGGATTTGTGAGGCTCACTAGTGCTGCCCCATTGTGGAAGTTTGCAAGAAGTATTAAAATCCTTTAAGTCCATAGTATAAGAATTTTCATAAAGATCAAATAGGACAGTTTGAGAATTGCATGATGATGAAAATTCAAACCTTCTCACAAAGGAATCAGTGAGATAGTGGTACTGGCGGCACTTATCTGCCTCGAAGCTCTCAAGATCGGCATTACGTACATACGCGTTAAATTCTTCCTTGATTCCTGCTCGATCCATAAAGTCCTCTAAAGGCCATTCACAAGCCCGCACTTGAGCTTCCCTCGGTGGTTCATCGTAGGCATCGCGTATTGCGAGCCTAGGTCCTTGCTTCCTTGAAGGACCACCTTGGTACATTTTCCTAAACATATTTCTTCCTCTGAAAAATTTCTGAAATTTTTAGTAACTTCAAAATAAAAGTGAACCAAACTCAACAAAATTGATAGCAACTACTCCCACAAGTGCCTAGAGGATATATCATGCATTAAAACTACTTTTGACCATATAAATTTGACATGCAAGCTCAAGAACAGGGTCACCTAAGCAGCAAAAATATGCAATGAATAAAGCACTAGAACAAAAACTAATTGGACCATTGGAGGAGTCACATACCAAGGAACAATCCCCAAAGCAGTTTTTTGAATGGAGCTTTGAGCAAAGAGATCGAAAATGGCAGCAAAATGAGCTTGGACTTGGGTTTGAGCTGGTTGGTGCTTTTTGTGGAAGGAAGGAGTGTGTGGTAACTGGAATAAGTGGAGGGGAGCCACCGTGGGCCCATGAGGCAGGGGTGCGCCCAGGGGGGTTGGGCACGCCCTCCACCCTCGTGGCCAGGTGCTTGCTCCCCCTGCTGTGTTCTCAGTGCCAGATATTCTCAAATATTCTAGAAAAAATCATATTTAATTTTCACGGCATTTGGAGAAATTTTATTTTTGGGTATTTTTTATTGCATGGATAATTCAGAAAACAGACCAAAATTATTATTTTTGCTTTATTTAATATAAATAACAGAAAGTAAAAAGAGGGTATAGAGAGTTGTGTTTCCTAAATTCATCCATCTCATGCTCATCAAAAGGAATCCACTAACAAGGTTGATCCGGTCTTGTTAACAAACTCATTCTGAATAACATGGAACCGGAGAATTTTCGAATAACACTAGGTTACCTCAATGGGGATATGCATGTCCCCAACAATAAGGATATCATATTTCTTCTTGACAGTAGGAAGAGGAAATTCAAAACCTCCAATAGTAATAGTTGGAATTTTTCCAATAGAATTGATATTGTGGACTTGAGGTTTTTTCCTCGGAAAGTGTACCGTATGCTCATTGCCATTAACATGAAAAGTGACATTGCCTTTGGTGCAATCAATAACAGCCCATGTAGTATTCAAAAAGGGTCTTCCAAGAATAATAGACATACTATCGTCCTCGGGAATATCAAAAATAACAAAGTCACTTAAAATGGTAACGTTTGCAACCACAGCAGGCACATCCTCACAAATACCGACAGGTATAGCAGTTGATTTGTCAGCCATTTGCAAAGATGTTTCAGTAGGTGTCAACTTATTCAAATCAAGTCTACGATATAAAGAGAGAGGCATAACACTAACTCCGGCTCCAAGATCACATAAAGCAGTTTTAACATAGTTTCTTTTAATGGAACATGGTATAGTTGGTACTCCGGGATCTCCTAGTTTCTTAGGTATCCACCCTTAAAAGTATAATTAGCAAGCATGGTGGAAATTTCAGCTTCCGGTATCTTTCTTTTATTAGTAACAATATCTTGCATGTATTTAGCATAAGGATTCATTTTAAGCATATCAGTCAAACACATACGCAAAAAGATAGGTCTAATCATTTCAGCAAAGCGCTCAAAATCCTCATCATCCTTTTTCTTGGATGGTTTAGGAGGAAAATGCATGGGTTTCTAAACCCATGGTTCTTTGTCTTTACCGTGCTTCCTAGCAACAAAGTCTCTCTTATCATAACGTTGATTCTTTGATTGTGGGTTATCAAGATCAACAACAGGTTCAGTTTCTACATCATTATCATTGCTAGGTTGAGCATCAACATGAACATCATCATTAACATTATCACTAGGTTCATGTTCATTACCAGATTGGGTTTCAGCATCAGAAATAGAAATATCATTAGGATTCTCAGGTGTGTCAACAACAGGTTCACTAGAAGCATGCAAAGTCCTATCATTTTTCTTTTTCTTCTTCTTAGAAGGGCTAGGTGCATCAATATTAGTTCTCTGAGAATCTTGCTCAATTCTCTTAGAATGGCCCTCGGGATACAAAGGTTCCTGAGTCATTTTACCACCTCTAGTCATAACTCTAACAACATTATCATTTTTCTTACTATTCAATTCATTGAGCAAATCATTCTGAGATTTAAGTACTTGTTCTACTTGAGTGGTAACCATAGAAGCATGTTTACTAATAAGTTTAAGTTCACCTTTAACATTAGCCATATAATCACCCAAGTGTTCAAGCATATCAGCATTGCGTTTTAATTCCCTACCAAAATAAGCATTGAAGTTTTCTTGTTTAACCATAAAGTCATCAAACTCATCCAAGCATGGGCTAGCAAACTTAGTAAATGGGATTTCAGCTTTTTATCATCTATAGAGAGAATTTACCTTTACTACCTGTGTCGGGTTATCAAGACCATGTATTTATTCAACAGGAGGTAAATGAAGACCATGTATTTCTTCAATAGGAGGTAAATTCTTAACATCTTCAGCTTTAATGTCTTTTTCTTTCATAGATTTCTTTGCCTATTGCATATCTTCAGGACTGAGAAATAGAATACCCCTTTTCTTCGGAGTTGGCTTAGGAGTTGGTTCAGGAATTGGATCAAGAAGTGTCCAATTATTTTCATTAGTCAACATATTATTCAATAGAATTTCAGCTTCATCTAGTGTTCTTTCCCTAAAAACACAACCAGCACAACTATCCAGGTGGTCTCTAGAAGCATCTGTTAGTCCATTATAAAAGATATCAAGTATTTCATTTTTCTTAAGAGGATGATTAGGCAAAGCATTAAGTAATTGGAGAAGCCTCCCCCAAGCTTGTGGGAGACTCTCTTCTTTAATTTGCACAAAATTATGTATTTCCCTTAAAGCAGCTTGTTTCTTATGAGCAGGGAAATATTTAGCAGAGAAGTAATAAATCATATCCTGGGGACTACGCACACAACCAGGATCAAGAGAATTAAACCATATCTTAGCATCACCCTTTAATGAGAAAGGAAATAATTTAAGGATATAAGAATAACGAGTTTTCTCATCACTAGTGAACAGGGTAGCTATATCATTTAATTTAGTAAGATGTGCCACAACGGTTTCAGATTCATAACCATAGAAAGGATCAGATTCAACTAAATTAATTATCTCAGGATAAACAGAGAAATCATAATCCTTATCAGTAACAAAGATAGGTGAAGTAGCATAAGCAGGATCATATTTCATTCTAGCATTCAGAGTTTTTGTTTCAGCTTAGCTAATAATTTCTTAAGATCACTCCTATCATTGCAAGCAAGAAAATCTCTAGCAGTTTCTTCATCCATAAAATAGCCCTCGGGCATAACAGGTAATTCATATCTAGGGGGAGAATCTTCATCATCACTTTCATCAATATTATCAGTTTCAATAATTTCATTCTCCCTAGCCCTAGCAAGTTGTTCATCAAGAAATTCACCAAGTGGCACAGTAGTATTAAGCATAGAAGTAGTTTCATCATGAGTATCATGCATAACAAAAGTGGCATCATCAATAACATGCGACATATCAGAATTAATAGCAGAAGCAGGTTTAGGTGTC
This sequence comes from Triticum dicoccoides, assembly GCF_002162155.2. NCBI lineage: Eukaryota > Viridiplantae > Streptophyta > Magnoliopsida > Poales > Poaceae > Triticum > Triticum dicoccoides. The sequence continues at coordinate 163,655,291 of NC_041384.1, read as the reverse complement.
GCAAGCTTACTCAAAACAGAAGGTGAATCAAGTGCAGAGCTAGATGGCAGTTCCTTACCTCCCCTCGTAGTTAAGGGATAAATCTTGGTTCTTGGATCTTTCAAGTTCTTCATAATGATAAGCAGATATAAATCCCAAGTGACTCAAATAATAGAGCTATGCTCCCTGGCAACGGCGCCAGAAAATAGTCTTGATAACCCACAAGTATAGGGGATCACAACAGTTTTCGAGGGTAGAGTATTCAACCCAAATTTATTGATTCGACACAAGGGGAGCCAAAGAATATTCTCAAGTATTAGCAGTTGAGTTGTCAATTCAACCACACCTGGAAACTTAATATCTGCAGCAAAGTGTTTAGTAGCAAAGTAATATGATAGTAGTGGTAACGGTAGCAAAAGGTAACGGTAGCAAAAGTAATATTTTTGGTGTTTTGTAGTGATGATAACAATAGCAACAAAAAAGTAAATAAGCGAAGAACAATATATGGAAAGGTCGTAGGCAATGGATCGGTGATAGAGAATTATGCCGGATGCGATCGATCATGTAACAGTCATAACCTAGGGTGACACAGAACTAGCTCCAATTCATCAATGTAATGTAGACATGTATTCCGAATATAGTCATACGTGCTTATGGAAAATAACTTGCATGACATCTTTTGTCCTACCCTCCCGTGGTAGCGGGGTCCTATTTGAAACTAAGGGATATTAAGGCCTCCTTTTAATAGAGTACCGGAACAAAGCATTAACACATAGTGAATACATGAAGTTCTCAAACTACGGTCCTCACCGGGAGTGGTCCCGATTATTGTCACTTCGGGGTTGCCAGATCATAACACATAGTAGGTGACTATAGACTTGCAAGATAGGATCAAGAACTCTCATATATTGATGAAATCATAATAGGTTCAGATCTGAAATCATGGCACTCGGGCCCTAGTGACAAACATTAAGCATAGCAAAGTCATAGCAACATCAATCTCAGAACATAGTGGATACTAGGGATCAAACCCTAACAAAACTAACTCGATTACATGATAAATCTCATCCAACCCATCACCGTCCAGCAAGCCTAGGATAGAATTACTCATGCACGGCGGTGAGCATCATGAAATTGGTGATGGAGGATGGTTGATGATGGCGATGGCGACGGATTCCCCACTCCGGAGCCCCGAACGGACTCCAGATCAGCCCTCCCGAGAGAGTTTAGGGCTTGGTGACGGCTCCGTATCGTAAAATGCAATTAATCCTTCTCCCTGGTTTTTTCTCCCCGAAAGTGAATATATGGAGTCAGGGTTGAGGTCGGTGGAGCATCAGGGGGCCCATGAGGCAGGGGGCGCGCCCAGGGGGCTAGGGCGTGCCCCCCACCCTCGTGGATAGGTGGAGGCCCCCTGACATGGATCTTCCTTCCTGTATTTTTTATATATTCCAAAATAATTCTCCGTTGATTTTCAGGTCATTTCGATAACTTTTATTTCTGCACAAAAATAACACCATGGCAATTCTGCTGAAAACAGCGTCAGTCCGGGTTAGTTCCATTCAAATCATGCAAGTTAGAGTCCAAAACAAGGGCAAAAGTGTTTAAAGTAGATACGACGGAGACATATCAATATTCTCCTATTATTTCTTATGATGAATTAGGTAACGAGGAGGAGCCTACTATTCAACCAATCTCATTAATAAGGAGCTCCAAAAAGAGGATTAAACCCAGACATGATGTGAAGAAGAAAAAGAAAAGACATAGAAGCAAAGGTAAAAAGGTATCCCTCCCAAATGACGTTGCTCCTATTACTCATTGCGATGATGATAATTGCTATACTATTGGTGCTATCCATACTATTAATGATGAGAGTGATTATGCTTATGATATGAAAAGGCCCAAGCTTGGGGATGCTATGTTTGATGAGAATGACATGTTTGAGAATTTCTTTTCTGCAATTAATGTTTATCCCAAGCTTGTGGATGCTATGTTTCGTGAAGATGATATATTTAACCTCCCAAGTTTTGATATGCAAATTTATTATGATGATAGCATGCCTCCTATTTATGATGGTTATATTGATGAAAGTGGGTTTGGAAGAGTGTCAACTTTAGGAAGTAATGATCCCACTATTTTGGAGGGTGTTGAATCTTGTTTTGACAATTATGAAAGTGTATTTGGAGAGGTCACGACTTTATTTAGTAATGATTCCACTATCTTGGAAGAGGTTTCAATTGATTATGATGAAAACAAAGTTGCAACTTATGATGATTATTGTGATGACACTTATGCTATAAAAAGTAGTGATGATTATATTTATAAAACTTGTCATGATTATGATTACCCTCTTTCTGAACATTACTCTTTTAATGTGGAAACAATTTATAGTATTCGAGTATCTTATGATACTCCCACTATTCCGAATGAGAAGAATTTTGCTTATGTGGAGAGTAATAAATTTTCTATGCTTGTAGATCATGAAAAGAGTGGTTTTATGTGATGGTTATATTGTTGAATTTATTCATGATTCTACTGAAGATTATTATGATGGAGGAATATATGCTTGTAGGAGTTGCAATAATATTGAGTTTCCTCTCTTTGTGTTGAAAATCTTGAAGTTATCCTTGTTTTACCTTCCTATGCAAGTTGATTCTTGTTCCCACAAGTTGTTTGCTCACAAAATCCCTATGCATAGGAAGTGGGTTAGACTTAAATGTGCTAGTCATATTCTTCATGATTCTCTCTTTATATTTCAATTCTTATCTTTTATGTGAGCATCATTGAAATCATCATGCCTAGCTAGGGGTGTTAAACGATAGCGCTTGTTGGGAGGCAACCCAATTTTTATTTTTGTTCCTTGATTTTTGTTCCTATTTAGTAATAAATAATCCATATATACTTTGTTTAGATGTGATTTTATGTTTTAATTAGTGTTTGTGCCAAGTAGAACCTTTGGGAATACTTGGGGAAAGTCTTTGCGATCTTGCTGTAAAAAACAGAAACTTTAGCGCTCACGAGATTTGCTGCTATATTTTACTGGAGAGTGCTACTTAGTTGATTATTTTTGCAGATGATTAATAGATAAATTACTCACGTCCAGCAATTTATTTTAGAATTTTGGGGGTTCCAGAAGTATACGTTTGATCCATATTACTACAGACTGTTCTGTTTTTGACAGATTCTGTTTTCTATGTGTTGTTTGCTTATTTTGATGAATCTATGAGTAGTATCAGAGGGTATGAACCATAGATGAGTTGGAATACAGTATATATTACACCAATATGAATTTAGAATGAGTTCACAACAGTACCTAAGTGGTGATTTATTTTCTTATACTAACGGAGCTTACGAGTTTTCTGTTAAGTTTTGTGTTGTGAAGTTTTCAAGTTTTGGGTAAAGATTCGATGGAATATGGAATAAGGAGTGGCAAGAGCCTAAGTTTGGGGATTCCCAAGGTACCCCAAGGTAATATTCAAGGACAACCAAGAGCCTAAGCTTGGGGATGCCCCGGAAGGCATCCCCTCTTTCGTCTTCGTTCATCGGTAACTTTACTTGGAGCTATATTTTTATTCACCACATGATATGTGTTTTGCTTGGAGCATCATTTTATTTTATTTTGTTTTGCTTGATGTTTGAATAAAATACCAAGATCTTAAATTATTAAATGTTAGAGAGTCTTCACATAGTTGCATAATTATTCGACTACTCATTGATCTTCACTTATATCTTTTTAGAGCATGATGGTAGTTTTATTTTGAAGAAATAGATGAACTCTCATGCTTCACTTATATTATTTTGAGAGTCCTAAACAGCATGGTAATTTGCTTTGGTTATGAATTTAGTACTGATATGATGGGCATCCAAGAGGGATATAATGAAAACTTTCATATAAAGTGCATTGAATACTATGAGAAGTTTGATACTTGATGATTGTTTTGAGATTTGAGGATGGTATTATTAGAGTCATGCTAGTGAGTAATTGTGAATTTTAGAAATACTTGTGTTAAAGTTTGTGATTCCCGTAGCATGCACGTATGGTGAACCGTTAGGTGATGAAGTCGGAGCATGATTTATTTATGGATTGTCTTCCTTATGAGTGGCGGTCGGGGACGAGCGATGGTCTTTTCCTACCAATCTATCCCCCTAGGATCATGCGCGTAGTACTTTATTTTGATAACTAATAGATTTTTGCAATAAGTATGTGAGTTTGATACTTGATAATTGTTTCGAGATATAAAGGTGGTAATATTAGAGTTCTGCTAGTTGAGTAATTGTGAAATTGAGAAATACTTGTGTTGAGGTTGGCAAGTCCAGTAGCATGCACGTATGGTAAACGTTGTGTGACCAATTTGAAGCATGGGGTGTTCTTTGATTGCTTTCCTTATGAGTGGCGGTCGGGGACGAGCGATGGTCTTTTCCTACCAATCTATCCCCCTAGGGGCATGCGTAGTAGTACTTTGCTTCGAGGGCTAATAAACTTTTGAAATAAGTATATGAGTTCTTTATGACTAATGTGAGTCCATGGATATTACACACTCTCACCCTTCCATCATTGCTAGCCTCTTGGATACCGTGCATTGGCCTCTCTCGCCTTGAGAGTTGGTGCAAACTTCGCCGATGCATCCAGACCCTGTGATACGATACGCTCTATCACACATAAACCTCCTTATATCTTCCTCAAAACAGTCACCATACCTACCTATTATGGCATTTCCATAGCCATTTCGAGATATATTGCCATGCAACTTTCCACCGTTCCGTTTATTATGACATGCATCATCATTGTCATATTGCCTTGCATGATCATGTAGTTGACATCGTATTTGTGGCAAAGCCACCATGCTAATTTTTCATACATGTCACTCTTGATTCATTACACACCCCGGTACACCGCCGGAGGCATTCACATAGGGTCATATTTTGTTCTAAGTATCGAGTTGTAATTCTTGAGTTGTAAGTAAATAAAAGTGTGATGATCATCATTATTAGAGCATTGTCCCATGTGAGGAAAGGATGATGGAGACTATGATTCCCCCACAAGTCGGGATGAGACTCCGGACGAAAAAAAGAGAAGAAAAAGAGGCCAAAAGAAAAAAAGAAAAATGAGAGAAGGCCCAAATAAAAAAATGAGAGAAAAGAGAGAAGGGACAATGTTACTATCCTTTTTCCACACTTGTTCTTCAAAGTAGCACCATGATCTTCATGATAGAGAGTCTCTTATGTTGTCACTTTCATATACTAGTGGGAATTTTTCATTATAGAACTTGGCTTGTATATTCCAATGATGGGCTTCCTCAAAATGCCCAAGGTCTTTGTGAGCAAGCAAGTTGGATTCACACCCACTTAGTTTCTTTTGATGAGCTTTCATATATTTATAGCTCTAATGCATCTGTTGCATGGCAAACCCTACTCCTTGCATTGGCATCAATTGATGGGTATCTCCATAGCCCGTTGATTAGCCACGTCAATGTGAGACTTTCTTTTTTTTGTCTTCTCACATAACCCCTATCATCATACTCTATTCCACCCATAGTGCTATGTCCATGGCTTGCACTCATGTATTGTGTAAGGGTTGAAAAGGCTGAAGCGCGTTAAAAAGTATGAACCAATTGCTCGGCTTGTCATCGGGGTTGTGCATGATGGGAGCATTTTTGTGTGACGAAAATGAAGCATGGCCAAACTATATGATTTTGTAGGGATAAGCTTTCTTTGGCTATGTTATTTTGATAAGACAAAATTGCTTGGTTAGTATGCTTGAAGTATTATTATTTTTATGTCAATATTAAACTTTTGTCTTGAATCTTATGGATCTGAATATTCTTGCCACAATAAAGAAAATTACATTGATAGTTATGTTAGGTAGAATTCCACATCAAAAAATTTGTTTTATCATTTACCTACTCGAGGATGAGCAGGAATTAAGCTTGGGGATGCTTGATACGTCTCCAACGTATCTATAATTTTTGATTGTTCCATGCTATTATATTATCCATCTAGGATGTTTTATATGCATTTATATGCTGTTTTATATGATTTTTGGGACTAACCTATTAACCTAGAGCCCAGTGTCAGTTTCTGTTTTTTCCTTGTTTTTGAGTATCACAGAAAAGAAAAATCAAACGGAGTCCAATTGACCTGAAACTTCACGGAGCTTATTTTTGGACCAGAAGAAGGCCATGGAGTAAAAGAGTTGGGACAGAAAAGTCTCGGGCTGCCCACGAGCGTGGGGGCACGCCCACCCCCTGGGCGTGCCTCCCTGCCTCGTGGACAGCCCGGAGACCCCCCTGACTTGTTCTCGATGCCAAAACCTCTTATATATACAGAAACTTTCAGAAAGAAACCTAGATCGGGAGTTCCGCCGCCAGAAGCCTCCGTAGTCACCGAAAACCAATCTAGACCCATTTCGGCACCCTGCCGGAGGGGGGAATCCCTCTCCGGTGGCCATCTTCATCATCCCGGCGCTCTCCATGACGAGGAGGGAGTAGTTCACCCTCGGGTCTGAGGGTATGTACAAGTAGCTATGTGTTTGATCTCTCTCTCTCTCTTGTGTTCTTGATTCGGCAAGATCTTGATGTATCGCGAGCTTTGCTATTATAGTTGGATCTTATGTTGTTTCTCCCCCTCTACTCTCTTGTGATGAATTGAGTTTTCCCTTTGAAGTTATCTTATCGGATTGAGTCTTTAAGGATTTGAGAACACTTGATGTATGTCTTGCATGTGCTTATCTGTGGTGACAATGGGATATCACGTGTTCCACTTGATGTATGTTTTGGTGATCAACTTGCGAGTTCTATGAACTCGTGAACTTATGCATAGGGGTTGGCACATGTTTTCATCTTGACTCTCCGGTAGAAACTTTGGGGCACTCTTTGAAGTTCTTTGTGTTGGTTGAATAGATGAATCTGAGATTGTGTGATGCATATCATATAATCATATCCACGGGTACTTGAGGTGACATTGGAGTATCTAGGTGACATTAGGGTTTTGGTTGATTTGTGTCTTAAGGTGTTATTCTAGTACGAACTCTATGATAGATTGAACGGAAAGAATAGCTTCGTGTTATTTTACTATGGACTCTTCAATAGATCGATCAGAAAGGATAACTTTGAGGTGGTTTCGTACCCTACAATAATCTCTTCGTTTGTTCTCTCCTATTAGTGACTTTGGAGTGACTCTTTGTTGCATGTTGAGGGATAGTTATATGATCCAATTATGTTATTATTGTTGAGAGAACTTGCACTAGTGAAAGTATGAACCCTAGGCCTTGTTTCCTAGCATTGCAATACCGTTTGTGCTCACTTTTATCATTAGTTACCTTGCTGTTTTTATATTTTCAGATTACAAAAACCTTTATCTACTATCCATATTGCACTTGTATCACCATCTCTTCGCCGAACTAGTGCACCTATACAATTTACCATTGTATTGGGCGTGTTGGGACACAAGAGACTCTTTGTTATTTGGTTGCAGGGTTGTTTGAGAGAGACCATCTTCATCCTACGCCTCCCACTAATTGATAAACCTTAGGTCATCCACTTGAAGGAAATTTGCTACTGTCCTACAAATCTCTGCACTTGGAGGCCCAACAACGTCTACAAGAAGAAGGTTGTGTAGTAGAAATCATTGACTCGTGGACCCCTCGTGACTTGTTCTCGATGCCAACCCCTCTTATATATCCCCAAACCTCCAGAGCAGAACCTAGATCGGGATTTCCGTCGCCGCAAGCCTCTGTAGCCACCAAAAACCAATCGGGGCCTTGTTTCGGCACCCTGCCGGAGGGGGGAATCATCACCGATGGCCATCTTCATCATCCCGGCGGTCTCCATGACGAGGAGGGAGTAGTTCACCCTCGGGGCTGAGGGTATGTACCAGTAGCTATGTGTTTGATCTCTCTCTCTCTCATGTTCTTGATTTGGCACGATCTTGATGTACCGCAAGCTTTGCTATTATAGTTGGATCTTATGATGTTTCTCCCTTCTACCTTCTTGTAATTGTTGAGTTTTCCCTTTGAAGTTATCTTATTAGATTGAGTCTTTAAGGATTTGAGAACACTTGATGTATGTCTTGCATGTGCTTATCTGTGGTGACAATGGGATATTCACGTGATCTACTTGATGTATGTTTTGGTGATCAACTTGCGGGTTCCGTGACCTTGTGAACTTATGCATAGGGGTTGGCACATGTTTTTGTCTTGACTCTCCGGTGGAAATTTTGGGGCACCCTTTGAAGTTCTTTGTGTTGGTTTGAATAGATGAATCTGAGATTGTGTGATGCATATTGTATAATCAAACTCGCGGATACTTGTGGTGACATTGGAGTATCTAGGTCACATTAGGGGTTTGGTTGATGTGTGTCTTAAGGTGTTATTTTAGTACGAACTCTAGGGCGTTTTGTGACACTTATAGGAATAGCCCAGTAGATCGATCAAAAAGAATAACTTTGAGGCGGTTTCGTACCCTACAATAATCTCTTCGTTTGTTCTGAGCTATTAGTGACTTTGGAGTGACTCTTTGTTGCACGTTGAGGGATTGTTATATGATCTAATTATGTTATCATTGTTGAGAGAACTTGCACTAGTGAAAGTATGAACCCTAGGCCTTGTTTTGAAGCATTGCAATACCCTTTTTACTCACTTTTGTTACTAGTTACCTTGCTGTTTTTATATTTCCATATTACAAAAACCTATATCTACCATCCATATTGCACTTGTATCACCATATCTTTGTTGAACTAGTGCACTTATACAATTTACCATTGTATTGGTGTGTTGGGGACACAAGAGACTCTTTGTTATTTGGTTGCAGGGTTGTTTGAGAGAGACCATCTTCATCCTACGCCTCCCATGGATTGATAAACCTTAGGTCATCCACTTGAGGGAAATTTTCTACTATCCTACAAAACTCTGCACTTTGAGGCCCAACAACGTCTACAAGGATAAAGTTGAGTAGTAGACATCAAGCTCTTTTCTGGCGCCGTTGCCGGGGAGTTTAGTGCTTGAAGGTATATCTTTAGATCCTGCAATCGAATCTTTTAGTTTCTTCTTTTATCACTAGTTTAGTCTATAAAAGAAAACTACAAAAAATGGAATTTATGTTGCCTCATTTGCTTCATCTTTTTAATGTCTTTCGTGAAAATAAGGATTCCGATAATTGTGCTCAATTGCTAGAGGAAGAATACAATAAAGTGTTTGGCACTAAATCTTTGAATGATGAGCATGATTGCAATGTTGTTAGTATGAATTACTCAAATATCCATGATGCTAATGATATGCAAAGCAACAAGCTTGGGGATGCTATGTTTGATGAAGTTGATATTTTTAGTCCCCCAAGTTTTGATGAGCAAATTTATTATGATGAGATAATGCCTCTTGTTTATGATGATTATTGTGATGACATGTATGCTATAAATAATAATGATAACCATGAAACTTGTCATCATGATTTTAATTTTCAATTGGATTATGCCTCACATGATAGTTATTTTATTGAGTTTGCTCCCACTACTATGAATGAGAAAAATTTTGCTTATGTGGAGAGTAGTAAAATTCTTATGCTTGTAGATCATGAAAATAATGCTTTATGTGATAGTTATATTGTTGAATTCATTCATGATGCTACTGAAAATTATTATGAGGGAGGAATATATGCTTGTAGGAGTTGCAATAATATCAAGTTTCTTCTCTATATGTTGAAAATCTTGAAGTTTTTCTTGCTTTACCTTCCTATGCAAGTTGATTCTTTCTCCCATAAATTGTTTGCTCACAAAATCCCTATGCATAGGAAGTAGGTTAGACTTAAATGTGATAGTCATATGCTTCATGATTCTCCCGTTATGTTTCAATTCTTATCTTTTATGTGAGCATCATTGAAATCATCATGCCTAGCTAGAAAGGCATTAAAGAAGGACAATGCTAACGCCCACACATGTGGTGGGAGTGAAACCCGCCCACACGCCCTATAGTACATAGACAGCGCCATGTCACTGCATGCATGCATGTGGGAATCGTTTTGGATTTCCTATTTTTAAAATGTTTTATATCTTAAATAAAAAATCCGATTGAAGATCCGTTTTCACCATTAAATCTCTTGTGATGAGATCTTCGAAACTAGATCTCACATCATTATATTTTGATGAATTTTTTGGGGGGTTAAAAGTTGCCATGTCTATTGCACATGAATTGCCATGGTGTTTACACTGAAGTTGCCATGATATATTTTAACTATTTTCTTCTACATTTAAAAGTAAATTTTGACATTTATAAAACAGGAAATTAAGAAACTAGACTTGCCATGAACCATAAACTAATATCGCCATGATACATGCACTTAAAATTGCCATGGTTCATACAAAAAATAGTTTTCATGGTCAAAGTATTGCAGTTGCCATCATCAAAATACTAAAATTGCCATGCTCTACAAACTGAAATTGCCACATGGCAACTTTAGTTTAAGCACTATGGCAGCTACAGTGTAAACATCATGGCAACTTCTGGGCAAAAAAAATTCGTCGAAACATATCAACATGGGGTCTAGTTTTCAAGATCTCGTCGAGACGGATTTAATGGTGAAAACAGATTTTTAATTCGACTTTTTAATTAGGAGATAAAACATTTTTAAGCCGAAAACCAAAAAGATTCTTGCTGATGTCATATGTTCACATGTGGCAAAATGAGTGGTAAAGGAGGCGTGTGGGCGATGTGCTAGATGCCACACGTGTGGGCATTAGTTTTTTCGTTAAAGAAAAACGCTTGTTGGGAGATAACCCAACATTTATACCTATTGTTTTTGTGTGTTCACATGATTAGGCTAATGTATTAATCATGTTTTATAGCTTTTGTTTCAATAATGTGCCAAGTAAGACCTTCGGGATGATCTACAGTGATAGTTGATTTGATCTTGCTGAAAAACAGAAACTTTTGTGCTCAAGAAAACAATTCTCATTTTTAGCAGAAGCATGATAAAATACTGATTATTTTCACAGAAGATTAATAAACAAATTTATTAGGACTTCCTAATTTCTCAGGATTTTTGGAGTTACAGAAGTATTTGAGAGTTACAGATTACTACAGATTGTCCTGTTTTTGACAGATTCTGTTTTTGATGCATAGTTTGCTTGTTTTCTAGTTTCTATTGCTTATATTTCTTAATATAAATTGTAGAAATGGTAGGGTACAGTAGGCATCATGTGAGAAAAATTATGAATCTTGTCTTGACGGTACCTAAGTGGTGATTTGCTTTCTTATACTAACGGAGCTTACGAGTTTTCTGTTGAGTTTTGTGTTGTGAAGTTTTCATAAAGTTTTGATGAACTACAGAATAAGGAGTGGGAAGAGCCTAAGCTTGGGGATGACCAAGGAACCCCAAGGTAATATTCCAGGACAACAAAGATCCTAAGCTTGGGGATGCCCCATATGGCATCCCCTCTTTCGTCTTTGTTCATCGGTAACCTTACTTGGAGCTATATTTTTATTCACCACATGATATGAGTTTTGATTGGAGCATCATTTTATTTTATTAGGATTGGCTTGCTGTTATTTAGAGTAGTGTTTTGCATCTTTGATTTCAATAAAAAGGTCAAGTATAGCCTTTACCATGCTTATTTTGCAAGTCCATATGTTGCTGTTTTAAAAATAAAAAGTTTGTTGTTATGTTTTGAATATTTGTGAATAGTCAGAACATGATAAAATCTTCAAATTTTTACACAATGAGTAACAACAAATTGTCTACAGTGTGGTAATGTTCCAGAATTTTTGGAGTTAGGGAAGTATGATTCCTCTTGCATTCTTTACAGACTGTTCTGTTTAGAAAGATTGTTGTTATGTTTGCATTGTTTGCATATGTTTGCTTGTTTAATGATTCTATTTGAGGATAGGAGTATTAAATATGTAGAGGCATTTAGTATGCAATGTCAAATGATAATTTTAGTGATTTTCTACAGTAGAGAATGATAAGGTTTTGCATGTATTTATACTAACCTATCTCACGAGTTCTTGTTGAGTTTTGTGTGGATGAAGTTTTATGAATTAGGGAAACAGTGATATGAGAGGGATTAAGGAGACACAAAAGCTCGAGCTTAGGGATGCCCAAGGCATCCCTAGTCAATATTTCAAGAAGTCTCAAGCATCTAAGCTTGGGGATGCCCCGGTTGGCATCCCACCTTTCTTCTTCAACAACTATCGGTCAGTTTTGGTTGAGCCTAAGTTTTTGCTTCTTGACATGATATGTGCTATCCTTGCAATGTCACTTTATTTTGTTTTGCTTGTAGTTTGAATAAAGTACTGAAGATCTGAAGTTTTATTTATGGGATCTTTTTAGAGCGCGGCGGTAGTTTTATTTTGTAGAAATTGATGAAGTCTCATGCTTCACTTATATTATTTTGAGAGTCTCTAAACAGCATGGTAATTTGCTTAGGTTATGAATGTAGTCCTAATATGATGGACATCCAAGAGGGATATAATAAAAACTTTCATATAAAGTGCATTGAATACTATGAGAAGTTTGATTCTTTGTGATTGTTTTGAGATATGAGGATGGTGATATTAGAGTCATGCTAGTGAGTAGTTGTGAATTTGAGAAATACTTGTGTTAAGGTTTTTGAGTCCCGTAGCATGCACGTATGGTGAACCGTTATGTAACGAAGTTGGAGCATGAATTTTTTTTTTGATTGTCTTCCTTATGAGTGGCGGTCGGGGACGAGCGATGGTCTTTTCCTACCAATCTATCCCCCTAGGAGCATGTGAGTAGTACTTTGTTTCGATGACTAATAGATTTTTGCAATAAGTATGTGAGTTCTTTATGACTAATGTTGAGTCCATGGATTATACGCACTCTCACCCTTCCACCATTGCTAGCCTCTCTAGTACCGCGCAACTTTCGCCAGTACCATACACCCACCATATAACTTCCTCAAAACAGCCACCATACCTACCTATTATGGCATTTCCATAGCCATTCCGAGATATATTGCCATGCAACTTTCCACCGTTCCGTTTATTATGACACGTTCCATCATTGTCATATTGCATTGCATGATCATGTAGTTGACATCGTATTTGTGGCAAAGCCACCGTTCATAATTCTTTCATACATGTCACTCTTGATTCATTGCACACCCCGGTACACCGCCGGAGGCATTCATATAGTCATATTTTGTTCTAAGTATTGAGTTGTAAGTAAATAAAAGTGTGATGAACTTCATTATTAGAGCATTGTCCCATGTGAGGAAAGGATGATGGAGACTATGATCCCCCCCCCCAAGTCGGGATGAGACTCCGGACGAAAAATAAAATAAAATAAAAAGGAGGCCAAAACAAGAGAAGGCCAAAAAACAAAAACAAAATGACAAAAAAAGAGAGAAGGGGCAATGCTACTATCCTTTTACCACACTTGTGCTTCAAAGTACCACCATGATCTTCATGATAGAGAGTCTCCTATGTTGTCACTTTCATATACTAGTGGGGAATTTTCATTATAGAACTTGGCTTGTATATTCGAATGATGGGCTTCCTCAAATTGCCCTAGCTCTTCGTGAGCAAGCAAGTTGGATGCACCCCCACTTAGTTTATTTTTGAGCTTTCATAAACTTATAGCTGTAATGCATCCGTTGCGTGGCAATCCCTACTCACTCACACTGATATCTATTGATGGGAATCTCCATAGCCTGTTGATACGCCTAGTTGATGCGAGACTATCTCCTTTTTGTCTTCTCTAGAACCACCATATTCTATTCCACCTATAATGCTATATCCATGGCTCACGCTCATGTATTGTGTGAAAGTTGAAAAGGTTTGAGAACATCAAAAGTATGAAACAATTGCTTGGCTTGTCATCGGGGTTGTGCATGATTTAAATATTTTGTGTGATGAAGATGGAGCATAGCTAGACTATATGATTTTGTAGGGATAAGCTTTCTTTGTCCATGTTATTTTGAGAAGACATAATTGCCTTGTTAGTATACTCGAAGTATTATTGTTTTTATGTCAATATTAATTGTTTTGAATCTTATGGATCTCAATATTCATGCCACAATAAACAAAATTACATGGATGAATATGTTAGGTAGCATTCCACATCAAAAATTTGGTTTTAATCATTTACCTACTCGAGGACGAGCAGGAATTAAGCTTGGGGATGCTTGGTACGTCTCCAACGTATCTATTTTTTTTATTGTTCCATGCTATTATATTATCAATCTTGGATGTTTTATATGCATTTATATGCTATTTTATATGATCTTTGGGACTAACCTATTAACCTAGAGCCCGGTGCCAGTTTCTGTTTTTCCTTGTTTTTGAGCTTCGTAGGGAAAGAATATCAAACGGAGTCCAATTGACCAAAAACTTTTCGATGATGATTATTGGACCAAAAGAAGCCGCCGAAGCAAAAGAGTTGGGCTAGAAGAGCCACGAGGCCTCCACAAGGGTGGAAGGCACTCCCTACCCCCCAGGAGCACCCTCCGACCTTGTGGTTGACTCATGGACCCCTCCTGACTTGTTCTCGATGCCAACCCCTCTTATATATCCCCAAACCTCCAGAACAGAACCTAGATCAGGATTTCCGTCGCCGCAAGCCTCTATAGCCACCAAAAACCAATCGGGGACTTGTTTCAACACCCTGCCGGAGGGGGGAATCATCACCGATGGCCATCTTCATCATCCCGGCGGTCTCCATGACGAGGAGGGAGTAGTTCACCCTCGGGGCTGAGGGTATGTACCAGTAGCTATGTGTTTGATCTCTCTCTCTCTCTCATGTTCTTGATTTGGCACGATCTTGATGTACCGCAAGCTTTGCTATTATAGTTGGATCTTATGATGTTTCTCCCTTCTACCTTCTTGTAATTGATTGAGTTTTCCCTTTGAAGTTATCTTATTAGATTCAGTCTTTAAGGATTTGAGAACACTTGATGTATGTCTTGCATTTTCTTATCTGTGGTGACAATGGGATATTCACGTGATCTACTTGATGTATGTTTTGGTGATCAACTTGCGGGTTCCGTGACCTTGTGAACTTATGCATAGGGGTTGGCACACGTTTTCGTCTTGACTCTCTAGTAGAAACTTTGGGGCACTCTTTGAAGTTCTTTGTGTTGGTTTGAATAGATGAATCTGAGATTGTGTGATGCATATCGTATAATCAAACTCGCAGATACTTGTGGTGACATTGGACTATCTAGGCGACATTAGGGTTTTGGTTGATGTGTGTATTAAGGTGTTATTTTAGTTCTAACTCTAGGGCTGTTTGTGACACTTATAGGAATAGCCCAATAGATCGATCAAAAAGAATAACTTTGAGGTGGTTTCGTACCCTACAATAATCTCTTCATTTGTTCTCCGCTATTAGTTACTTTGGAGTGACTCTTTGTTGCACGTTGAGGGATTGTTATATGATCTAATTATGTTATCATTGTTGAGAGAACTTGCAATAGTGAAAGTATGAACCCTAGGCCTTGTTTCGAAGCATTGCAATACTGTTTTTACTCACTTTTGTTACTAGTTACCTTGCTGTTTTTATATTTTCAGATTGCAAAAACCTATATGTACCATCCATATTGCACTTGTATCACCATCTCTTCGCTGAACTAGTGCACATATACAATTTATCATTGTATTGGGTGTGTTGGGGACACAAGAGACTCTTTGTTATTTGGTTGTAGGGTTGTTTGAGAGAGACCATCTTCATCCTACGCCTCGCACGGATTGATAAACCTTAGGTCATCCACTTGAGGGAAATTTGTTACTGTCCTACAAAACTCTGCACTTGGAGGCCCAACAACGTCTACAAGGATAAAGTTGCATAGTAGACATCATGTATCTTCTCATAGGGCATCTTAAGAGCACAGAGGATTTTGTCTGACTGGTACAGGTTTGCAGGTTGTACATGTCCTTTGGGTAGAAAACGTCAAAATATTGTCATCATCGCATCGTAGCATTCTCTGCCCAAGTTGAATTGAGCCTTCAGAGCCATTATTTATGAGATGGCATCGAGCTGACAAAGCTCGGTGTGCTCATGGAGAGGACGTTTTCAAGACTCCAACATATCATTGAAGGCCTTTGCATATTCCTCCATCTCATCGTCCGAGTCTCGAGCATCATCAAAGTTTTGCAGCATGTCTTCCATCCCGGTACCATGCTTGTCGGTGCGACAACGAAGCACCTCGGCTCTGGGACATTGGGCAGACTCACCATGAAATGTGCAGATTGTATAACCAAGTGTAAAACCAAACTTCTGCAGGTGTTTACTCATTTCAAGCTCGTCCATCCTTTTATAGTTGTCACACCGGGCACAGGGGCACCAGCTTATTTTCTAGCCATTTGCAAATGCAGCTCTCACAAACCCACTGGTTTTTGTTAACCATTCATCTGTCATGTCTTCCTGACTAGTGTAACCGGTGTACATCCACGCACGATCATTCATATTGCATAGCTACTGGACACGCAAGAAATATATACATAATTCAGCAAACCATATCCGTCAGTTAATGGAGTTTGTCACTTTTATTACGTCCATGCAACCTAGACGCTAATAGGTAAAGATATGTCCTAATCCCACCCGAGTATGCGTAGATTGGGTTCGTTTTCCCATGCTCTGCTCCGAATCCGATGCAAAATTTCTAAAGCACCTCCCCACTATTCTCCTGATACATGTCTCGATAATAAGCAGAGAGGATATGTCATAATCCCACCCGAGTATGTGTAGATTGGGTTCATTTTCCCATGCTCTGCTCCGGATCCGACGCAAAATTTCGGCAGCACCTCCCCGTTGTTCTCCTGATACACGTCTCAACAATAAGCAGAGAGGATGTGTACCCGGAGAACAACAGGGAGGCACTGACGAAATTCTACATTGGATCCGGAGCAAAGCATATGGGAAAACGAACCCAATCTACACATACTCGGGCTGTCCATGGATAACGTTGGACAATTCAAAAGAATCACGGTTATAAAAATGCAAGTGCATGCATATTTATAGATGTAACCCTTTCGAACGAGAGACACATAATGGTCACGCACATTGATGATTGAAGACACCTATAGCTAGCAAGTTTCATCGACACAAAGACCAGAACAGAGCAAATGAAGGGGGGAAGAGGAGATGTCATTTGTGCTCACCCACGAACGCAAGGGTGGAGCTTGTCGAATGCACGGGGAGGTCGTCGAACACCAGACCCTCGCAACGATGAAATAACTGCACATTTAAAACCACCTGATCAACACAAATACGATGTTTTTATAACAAAATTGAAAAATATATGACCTAACTCATAATTCACAAATATATGACCCCGTCAGCCTCTGGAAGGCTGAACAGCACCTTTCTCGGGAGGTGTCGGGGTCGGGATGTCGGTGTGTCGTGTGGGGGTCGGGGTGTCGGGGTCAGGGGGTCGGGGTGTCAGGGTCGAGATGGCAAATCCTCGACCCCTCGACCCCTTTTCCCCTGGACCCTCAACTTCTTTTCCCCTCGATCCTCGACCCCTCGACCACTCGGCGACCCTCTTTTTCTACTTTTCCTACTTATTTTTATCATCTTCTACTTCTACTACTTTTTGTTCATCTTCTTCTTTCTTCTTCTTATTCTTCTACTTATTGTTCTTTTTTTCATCATCTTCTTCTTCCTCTTCTTCTTCTTCTTCTTCTTCTTCTTCTTTTACTTCTTTTTTCATATTTCTTGTTTATTCTTAAAAAACAGGAAAAAAACCTAAACTAAACTAAATCTAACCTAAACTAACCTAACCTAACCTAAACTACACAAACCTAAACTAAATCTAAAAAAACACAAAAACTCACCACGGGGAGGGGGCGCGGGTTGAGGAGGCAGGCCACGGGGAGGGGGCGCGGGTTGAGGAGGCCAAGGGGAAGAGCGGCCGGCGACGGTGCGGCTCCGGTGGTGGGGCGGTGCGGCACGGCTCTGGTGATGGGGCGGGGCAGGGCGGCCGCCGCGGCCTGTGTCTGTTGGGTGGGGCGGACGGGTGGAGGGCGACGAGGCGGGCTCCAGGGGGCTGGGCTGGCCAACGGCGCCTCGTGCTCCGGGGGTGGTGCGGGGCGGCAGCAGATCGGGCACAGGGGCGGCGCGGGTGAGGTGAGGGGAGAGAGAGAGGGGTGGGGCGCGGGGCGCTGACCGTTTTTTAGTTAGGTTGAATTTCTTTGTCGTCTGCTAGTAGACGGCAAAGAGCCTAGCTAGTGGGGTGGGCCGGGGGGAACTGCAATTAGTTGGCCACTTTCTTTGTCGTCTGCTAGCAGACGTCAAAGAAAGTGGCCGTTAGGTTGTTCTCGTTAGTGGGCCACCCTCCCTCTTTGCCATGTGCTAGGAGACGGCAAAGAGCTGGCTGACGGCAAACATGATCTTTGCCATCAGCTCTTTCTTTGCCGTCAGTTTTTTGTAAGCTGATGGCAAAGACCTTCTTTGTCGTCTGCTAGCAGACGGCAAAGATCCTGATTCTAGTAGTGAATAATATCCACAAAATGTGTAGAGGCATTAACGTATTCTTTCCCCTTCCCAAAAATAAATCATTTCTCAAATGCCATGCTCGCCAGGAAGGAAACAGGAATTGTTCCCTCTGCTGCAAGCTCAATTGCGCCAGCAAAATAAATAACCATTCTAGTCCCGAGCACAAGAAAAACTCTTCATCCCGAATATTCCACAACTCTCTCAAGGCGAGTCGTAGGGCATGAGCTTTAGAACAGTTCACCAGAGCATGAAAAGTGTCTTCATCTTCTACACCACAAATAGAACACATATATGTCAGATGGTGCTTAACTCTATTTATCTGGACCGCCAAGCTATGATGACCCACAAGTATAGGGGATCTATCGTAGTCCTTTCGATAAGTAAGAGTGTCGAACCCAACGAACAGCAGAAGGAAATGATAAGCGGTTTTCAGCAAGGTATCCTCTGCAAGCACTGAAATTATAGGTAATAGATAGTTTTGTGATAAGATAATTTGTAACGAGCAACAAGTAACAAAAGTAAATAAAGTGCAGCAAGGTGGCCCAATCCTTTTTGTAGCAAAGGACAAGCCTGGAAAATTTCTTATATAGAGAAAAGTGCTCCCGAGGACACATGGGAATTATCGTCAAGCTAGGTTTCATCACGATCATATGATTCGCGTTCGGTACTTTGATAATCTGATATGTGGGTGGACCGGTGCTTGGGTGTTGTCCTTACTTGGAAAAGCATCCCACTTATGATTAACCTCTATTGCAAGCATCCGCAACTACAACAAAAGTATTAAGGTAAACCTAACCATAGCATGAAACATGTGGATCCAAATCAGCCCCTTACGAAGCAACGCATAAACTAGGGTTTAAGCTTCTGTCACTCTAGCAACCCATCATCTACTTATTACTTCCCAAAGCCTTCCTCTAGGCCCAAATAATGGTGAAGTGTCATGTAGTCGACGTTCACATAACACCACTAGAGGAGAGACAGCATACATCTCATCAAAATATCGAACGAATACCAAATTCACATGACTACTAATAGCAAGACTTCTCCCATGTCCTCAGGAACAAACGTAACTACTCACAAAGCATATTCATGTTCATAATCAGAGGGGTGTTAATATGCATATAGGATCTGAACATATGATCTTCCACCAAATAAACTAACTAGCATCAACTACAAGGAGTAATCAACACTACTAGCAACCCACAGGTACCAATCCCAGACTTGGAGACAAGAATTGGATACAAGAGATGAACTAGGGTTTGAGAGGAGATGGTGCTGGTGAAGATGTTGATGGAGATTGACCCCCTCCCAATGAGATGATCGTTGGTGATGACGATGGCGATGATTTCCCCCTCCCAGAGGGAAGTGTCCCTGGCAGAACAGCTCCGTCAGAGCCCTAGATTGATTCCGCCAAGGTTCCGCCTCGTGGCGGCGGAGTCTCGTCCCGAAAGCTTGATTACGATTTTTTTCTCATTGAAAGACTCCATATAGCAGAAGATGGGCATCGGAGGGCCACCAGAGGGCCCACGAGGCAGGGGGCACGCCCAGGGGAGTAGGGTGCGCCCCCCACCCTCGTGGCCAGGGTGTGGCCCCCCTCTGGAACTTCTTGCGCTCAATATTTTTTATATATTCTGAAAATGACTTCCATGAAGTTTCAGGACTTTTGGAGCTGTGCAGAATAGGTCTCTAATATTTGCTCCTTTTCTAGCCCAGAATCCTAGCTGTCGGCATTCTCCCTCTTTATGCAAACCTTGTAAAATAAGAGAGAATAGGCATAAGTATTGTGACATAATGTGTAATAACAACCCATAATGCAATAAATATCGATATAAAAGCATGATGTAAAATGGACGTATCAAGCTATTGGTTGCTGCTCACCACACAAAATTCTTGATCTTTTGAGGGATATTAGCCTTCCATATTAACTCCCAAATCCCTCTTCCTCCTTCTGGTTCGCCACTAGATTGGCCAAAGGTATCCTGACTATCCTTCAATTTAAGCGCAAAACTGTACACACTTTTATCAAAAAATACACCATTCTTCTCATGGTGCCACCCAACCAAAACCCCCATCCCTAGAGGCCTGAATAGAATCTTAAGAATTTTCTCCGCATTATGTGGATAGAAAAGATACTTAATCAAATTTTCATCCCAACAGTTACGCCCGCTCATGAATAGATTAGATGCCCACTTCAACATGGTATTATGCCTTCTAGCTGGAATTTTTAGGCCATGCCCCTAGGTATTCAATTATCCCTCCACATATTAATACTAGATCCATCACAGACCCGCCAAATGATCCCCTTAAGAAGTTCCACACCATGTGTAATACCTTGCCAAGTCACTAAAGTAGCATGCAAAAACACCGTATCCAGAATATGTCCCTGAGGATAATACTTTGCCTTCATCAACTTCGCACACATCGAGTTTGGATAAACCAACAACCGCCAGGCCTGTTTGGTCAAAAGAGCTTGATTAAAAAGTATGGGATCACGAAGTCCCATGCCACCCTTACCTTTTGGTCTTGTTAGTTTGTCCCATGCCAACCAATGTGTTTTCCTTCTATCTTCTTCACCCCCACCAAAAAATCCTTATAATCTAGGATAACAACCCACAAAGAGAAACCGGAAATTTGAAAATCCCCATAACATACACAGGCAGAGCTTGAATTACTGTTTTGATTAAATCTTCCTTGACTCCACAAGAAGCATATT
The DNA here is from genome assembly GCF_002162155.2 of Triticum dicoccoides. Taxonomy (NCBI): domain Eukaryota; kingdom Viridiplantae; phylum Streptophyta; class Magnoliopsida; order Poales; family Poaceae; genus Triticum; species Triticum dicoccoides. The sequence goes on along the minus strand of NC_041384.1, from coordinate 163,634,156 downwards.
TTTCAATCCAGTCAGCAAGCCTTTTCAAAAAATTGTCTTTAGTATACTGAAACGCACCAGCCTTCATTCTACCCTCTGGGACTAGTAATCCAAGATATTTATCCTTAGACCCCTCCAAAATAATTTTTAAGATAACCATAATAGTCACTTGTTTCTCCAAGATGCACTTTTTCCCAAAAAGCATGGAACACTTATGAAGGCTTAATAACTGTCCACTTCCCTTCTCATATACCGTCAGAATATTTTTAATTGCTAAAGCTTGATCGAAAGATCCCTTGAGAAATAACAGACTATCATCTGCAAAAAACAAGTGAGAAATACCAGGAGCTTGTCTATTCAGTCTGAATTCCTGAAGAACTCCCCTCGCACATGCGTCATTAAGCAACAATGAAAGTGCCTTGGCAACGAATAGGAACAAATATGGAGATAAAGGATCTCCCTGCCCGAGCCCCCGAGTAGGTGAGAACAACTGCAACAATTGACAATTAAATTGCACCACAAATTTCATCGAAGTAACACATGTCATGATCCATTTAATCCATTGCAGCGCAAAACCCAACGCCCCCATCATACCTTGCAAAAAATGCCAACCCACACGGTCATAGGCTTTGGTGAGGTCCAACTTATAAGCACAATATTCCCCTCTTAAATCCTTAAGCGTACTTAACGAATGCATACATTCAAAAGTTATGAGAGCATTATCAGAGATTAACCTTCTCGAAATAAACACACTTTGGGTAGGGGAAATCATACCATCAAGGAGCGGTCACAGGCTGTTAACAAGAAACTTGGAAATAATCTTGTAGATAACATTGCACAAAATGATCGATCTAAAATCTTGGATTGTTGAGGATTCTTAATCTTCGGGGATGAGCACAATATTTGTATTATTAATATCATCGGGCATAATTCCAGATTTTTTTTGCTGAATAGACTTGACAATATCATCTTTGATTATATCCCAATTCCGCTCGAGAAACCTCGTAGGAAAGCCATCTGGCCTTGGAGCTTTTAACGATCCCAAATGAAAAAGGGCATTACTTATTTCTTTTTCCGTAAAAGATTTGCAAAGATCATCATTCATATCATGAGTCACATGGGGCTTGACAATTGAAATAATGTGGGATGGATCAACCAAAGCAAGAATAAAGTTGTTTAACGAACGAGTTTGCGATACCTTTCATTTCCTCCTGATTTTTTGTGAGACAAGCATCATCCTTCCTAAGAGCAGGGATATAATGTTTTTGCTCTCCAAGAAGTATTTTACTGAAAATATTTTGTATTACGATCTCCCCCTTTCAGCTTGTCTAGATGAGATCTCCGCTTCCACAATATTTCATCCTTGATAAGAAGTTCATCCATCTCCCTTAGAATTTTCTTTCTTTCCAACAAAGCAGAATGATCAGTTCTATTAAACAAAATTTCCAGTCTCTTTTGAGCCCAGTCAAGTTTCTTTGGCAGATACCCAATATGCACCCGACTTCATCCATGAAGGGATTTCATTAATTAAATTATTGGCAACATCTTTCATATCCTTAATATTTGATCATCTATTCCAACAAGCATTAGTCTGTTCATCCAAAATATGACCTTCCCTCTCCCAGTAAGATTCATATTTCAACTGTCTACTGACCCTCCCACCCCGCACATTACCCATCAACTCAATTAAAATGGGCAGTGATCAAACCTGGAGCTAATAATACGGGAGACCTTACACTGAGGGAAAATAGAAGACTAAAGCGGGCAAGCCACTGCATGGTCAAGATGTACCTTAACATTCTCGTTGCCCTCTCGCTTATTATTATACGTCCACAGAACACCTTGAAAGCCTAAATCAAATAAATTGCACTCCAACAGATCTTGACAAAAGTTGGCCATGGGTCTAGGAGATCTCTTATGTTGAGGGAAGTGTTCATTTTGCCACATAGCTTCGTTAAATCCCGCACCATAAACCAAGGCCCAACACCAAGAGGTTTAATCTACCTCAAAAGATCCTACATAACATACCTCTGGCTCACCTTAGGCTCTCCATAAATAAAGGCAATAATATGCCCTAAAGGCAATAATAAAATGGTTATTATTGTATTTCCTTGTTCATGATAATTGTCTATTGTTCATGCTATAATTGTATTAACCGAAAACCGTAATACATGTGTGAATACATAGACTGTTGGGGAACGTTGTAGAAAATTAAAATTTTTCCTACGGTTTCACCAAGATCCATCTATGAGTTCATCTAAGCAATGAGTCAAGGGAGATAGTTTGCATCTACATACCACTTGTAGATCGCGTGCGGAAGCTTGCAAGGTGATGATGTAGTCGTACTCGACGTGATTCGAATCACCGATGACCAAGTGCTGAACGGACAGCACCTCCGCGTTCAACACATGTACGGGACGGGAGACGTCTCCTCCTTGTTGATCCAGCAAGGGGAAGGAGAGGTTGAGGAAGACAGCTCCACCGGCAGCACGACGGCGTGGTGATGGTGGAGAGGCAGTACTCCGACAGGGCTTCGCCAAGCACACAACGGAGGAGGAGAGGTGTTGGGGAGGGGAGGGCTGCGCCTTGGAGGGTGGTGCGGCTGCCCTCCCCTCACCCCTCTATTTATAGGGGGAAGGGAGAAGGGGGCCGGCCCCCTAGAACCCATCTAGGGGGGGTGCGGCGGCCTAGGGGAGAGGGGAGAGGGTGGCTTGCCCCCCAAGCCAAGGGGGGCGCCCCCTCTAGGGTTCCCCCTCAACCCTAGGCGCATGGGCCCAAGGGAGGGGGGTGCGGCCAGCCCACCAGGGACTGGCTCCCTGCCCCACGCAGCCCATGTGGCCCCCCGGGAGGGGTGGCCCCTCCCGGTGGACCCCCGGAACCCTTCCGATGGCCCCGGTACAATACCGGTATGACCCCGAAACTTCCCGGTGTCCGTTTGACAACTTCCCATATATAAATCTTTACCTCCGGACCCTTCCGGATCTCCTCGTGACGTCCAGGATCCCATCCGGGACTCCGAACAACATTCGGTAGTCACATACTAGTCTTCCTAATAACCCTAGCGTCACCGAACCTTAAGTGTGTAGACCCTACGGGTTCGGGAGACATGCAGACATGACCGAGACGCTCTCAGTCAATAACCAACAGCGGGATCTGGATACCCATGATGGCTCCCACATGCTCCTCGATGTTGTCATCGGATGAACCACGATGTCGAGGATTCGATCAAACCCTGTATGCAATTCCCTTTGTCAATCGGTACGTTACTTGCCCGAGACTCGATCGTCGGTATCCCAATACCTTGTTCAGTCTCGTTACCGGCAAGTCACTTTACTCGTACCATAATGCATGATCCCGTGTCCAACACCTTGGTCACATTGAGCTCAATATGATGATGCATTACCGAGTGGGCCCAGAGATACCTCTCCGTCATACGGAGTGACAAATCCCAGTCTCGATCCGTGTCAACCCAACAGCTACTTTCGGAGATACCTGTAATGCACCTTTATAGTCACCCAGTTACGTTGTGACGTTTGATGCACCCAAGGCACTCTTACGGTATCCGGGAGTTACACGATCTCATGGTTGAAGGAAGAGATACTTGACACTTGCAAAGCTCTAGCAAAACGAACTACACGATCTTTTATGCTATGCTTAGGATTGGGTCTTGTCCATCACATCATTCTCCTAATGATGTGATCCCGTTATCAACGACATCCAATGTCCATAGTCAGGAAACCATGACTATCTGTTGATCACAACGAGCTGGTCAACTAGAGGCTTACCAGGGACATAGTGTGGTCTAAGTATTCACACGTGTATTACGATTTCCGGATAATACAGTTATAGCATGAATAAAAGACAATTATCATGAACAATGAAATATAATAATACTTTTATTATTGCCTTTAGGGCATATTTCCAACAGACTGTTGGGGAACGTTGCAGAAAATTAAAATTTTTCCTACGGTTTCACCAAGATCCATCTATGAGTTCATCTAAGCAACGAGTCTAGGGAGAGAGTTTGCATCTACATACCACTTGTAGATCGCGTGCGGAAGCTTGCAAGGTGATGATGTAGTCGTACTCGACGTGATCCAAATCACCAATGACCAGCGCCGAACGGACGGCACCTCCGCGTTCAACACACGTACGGGACGGGAGACGTCTCCTCCTTCTTGATCCAGCAAGGGGGAAGGAGAGGTTGATGAAGATCCAGCAGCACGACGGCGTGGTGGTGGATGCAGGGCGTCACAGCAGCAGGGCTTCGCCGAGACTACGAGGGAGAGACGTAACGGGGGGAGGAGGAGGCGCCAGGGGCTGGTGTATGAAGTCCCTCCTCTCCCCCACTATATATAGGGGTGCCAGGGGGGGCGCCGGCCCTAGTAGATGAGATCTACTAGGGGGGGCGGCGGCCTAGGGGAGGTTTCCCTCCCCCCCAAGGCACCTAGGGGTGCCTTCCACCACTAGGACTCCTCCTAGGGGGAAACCCTAGGCGCATGGGCCTATAGGGGCTGGTGCCCTTGGCCCATGATGGCCAAGGCGCACCCCCTACAGCCCATGTGGCCCCCCGGGACAGGTGGCCCCACCCGGTGGACCCCCGGGACCCTTCCGGTGGTCCCGGTACAATACCGATAACCCCGAAACTTGTCCCGATGCCCGAAATAGCACTTCCTATATATAATTCTTTACCTCCGGACCATTCCGGAAGTCCTCGTGACGTCCGGGATCTCATCCGGGACTCCGAACAACATTCGGGTTTCTGCATATCCATATCTTCATAACCCTAGCGTCACCGAACCTTAAGTGTGTAGACCCTACGGGTTCGGGAGACATGAAGACATGACCGAGACGCTCTCAGTCAATAACCATCAGCGGGATCTGGATACCCATGATGGCTCCCACATGCTCCTCGATGTTGTCATCGGATGAACCACTATGTCGAGGATTCGATCAAACCCTGTATGCAATTCCCTTTGTCAATCGGTACGTTACTTGCCCGAGACTCGATCGTCGGTATCCCAATACCTTGTTCAGTCTCGTTACCGGCAAGTCACTTTACTCGTACCGTAATGCATGATCCCGTGTCCAACACCTTGGTCACATTGAGCTCATTATGATGATGCATTACCGAGTGGGCCCAGAGATACCTCTCCGTCATACGGAGTGACAAATCCCAGTCTCGATCCGTGTCAACCCAACAGCTACTTTCGGAGATACCTGTAATGCACCTTTATAGTCACCCAGTTACGTTGTGACGTTTGATACACCCAAGGCACTCCTACGGTATCCGGGAGTTACACGATCTCATGGTCTAAGGAAGAGATACTTGACATTGGCAAAGCTCTAGCAAACGAACTAAACGACCTTTTATGCTATGCTTAGGATTGGGTCTTGTCCATCACTTCATTCTCCTAATGATGTGATCCCGTTATCAACGACATCCAATGTCCATAGTCAGGAAAACATGACTATCTGTTGATCACAACGAGCTAGTCAACTAGAGGCTCACCAGGGACATATTGTGGTCTAAGTATTCACACGTGTATTACGATTTCTGGATAATACAGTTATAGCATGAATAAAGACATTTATCATGAACATTGAAATATAATAATACTTTTATTATTGCCTCTAGGGCATATTTCCAACAGTCTCCCACTTGCACTAGAGTCACCAATCTAGTTACATTGTGATGAATCGAACACCCATAGAGTTCTGGTGTTGATCATGTTTTGCACGTGAGAGAGGTTTAGTCAGCGGATCTGCGACATTCAGATCCGTGTGCACTTTGCAAATCTCTATGTCTCCATCTTGAACATTTTCACGGATGGAGTTGAAACGACGCTTGATGTGCCTGGTCTTCTTGTGAAACCTGGGCTCCTTGGCGAGGGCAATAGCTCCAGTGTTGTCACAGAAGAGTTTGATCGGCCCCGACGCATTGGGTATGACTCCTAGGTCGGTGATGAACTCCTTCACCCAAATCGCTTCATGTGCTGCCTCCGAGGCCGCCATGTACTCCGCTTCACACGTAGATCCCGCCACGACGCTCTACTTGCAGCTGTACCAGCTTACTGCTCCACCATTCAACATATACACGTATCCGGTTTGTGACTTAGAGTCATCCAGATCTGAGTCGAAGCTAGCGTCGACGTAACCCTTTACGACGAGCTCTTCGTCTCCTCCATAAACGAGAAACATGTCCTTCGTCCTTTTCAGGTACTTCAGGATATTCTTGACCGCTGTCCAGTGTTCCTTGCCGGGATTACTTTGGTATCTTGCTACCAAACTTACGGCAAGGTTTACATCGGGTCTGGTACACAGCATGGCATACATAATAGATCCTATGGCTGAAGCATAGGGGATGACACTCATCTCTTCTTTATCTTTTGCCGTGGTCGGTGACTGAGCCGAGCTCAATCTCACACCTTGTAACATAGGCAAGAACCCCTTCTTGGACTGATCCATTTTGAACCTCTTCAAAATCTTATCAAGGTATGTGCTTTGTGAAAGACCTATGAGGCGTCTCGATCTATCTCTATAGATCTTGATGCCTAATATATAAGCAACTTCTCCAAGGTCCTTCATTGAAAAACACTTATTCAAGTAGGCCTTAATGCTGTCCAGAAATTCTATATTATTTCCCATCAAGAGTATGTCATCTACATATAATATGAGAAATGCTACAGAGCTCCCACTCACTTTCTTGTAAACGCAGGCTTCTCCATAAGTCTGCATAAACCCAAACGCTTTGATCATCTCATCAAAGCGAATGTTCCAACTCCGAGATGCTTGAACCAGTCCGTAAATGGATCGCTGGAGCTTGCATACTTTGTTAGCGTTCCGAGGATCGACAAAACCTATACAGTTCTTCCTTAAGATGCCCGTTAAGGAATGCCGTTTTGACGTCCATTTGCCATATCTCATAATCATAGTATGCGGCAATTGCTAACATGATTCGGATGGACTTTAGCTTCGCTACGGGAGAGAATGTCTCGTCGTAGTCAATCCCTTGAACTTGTCGATAACCCTTAGCGACAAGTCGAGCTTTATAGATGGTGACATTACCATCCGTGTCTGTCTTCTTCTTAAAGATCCATTTGTTTTCTATCGCTCGCCGATCATCGGGCAAGTCTGTCAAAGTCCATACTTTGTTTTCATACATGGATTCTATCTCGGATTTCATGGCTTCAAGCCATTTGTTGGAATCCGGGCCCGCCATCGCTTCTTCATAGTTCGAAGGTTCATTGTTGTCTAACAACATGATTTCCAGGACAGGGTTGCCGTACCACTCTAGTGCGGAACGTGTCCTAGTGGACCTACGAAGTTCAGCAGTAACTTGATCCGAAGTACCTTGATCATCATCATTGTTTTCCTCTTTAGTTGGTGTGGGCATCACAGGAACGGTTTCCTGCGCTGCGCCACTTTCCCGCTCAAGAGGTAGTACTTCATCGAGTTCTACTTTCCTCCCACTTACTTCTTTCGAGAGAAACTCTTTTTCCAGAAAGCATCTGTTCTTGGCAACAAAGATCTTGCCTTCGGATCTTAAGTAGAAGGTATACCCGACAGTTTCCTTAGGGTATCCTATGAATACGCATTTTTCCGACTTGGGTTCGAGCTTTTCAGGTTGAAGTTTCTTGACATAAGCATCGCATCCCCAAACTTTTAGAAACGACAGCTTAGGTTTCTTCCCAAACCATAATTCATGCGGTGTCGTCTCAACGGATTTAGACGGTGCCCTATTTAAAGTGAATGTAGCTGTCTCTAGAGCGTATCCCCAAAATGATAGCGGTAAATCGGTAAGAGACATCATAGACCGCACCATATCCAATAGGGTGCGATTACGATGTTCGGACACACCGTTTCGCTAAGGTGTTCCAGGCGGCGTGAGTTGTGAAACGATTCCACATTTCCTTAAGTGTGTGCCAAATTCGTGACTTAAATATTCTCCTCCACGATCTGATCGTAGGCACTTTATCTTTCGGTCACGTTGATTCTCCACCTCATTCTGAAATTCCTTGAACTTTTCAAAGGTCTCAGACTTGTGTTTCATTAAGTAGACATACCCATATCTACTTAAGTCATCAGTGAGAGTGAGAACATAACGATATCCTCCGCGAGCCTCAACGCTCATTGGACCGCACACATCGGTATGTATGATTTCCAATAAGTTGGTTGCTCGCTCCATTGTTCCGGAGAACGGAGTCTTGGTCATTTTGCCCAAAAGGCATGGTTCGCACGTGTCAAACGATTCATAATCAAGAGACTCTAAAAGTCCATCGGCATGGAGCTTCTTCATGCGCTTGACACCAATGTGACCAAGGCGGCAGTGCCACAAGTATGTGGGACTATCGTTATCAACTTTACATCTTTTGGCATCTACACTATGAACATGTGTAATATTACGCTCGAGATTCATTAAGAATAAACCATTGACCATCGGAGCATGACCATAAAACATATCTCTCATATAAATCGAACAACCATTATTCTCAGACTTAAATGAGTAGCCATCTCGTATTAAACGAGATCCAGATACAATGTTCATGCTCAAACTTGGCACTAAATAACAATTATTAAGGTTCAAAACTAATCCCGTAGGTAAATGTAGAGGCAGCATGCCGACAGCGATCACATCGACTCTGGAACCATTCCCGACGCGCATCGTCACCTCGTCCTTCGCCAGTCTCCGTTTATTCCGCAGCTCCTGCTGTGAGTTACAAATATGAGCAACGACACCGGTATCAAATACCCAGGAGTTACTACGAGTACTGGTAAGGTACACATCAATTACATGTATATCAAATATACCTTTGGTTTTGCCGGCCTTCTTATCTGCTAAGTATTTGGGGCAGTTCCGCTTCCAGTGACCCTTCCCCTTGCAATAAAAGCACTCAGTCTCAGGCTTAGGTCCATTCTTTGACTTCTTCCCGGTAACTGGCTTACCAGGCGCGGCAACCTCCTTGCCGTCCTTCTTGAAGTTCTTCTTACCCTTGCCCTTCTTGAACTTAGTGGTCTTATTGACCATCAACACTTGATGTTCTTTCTTGATTTCAGCCTCTGCTGACTTCAGCATCGAGAACACTTCAGGAATGGTCTTTTCCATCCCCTGCATGTTGTAGTTCATCACAAAGCTCTTGTAGCTTGGTGGGAGCGACTGGAGGATTCTGTCAATGACCGCCTCATCTGGGAGGTTAATGTTCAGCTGGGTCATACGGTTGTGCAACCCAGACATCTTCAGGATGTGCTCACTAACAGAACTGTTTTCCTCCATCTTACAACTATAGAACTTGTCGGAGACATCATATCTCTCGACCCGGGCATGAGCTTGGAAAACTAGTTTCAGCTCTTCGAACATCTCATATGCTCCGTGATGCTCAAAACGCTTTTGGAGCCCCGGTTCTAAGCTGTAAAGCATGCCGCACTGAACGAGGGAGTAATCATCAGCGCGAGTTTGCCAAGCATTCATAATGTCTTGGTTCTCTGGGACGGGAGCGTCACCTAGCGGTCCTTCTAGGACATATTGTTTCCTGGCAGCTATGAGGATGATCCTTAGGTTCCGGACCCAGTCCGTATAGTTGCTGCCATCATCTTTCAGCTTGGTTTTCTCTAGGAACGCGTTGAAGTTCATGTTGACATGAGCGTTGGCCATTTGATCTACAAGACATATTTGCAAAGGTTTTAGACTAAGTTCATGATAATTAAGTTCTAATCAAATTATGAACTCCCACTCAGATTAGACATCCCTTTAGTCATCTAAGTGTTACACGATCCGAGTCGACTAGGCCGTGTCCGATCATCACGTGAGACGGACTAGTCATCGTCGGTGAACATTCTCATGTTGATCGTATCTTCCATACGACTCGTGTTCGACCTTTCGGTCTCCGTGTTCCGAGGCCATGTCTGCACATGCTAGGCTCGTCAAGTTAACCCTAAGTGTTTTCACTGTGTAAAACTGTCTTACACCCGTTGTATGTGAACGTAAGAATCCATCACACCCGATCATCACGTGGTGCTTAGAAGCGACGAACTGTAGCAACGATGCACAGTTAGGGGAGAACACTTCTTGAAATTTTTGTAAGGGATCATCTTATTTACTACCGTCGTCCTAAGTAAACAAGATGCATAAACATAATAAACATCACATGCAATTATATAGTTGTGACATGATATGGCCAATATCATATAGCTCCATTGATCTTCATCTTCGGGGCTCCATGATCATCTTGTCACCGGCTTGACACCATGATCTCCATCATCATGATCTCCATCATCGTGTCTTCATGAAGTTGTCACGCCAACGACTACTTCTACTTCTATGGCTAACGCGTTTAGCAATAAAGTAAAGTGAGTTACATGGCGTTCTTCAATGACATGCAGGTCATACAAAAAATAAAGACAACTCCTATGGCTCCTGCCGGTTGTCATACTCATCGACATGCAAGTCGTGAATCCTATTACAAAGAACATGATCTCATACATCACAATTCATCATTCATCACAACTTCTGGCCATATCACATCACATGATCAATCGCTGCAAAAACAAGTTAGACGTCCTCTAATTGTTGTTGCATCTTTTATGTGGCTGCAATTGGGTTCTAGCAAGAACGTTTTCTTACCTACGAATCACCACAACGTGATTTTGTCAACTTCTATTTACCCTTCATAAGGGCCCTGTTCATCGATTCCGCTCCAACTAAAGTGGGAGAGACAGACACCCGCCAGCCACCTTATGCAACTAGTGCATGTCAGTCGGTGGAACCGGTCTCACGTAAGCGTACGTGTAAGGTTGGTCCGGGCCGCTTCATCCCACAATACCGTTTGAGCAAGAAAATACTAGTAGAGGCAAGTAAGATGACAAAATCCACGCCCACAACAAATTGTGTTCTACTCGTGCAAAGAGAAGTACGCATAGACCTAGCTCATGATGCCACTGTTGGGGAACGTTGCAGAAAATTAAAATTTTTCCTACGGTTTCACCAAGATCCATCTATGAGTTCATCTAAGCAACGAGTCAAGGGAGAGAGTTTGCATCTACATACCACTTGTAGATCGCGTGCGGAAGCTTGCAAGGTGATGATGTAGTCGTACTCGACATGATTCGAATCACCGATGACCAAGTGCTGAACGGACAGCACCTCCGCGTTCAACACATGTACGGGACGGGAGACGTCTCCTCCTTCTTGATCCAGCAAGGGGAAGGAGAGGTTGAGGAAGACAGCTCCACCGGCAGCACGACAGCGTGGTGATGGTGGAGAGGCAGTACTCCGACAGGGCTTCGCCAAGCACACAACGGAGGAGGAGAGGTGTTGGGGAGGGGAGGGCTGCGCCTTGGAGGGTGGTGCGGCTGCCCTCCCCTCACCCCTCTATTTATAGGGGGAAGGGAGAAGGGGGCCGGCCCCCTAGAACCCATCTAGGGGGGGTGCGGCGGCCTAGGGGAGAGGGGAGAGGGTGGCTTGCCCCCCAAGCCAAGGGGGGCGCCCCCTCTAGGGTTCCCCCTCAACCCTAGGCGCATGGGCCCAAGGGAGGGGGGTGCGGCCAGCCCACCAGGGACTGGCTCCCTGCCCCACGCAGCCCATGTGGCCCCCCGGGAGGGGTGGCCCCTCCCGGTGGACCCCCGGAACCCTTCCGGTGGCCCCGGTACAATACCGGTATGACCCCGAAACTTCCCAGTGTCCGTTTGACAACTTCCCATATATAAATCTTTACCTTCGGACCCTTCCGGATCTCCTCGTGACGTCCAGGATCCCATCCGGGACTCCGAACAACATTCGGTAGTCACATACTAGTCTTCCTAATAACCCTAGCGTCACCGAACCTTAAGTGTGTAGACCCTACGGGTTCGGGAGACATGCAGACATGACCGAGACGCTCTCAGTCAATAACCAACAGCGGGATCTGGATACCCATGATGGCTCCCACATGCTCCTCGATGTTGTCATCGGATGAACCACGATGTCGAGGATTCGATCAAACCCTGTATGCAATTCCCTTTGTCAATCGGTACGTTACTTGCCCGAGACTCGATCGTCGGTATCCCAATACCTTGTTCAGTCTCGTTACCGGCAAGTCACTTTACTCGTACCGTAATGCATGATCCCGTGTCCAACACCTTGGTCACATTGAGCTCATTATGATGATGCATTACCGAGTGGGCCCAGAGATACCTCTCCGTCATATGGAGTGACAAATCCCAGTCTCGATCCGTGTCAACCCAACAGCTACTTTCGGAGATACCTGTAATGCACCTTTATAGTCACCCAGTTATGTTGTGACGTTTGATACACCCAAGGCACTCCTACGGTATCCGGGAGTTACACGATCTCATGGTCTAAGGAAGAGATACTTGACATTGGCAAAGCTCTAGCAAACGAACTAAACGACCTTTTATGCTATGCTTAGGATTGGGTCTTGTCCATCACATCATTCTCCTAATGATGTGATCCCGTTATCAACGACATCCAATGTCCATAGTCAGGAAAACATGACTATCTGTTGATCACAACGAACTAGTCAACTAGAGGCTCACCAGGGACATATTGTGGTCTAAGTGTTCACACGTGTATTACGATTTCCGGATAATACAGTTATAGCATGAATAAAAGACATTTATCATGAACATTGAAATATAATAATACTTTTATTATTGCCTCTAGGGCATATTTCCAACATAGACCACAACATGTCCCTAGTAAGCCTCTAGTTGACTAGCTCGTAGATCAATAGATGGTCATGGTTTCCTGACCATGGACATTGGATGTCATTGATAACGGGATCACATCATTAGGAGAATGATGTGATGGACAAGACCCAATCCTAAGCCTAGCACAAGATCGTATAGTTCGTCTGCTAAAGCTTTTCTAATGTCAAGTATCATTTCCTTAGACCATGAGATTGTGCAACTCTCAGATACTGTAGGAATGCTTTGGGTGTACCAAACGCCACAACGTAACTGGGTGGCTATAAAGGTGCACTATGGGTATCTCTGAAAGTGTCTGTTGGATTGGCACGAATCAAGACTGGGATTTGTCACTCCGTGTGAACGGAGAGGTATCTCTGGGCCCACTCGATAGGACATCATCATAATGTGCACAATGTGACCAAGGAGTTGATCACGGGATGATGTGTTATGGAATGAGTAAAGAGACTTGCCGGTAACGAGATTGAACAAGGTATCGGGATATCGACGATCGAATCTCGGGCAAGTACTATACCGGTAGACAAAGGGAATTGTATACGGGATTGACTGAATCCTTGACATCGTGGTTCATCCGATGAGATCATCGTGGAACATGTGGGAGCTAACATGGGTATCCAGATCCCTCTGTTGGTTATTGACCAGAGATATGTCTCGGTCATGTCTGCATGATTCCCGAGCCCGTAGGGTCTACACACTTAAGGTTCGATGACGCTAGGGTTATAGGGAAAGTATGTACGCGGTTACCGAATGTTGTTCGAAGTCCCGGATGAGATCCCGGACGTCACGAGGAGTTCCGGAATGGTCCGAAGGTAAAGATTGATATATTGGACGAAGGGTTTTGGAGTCCGGAAGTGTTCCGGAGGTACCGGGTGATGACCAGCATGACCGAAAGGTGTTTCGGGGGCCCCGGCAAGTGTTGGGGGGCTTCATGGGCCAAGGGAAGGGGGACAAACCAGCCCACTAAGGGGCTGTGCGCCCCCCTCACCTATTCCCACGTGACCAGGGGGTTTGGGGCGCCCCATCTAGGGTTCCCACCTCCTGGCTTGGGGGCCAAGTCATCCAAGGGGGAGATCACATCTGCCCTGGCCGCCGCCCCCCTAGGGGGAACCCTAGGGCGCCTCCCCTTGCCCTTGCCCCTATATATAGTGGAGGTTTTGGGGCTTCACAACACACGAGTCCCTCTCTCTCTCTCTCTCTCCCAAGGCGCAACCCTACTTCTCTCCCTCCTCGTCTCTTGTAGTGCTTGGCGAAGCCCTGCTGGAGTACCGCGCTCCTCCACCACCACCACGCCGTCGTGCTGCTGCTGGACGGAGTCTTCCCCAACCTATCACTCTCTCCTTGCTGGATCAAGGCGCGGGAGACGTCATCGGGCTGTACGTGTGTTGAACGCGGAGGCGCCGTTGTTCGGCGCTTAGATCGGAATCGACCGCGATCTGAATCGCTGCGTGTACGACTCCACCAACCGCGTTCTTGTAACGCTTCCGCATCACGATCTTCAAGGGTATGAAGATGCTCTTCCCTTCCCCTCGTTGCTAGTCTCTCCATAGATTGATCTTGGTGATGCGTAGAAAATTTTAAATTTCTGCAACGATCCCCAACAGTGGCATCATGAGCTAGGTTTATGCGTAGATTCTATGCACAAGTAGAACACAAACTAGTTGTGGGCGATGATTTGTTCAATTTGCTTGCCGTTACTAGTCTTATCTAGATTCGGCGGCATTGTGGGATGAAGCGGCCCGGACCGACCTTACACGTACACTTACGTGAGACAGGTTCCACCGACTGACATGCACTTGATGCATAAGGTGGCTGGCGGGTGTCTGTCTCTCCCACTTTAGTCGGATCGGATTCGATGAAAAGGGTCCTTATGAAGGGTAAATAGAAATTGGAACATCACCGTTGTGGTTTTGCGTAGGTAAGAAACGTTCTTGCTAGAAACCCATAGCAGCCACGTAAAAGATGCAACAACAATTAGAGGACATCTAACTTGTTTTTGCAGGGTATGCTATGTGATGTGATATGGCCAAAAGGATGTGATGAATGATATATGTGATGTATGAGATTGATCATGTTCTTGTAATAGGAATCACGACTTGCATGTTGATGAGTATGACAACCGACAGGAGCCATAGGAGTTGTCTTAATTTATTTATGACCTGCGTGTCAATGAAAACGCGATGTAATTACTTTACTTTATTGCTAACCGTTAGCCATAGTAGTAGAAGTAATAGTTGTCGAGGCAACTTCATGAAGATACAATGATGGAGATCATGGTGTCATGCCGGTGACGATGGTGTTCATGCGGCGCCTCAAAGATGAAGATCAAAGGCGCAAGATGATATTGGCCATATCATGTCACTTTATGATTTGCATGTGATGTTTGTCATGTTTACATCTTATTTGCTTAGAACGACGGTAGAATAAATAAGATGATCCCTCGCAATAATTTCAAGAAAGTGTTCCCCCTAACTGTGCACCGTTGCTAAGGTCCGTTGTTCTGAAGCACCACGTGATGATCGGGTGTGATAGGTTCTAACGTTCGCATACAACGGGTGTAAGCCAGATTTACACACGCAATACACTTAGGTTAACTTGACGAGCCTAGCATGTACAGACATGGCCTCGGAACACGGAAGACCGAAAGGTCGAACATGAGTAGTATAGTGGATATGATCAACATGAAGATGTTCACCGATGATAACTAGTCCGTCTCACATGATGATTGGACACGGCCTAGTTGACTCGGATCATGTATCACTTAGATGACTAGAGGGATGTCTATCTAAGTGGGAGTTCATTGAATAATTTGATTAGATGAACTTAATTATCATGAACATAGTCAAAAGGTCTTTGCAAATTATGTCATAGCTCACGCTTTGGTTCTACTGTTTTAGATATGTTCCTAGAGAAAATTTAGTTGAGAGTTGACAGTAGCAATTATGCGGACTGGGTCCGTGAACTGAGGATTGTCCTCATTGCTGCATAGAAGGGTTATGTCCTTAATGCACCGCTCAGTGTGTTGAACCTCGAGCATCGTCTGTAGATGTTGGAAAACATCTGACATACACGTTTTGATGACTATGTGATAGTTCAGTACGTAATACTAACGGTTTAGAATTGTGGCACCAAAGACGTTTTTGAAACGTCGCAGAACATATGAGATGTTCCAAAGACTGAAATTGGAATTTCAGACTAGTGCCCACGTCAAGAGGTATGAGACCTCTGACAAGTTTCTTAAGCCTGCAAACTGAGGGAGAAAAGCTCAATCGTTGAGCATGTGCTCAGATTGTCTGAGTACTCCAATTGCTTGAATCGAGTGGGAGTTAATCTTCCAGATGAGATAGTGATAGTTCTCCATAGTCATTGCCACCAAGCTATTGGAGCTTCGTGATGAACTATAACATATCAAGGATAGACATGATGATCCTTGAGCAATTCGCGATGTTTGACACCGCGAAAGTAGAAATCAAGTCGGAGCATCAATTGTTGATGGTTGAACCACTAGTTTCAAGAAGGGCAAGGGAAAGAAGGGATACTTCATGAGACGGCAAATCAGTTGCTGCTCTAGTGAAGAAACCCAAGGTTGAACCAAACCCGAGACTAAGTGCTTCGGTAATGAGGGGAACGGTCATTGAAGCAGAACTACCCTAGATACTTGGTAGATGAGAAGGCTGGCAAGGTCGACAGAAGTATCTTGGATATACGTTATATTAATGTGTACTTTACTAGTACTCCTAGTAGCACCAGTGTATTAAAATACCGGTTCAGTTTCTAAGTGTTAGTAACTCGAAATAAAAGGCTACGGAATAAACGGAGACTAGCTGAAGGTGAGATGACGATATGTGTTGGAAGTGTTTCCAAGGTTGATGTGATCAAGCATTGCATGCTCCCTCTACCATCGAGATTGGTGTTAAACCTAAATAATTGTTATTTGGTGTTTGCGTTGAGCATAGACATGATTGGATTATGTTTATCGCAATACGGTTATTTATTTAAGGAGAATAATGGTTACTCTGTTTATTTGAATAATACCTTCAATGGTCTTGCACCTAAAATGAATGGTTTATTGAATCTCGATCGTAGTGATACACATGTTCATGCGAAAAGATATAAGATAGTAATGATAGTACCACATACTTGTGGCACTGCCATTTGAGTCATGTTGGTATAAAAATGCATGAAGAAGCTCCATGTTGATGGATCTTTGGACTCACTCGTTTTGAAAAGATTGAGACATGCGAACCATGTCTATTTGTAGATATGCATGAAGAAACTCCATGCAGATGGATCGTTTGGACTCACTTGATTTTGAATCACTTGAGACATGCAAATCATACCACATGGGCAAGATGACTGAAAGGCCTCGTTTTCAGTAAGATGGAACAAGAAAGAAACTTGTTGGAAGTAATACATTTTGATGCGTGCAGTCCAATAAGTGCTGAGGCACACAGTGGATATCGTTATGTTCTTACTTCACAGATGATTTGAGTAGATGCTGAGTATATTTACTTGATGAAACACAAGTCTGAATTATTGAAAGGTTTAAGTAATTTCAGAGTGAAGTTGAAGATCGTCGTGACAAGATGATAAAATGTCTATGATATGATCATAGAGATGAATATCTGAGTTACGAGTTTGGCACACAATTAAGACATTGTGGAAATTGTTTCACAACTAATACCGCCTGGACCACCATAGTGTGATGGTGTGTCCGAACATCATAACTACACCCTATTGGATATGGTTCATACCATGATGTCTCTTATCGAATTACCACTATCGTTTATGGGTTAGGCATTAGAGACAACTGCACTCACTTTAAATAGGGAACCACACAATTCCGTTGAGACGACACCGTATGAACTATAGGTTTAGAGAAACCTAAGATGTCGTTTCTTGAAAGTTTAGGGCTGCGATGCTTATGTGAAAAAGTTTCTGGCTGATAAGCTCGAACCCAAAGCGGATAGATGCATCTTCATAGAATACCCAAAAATAGTTGGGTATACCTCCTATTTCAGATTCGGAAGCAAAAGTGATTGTTTCTAGAAATGGGTCCTTTCTCGAGGAAAAGTTTCTCTCAAAAGAATTGAGTGGGGGGATGGTGGAGACTTGGTGAGGTTATTGAACCGTCACTTCAACTAGTGTGTAGCAGGGCACATGAAGTTGTTCCTATGGCACCTACACCAATTGAAGTGGAAGCTTATGATAGTGATCATGAAACTTCGGATCAAGTCACTACCAAACCTCATAGGTCGACAAAGATGCATACTACTTCAGAGAGGTACGTAATCCTATCTTGGAAGTCATGTTGCTAGCCAACAATGAACCTACAAGCTATGGAGAAGCGATGGTGGGCCTAGATTCCAACGAATGGCTCGAGGCCATAAAATCCAAGAGAGGATCCATGTATAAAACAAAGTATAGACTTTGAAAGAACTACTTGATGGTCGTAAGGCTGTTAGGTGCAGATGGATTTTAAAAGGAAGATAGACAATGATGGTAAGTGTCACCATTAAGAAAGCTCGACTTGTCGTTAAGATGTTTCCCGACAAGTTCAAGGAGTTGACTACGATGAGACTTTCTCACTCGTAGCGATGCTAAGAGTCTGTTGGAATTATGTTAGCAGTTACTGCATTATTTATGAAATCTTGCAGATAGGATGTCAAAACATTGTTTCCTCGATGTTTTTTTTGAAGAAAGGTTGTATGTGATACAACCAGAAGGTTTTGTCAATCCTGAAAGATTCTAACAAGTATGCAAAGCTCCAGCAATCCTTCTAAGGACTGGAGTAAGCATCTCGGAATTGGAATGTACGCTTTGATGAGATGATCAAAGATTTTGGGTTTATACAAAGTTTATGAGAAACTTGTATTTCCAAAGGAGTGAGTGGGAGCACTATAGAATTTTTGATGAGTATATGTTGTTAACATATTGATGATCAAAAATGATGTAGAATTTCTGGAAAGCATGCAGGGTTATTTGAAAAGTGTTTTTCGATGGAAAACCTGGATTAAGCTACTTGAACATTGAGCATCAAGATCTATAAGGATAGATCAAAAACGCTTAATAGTACTTTCAAATGAATACATACCGTGACAAGATTTTGAAGGAGTTCAAAATAGATCAGCAAAGAAGGAGTTCTTGGCAGTGTTACAAGGTGTGAGTATTGAGTAAGACTCAAGACCTGACCACGACAGAAGAGAGAGAAAGGACGAAGGTCGTTCCCTATGCTTTAGACGTAGGCTCTATAGTATGCTATACTGTGTACCGCACCTGAAGTGTGCCTTGCCATGAGTCAGTCAAGGGGTACAAGAGTGATCCGGGAATGGATCATATGACAGCGGTCGAACTTATCCTTAGTAACTAGTGGACTAAGGAATTTTCTCGATTATGGAGGTGGTAAAAGAGTTCGTCGTAAAGGGTTACATCGATGCAAACTTTGACACTAATCCGGATGACTCTGAGTAGTAAACCGGATTCATATAGTAGAACAGTTATTTGGGATAGCTCCAAGTAGCGCGTGGTAGCTGCATCTACAAGATGACATAGAGATTTGTAAAGCACACATGGATCTGAAAGGTTCAGACTCATTGACTAATAAACCTCTCTCACAACCAAGATATGAACAAACCCCATGGGTGTTGGATTCATTGCAATCACATAGTGATGTGAACTAGATTATTGACTCTAGTGCAAGTGGGAGACTGTTGGAAATATGCCCTAGAGGCAATAATAAAATGGTTATTATTGTATTTCCTTGTTCATGATAATTGTCTATTGTTCATGCTATAATTGTATTAACCGGAAACCGTAATACATGTGTGAATACATAGACCACAACATGTCCCTAGTAAGCCTCTAGTTGACTAGCTCGTTGATCAATAGATGGTCATGGTTTCCTAACCATGGACATTGGATGTCATTGATAACGGGATCATATCATTAGGAGAATGATGTGATGGACAAGACCCAATCCTAAGCCTAGCACAAGATCGTATAGTTCGTCTGCTAAAGCTTTTCTAATGTCAAGTATCATTTCCTTAGACCATGAGATTGTGCAACTCCTGGATACTGTAGGAATGCTTTGGGTGTACCAAACTCCACAACGTAACTGGGTGGCTATAAAGGTGCACTACAGGTATCTCCGAAAGTGTCTGTTGGGTTGGCACGAATCGAGACTGGGATTTGTCACTCCGTGTAAACGGAGAGGTATCTCTAGGCCCACTCGGTATGACATCATCATAATGTGCACAATGTGACCAAGGAGTTGATCACGGGATGATGTGTTATGGAACGAGTAAAGAGACTTGCCGGTAACGAGATTGAACAAGGTATCGGGATACCGGCGATCGAATCTCGGGCAAGTACTATACCGGTAGACAAAGGGAATTGTATACGGGATTGACTGAATCCTTGACATCGTGGTTCATCCGATGAGATCATCGTGGAACATGTGGGAGCCAACATGGGTATCCAGATCCTGCTGTTGGTTATTGACCAGAGAGATGTCTCGGTCATGTCTGCATGATTCCCGAGCCCGTAGGGTCTACACACTTAAGGTTCAATGACGCTAGGGTTATAGGGAAAGTATGTATGCGGTTACCGAATGTTGTTCGGAGTCCCGGATGAGATCCCGGACGTTACGAGGAGTTCCGGAATGGTCCGGAGGTGAAGATTGATATATTGGACGAAGGGTTTTGGAGTCCGGAAGTGTTCCAGAGGTACCGGGTGATGACCAGCATGACCGAAAGGTGTTTCGGGAGCCCCGACAAGTGTTGGGGGGCTTCATGGGCCAAGGGAAGGGGGCAAACTAGCCCACTAAGGGGTTGTGCGCCTCCCTCACCTATTCCCACGTGACCAGGGGGTTTGGGGCGCCCCATCTAGGGTTCCCACCTCCTGGCTTGGGGGCCAAGTCACCCAAGGGGGAGATCACATCTGCCCTGGCCGCCGCCCCCCCCCTAGGGGAAACCCTAGGGCGCCTCCCCTTGCCCTTGCCCCTATATATAGTGGAGGTTTTGGGGCTGCACAACACACGAGTCTCTCTCTCTCTCCCAAGGCGCAGCCCTACTTCTCTCCCTCCTCGTCTCTCGTAGTGCTTGGCGAAGCCCTGCTGGAGTACCGTGCTCCTCCACCACCACCACGCTGTCGTGCTGCTGCTGGACGGAGTCTTCCCCAACCTCTCCCTCTCTCCTTGCTGGATCAAGGCGCGGGAGACGTCATCGGGCTGTACGTGTGTTGAACGCGGAGGCGCCGTTGTTCGGCGCTTAGATCGGAATCGACCGCGATCTGAATCGCTGCGTGTAAGACTCCACCAACCGCGTTCTTGTAACGCTTCCGCATCGCGATCTTCAAGGGTATGAAGATGCTCTTCCCTTCCCCTCGTTGCTAGTCTCTCCATAGATTGATCTTGGTGATGCGTAGAAAATTTTAAATTTCTGCAACGATCCCCAACACCATCACCCTTGTTGATGTACATATCCACAAAATGTTCACCAAATTTGTTCAACTCGCAAGAGTACGCTTCATCCCAAGACACGGCTAGACCTTCGCCTTTACCATGGCCAAAAATATTAAACACATAATTCATACCCAACCGATAACACAAAAGCTCAACATACTCTTTATTTTTCCTAGTTTCTGAAAGAAAGATAACATTGGGACGATGCGTCTTAGTTAGACACATAAGCTCTTGAACCGTACGAGGTTGTCCCAGCCCTCGACGGTTCCAACTAAAAACTTTCATGGCTCCGGCCGGGTGTCATCAAACGTGCCTGTCAGTTGATCGGCAACCCCAAGATTGGTTGCTTCCTTTGGAGTGCCACCTTCCTCCTTTTCCTCTCCCACAAATTCTCTCCTCCTCTCCTGAAGTTCTTCCTCTCCCCCATCTATCTCTTTAGTTACATGAACCATAGCCCCACCAACACCTACTACAGCCCCAATCCTCTCACAACACACTCTTTTACAAGTTACAGAGATGTCATTCTCACTCTTATACTCTAAACTCACAGAGCTATTGCCACTCATAGTAAAAACTATGCCTTGATCTTCATAACGACGCCTCTTACTTCTCGCTGCGCTCTCTAGGATGGCAGCATAGGCGACCTTGCGGCTGGATAACTCGATGCCACTATTTGGGGGAGTGGGACCCCCAAACTTGACATGCTTAGCACACACACACCATGAACAACAACACGCTCCACTTGCTCCTCTTTGTACATTCTTTTCGAGCGGTCCCATTTTGATTCGGCTCTAGTTTCATGAAAGTTCAGCCGGGAAGCATTCCCGGCCAAACCAGCAAGGACGCCTGCTGAGCTACCATCAGCCGGCAACACCTTTGCCGCGACCAGAGGTTGGACGCCCTGGTCAGCCTCCTTTTTCGCAGCGTATCTGGCACCATCAGCCACAACAAACATCTCTGACTTGCTCTAGTTAACATCACTTGCAGCTTGTTTGTGAGCCAAGAAAGCAGCAGCAGAGCAAGTCTCAGGGTCTTCAGCCGATAGCAGTGCACCCAAATGCACCACAATAGCATCTTTGGCCAAGTGTTGCCCGCCTGCAGCAGCTAGTGCATATGGCTGCACGTACCTAGGCACACTCCCGGCCAGCAGACGTCAAAATTCACCGGGACCATCAAACAACATCTTTGACCAACACCCGTCATCGATCCGGTTAGCCTTGCCATGGGCAACAAGACTGTCGCCTTCATGATCCGTGTCTAGCCAGTGAGGTTTGTTTAGTCTATTCGAGTTACCCCGGGGTGCCTTTGTATATATTAGGTCTGGATTGCATGTGTCTGACTCAAACACCTACATTCGTCCACTCTATTTTCATATCAGTGTTATAGCCCTATATCTCCATTTTCCTACTACACATTGTATGAATTCAAACACCGCAATAGAGTTGGATGCATGCATTGCTTCCAAAAAACCTTAGCATGGAATAAATTTCAGAAACAAATTGAACTTACTATCAAGGGCGAAGAGGAGGATGTCATCATTGAACTGAGCTATAATTGGAGTATTATGTCAAGGTTAAGAAGGTAGTTACTCCTTCCGCTTTCTTTTTAATCCGCATATAAGATTTGTCTTAAGACAAACGTCTTAAAGTTTGACCAACATTATATGAAAAAATACCAACGTCCACAATATCAAATCAACATTATTTGATGTGTCATATGTATATACATCTAAGATTGCAGATCTTGATATTTTTTAATATAAAACTTGGCCAAACTCAAACTACTTCATAAAGTTTGACCTAAGACAAATCTCATATATGGAGAAAAGAGAAACAGAGGGACTTGATAAGAACAAATCAAATGCAAAGTATCGGTACCCCACACGATCTCGAGTCGGAAAACTCACACCCACTAGACATGTGTGTCCCCTAATCCTCACCTCCGTCGACTGCGCCAACAAATCTGAAACCTTTTCTTCAACTAGCAAGCTTCGAACCAAAGATAGTGGCAACATGGTGCCATGGCAGCAAAACAGAGCAAGAAGAGACGTGGCTGCCATACAGCACAAATCATTGCTGCCACACCGCGAGGCAGCACGGCACGGCAGCAGCAATAATAGCACTAGCCGTAGCCCGCCTGCCTCCGTCCTCCCTAATCCCAGAGCGCTCGTGCGTGCTGTCGAGCCGCTTCATTGCCCGGGGCCCCCGCGCTTTTCTTAGACCGCCCCCCACCCGCCCGGAATCCGCGGCGCGAGCCCCGCCCCGCCTCCCCCCCTCGCGCGCCACAAAGCGCCGGAGGCCCGGCCCCCCCGCAGCCCCCCCGCGCCACACGCCGGAGCCCGGATCGCGCGCTGCTGTTCGCCGGCGGGCTGAGGCGGGCGTCCGGGCGCGCGCCATGGACGTGGACAGCGTCGAGTGCCTCTCGCTGCCCGACGCCGCCATGGACGCGGACGACGTCGGCCTCGCCCTCCACCCGCACGGCGGGCTCCTCGCCGCCGCCGCCGCCTCCCGCCCGGCCGCCTACCCCAAGGCCGCCGCCGCCGCGGGGGGCATCGTCGCGCCGGGGAGCAGCGTGCACGAGCTGCTCGAGTGCCCCGTCTGCACCAACTCCATGTACCCGCCGATCCACCAGGTTTCTTGATTTTGCCCACCCCCCCTTCTTGATTCTGGCGCGGCGTGCTGTGTGTCGGGTGGTCTGCTTCGGACTCGGGGCCTATTCTTGGCTTCGAATAGGGATCTGGGTTTGGGAAATTCATAGTTTCCAATTGGGTAGCTAGTGTCGAATTCTTGGGGATATTGCTGGTGTATTGTGCTTGTGAATTTCGTCTGCCATTTCACATATGCTGGGATTTCGGTGTCGTGCTCTGCCGTAATCAAACGAAAATAGCATATGTATTCCTTGTATCATTGTTCTTGTTCATTGGGATTTTCGGTGATCCTTTCCTGCCATGTAGAGGATTAAGAAAAGGTTAGAATTTAGGGTCTTGCAGACAAGCATGCTATTAGGCAGTTTCTACCTTGTAAAAATTGGGGTACAATCCTGAAGAGAAATTGGCGTGATATGATTAATAAATTGAGGGAATTAGGCAATCTCAAACCTCGTTGTATTTGTTTTCTGGTCCCATTTTATTTTCTGTATTTGATTTGATTGTGGATATGTGATCAGCCCTTAAATGGAGGATATAAAGTGGAGTACAGGTCAATGAACTTATCTTTTGCATAGCTAATGGTAAAAATAACATCTTGGTCTTTCATTGGATGATATATTTAATGTCGGATCAGTATTGCATACGAAACTAATCTATTACTGCTCTTGGAGGTAGAAATTCCTACATTAATCCTATGCAATCGGACTGCTTATTTCATTTGGTGGATCCAGAATATAGTCATGTAGAATAGATCAATCAGATATATGCGGAGT
>NC_041384.1:163594098-163609411 GCF_002162155.2 Triticum dicoccoides | reverse complement strand
ACTATACTTTCAGTCATCACCGTGTGAGTTGGTAGCAAATCTAACTCTGGTTTCAACCATCAACATATGTATTGTAGTATGTAGCCATGCAAAGGGAAGATTTTCATGCTAGTATTGATATCTTGATCCTTAAGCAAGTACTGTACAACAGTGAATACATGTAAGCAATTTGGGATCACATATGTGGTTATCAAAATAAACATGGGGAAGATTATTGGTAATATCAGATATAGCTGTGTGTTGGAGGGATGTAATTGTGTGGAACTGAAGAATCACATGTCCTATGTAGTGCTGGTTTTTGGCATGACTCTAATCTCTGCGACTGCATTTACAGTGCCAAAATGGACATACTCTGTGTTCCACATGCAAAGCTAGGGTACACAATCGTTGCCCTACTTGCCGACAAGAGCTCGGTGATATCAGGTGTTTGGCACTGGAGAAAGTAGCCGAATCGCTTGAGCTTCCCTGTAAGCACTATTCCTTGGGTTGCCCAGAGATCTTCCCATACTACAGCAAGATAAAGCATGAAGCGATGTGCAGCTTTAGACCATACAGTTGCCCCTACGCTGGTTCTGAGTGTTCTGTGACTGGTGATATTCCTTACCTTGTTAACCATTTGAGGGATGACCACAAAGTTGATATGCACAGCGGTTGCACATTCAACCATAGATACGTCAAATCCAACCCAAGAGAAGTCGAAAATGCCACCTGGATGCTAACGGTAAGTATTTATAGCAAGAATGTTTTCTCTTGTCCAGCTTTAGTGCAATACACCTGGATATAAGATCAGCCCTCATACAGAGTAGTTCTTAATACGACGAGTAATGTAACCTTGTATATACATTTCAAATCTACTCTTTTTGATGCATTTGTTTGGTATGTTTTGAGCAGGTGTTTCACTGTTTCGGGCAGTACTTCTGCCTGCACTTTGAGGCCTTCCAGCTTGGGATGGCACCAGTGTACATGGCCTTCCTGCGTTTCATGGGGGACGAGAATGAGGCGCGGAACTACAGTTACAGCCTTGAGGTCGGCGCCAATGGCAGGAAGATGGTATGGGAGGGCACCCCCAGGAGCGTCCGGGACAGCCACCGGAAGGTGCGTGACAGCCACGATGGTCTCCTAATCCAGAGGAACATGGCATTGTTCTTCTCGGGCGGCGACCGGAAGGAGCTGAAGCTAAGGATCACCGGCCGGATCTGGAAGGAGACGCAGACCCCGGATGGTGCCTGCGTACCAGTTCTCTGTAGCTAAGCACAAGCAGCGAACAATCTTCAAAAGAAAAAAAAAGGATTCGATATCATATGTGACATGATATCGCCTATCCCGTCGCCATGCCCTACTGTTATCGTATGGTCTGAGGCGACGTTTCATGGTTTTGTCTTTGTTGAGCAAAATTAGGAGGCTAGGATGACCTTGTAAAGTAAACCCTGTATATATGGCATCCCATGGCTTATTACAGGTTGGCTCATCAAGCTCTCTGATGCCTTCAGTCATGTCTCAAGGAAACTGTATTCTTACTGAACTTACATCATCAGTCTTACAGCTTTAGAGGGTAACTGGAGTTGTTATTTGATAGCGCCAGCAAATTTCAGCTTCAGGCCTTCAGAGGATTTATAATTTGGACTGCGGCCTAGTATGATGATACCAGCAGTGTGGATTAGTCTTTGCACTCGGAGAGACTGGGACTGATGTTAAGCGCCTGTTCAGCCGCTCTCCGCGGAGCGTCCTTTTAGCAGCTCTGCAGATTATACCTAGCAAGCCACTCCGCTCCGGCGCGGAGCCGCGGAGCGGAGGGAGTCCGAACACGGCCTAAGTACTCATGACATCTTGACCCCGGCATTTTGCACCTTATAATTCATTTAAGATTTATGGACTTTTGCTCCAGGATAATCTTATCTGATAGATTAGTGACTTGAGTGATGCGTTAATGTCCTCATCGAGACGTTAATGTCCTCATCGAGACGGGCAACGTGTCTCAAACGGCAGATTTGCCTTTGACTGGCAGACCAGAACCTCATGGGAGCTTGAGAGCGAGGGTTAGGAGCTGACGGAGATATCTTTTTGGCTACAACTTAAGAGGCTCTTGAAGAAAGTCTAGTACTCTACAGTAACACTCCAAATGTGTTGAGACTTCAAATAAAAATGAGAACGGAGATCATACTTTTAAAGACCGGACTGGACCGAGGAACCGGCGCCTTGCCCAGTTTTTTAACGTGTACTGGTCTTTTAGTAAAAAACCAGAAAAGTATTCAAAGTAGAATCTATAAACAAGAAATTTAACAGTTAACCTTGCCTGGTATTTTAACGTGTACTGGTCTTTTAGTTGAAAACCAGAGAAGTATTCAAAAATGAATACATAAACAAGGAATTTAACAGTTAACCTTGAGGCAAGGCAGCCAACCAACTAGGCCAACAACATTTTGTGATTTATTAATGGTTTGCATCCAATATTACATGTATTCATTTGATATGATTGCCTTAAATATTTTGGTTTTTGTTGAAAATGAACCGGTGGTCCGATCAATAAAAACCTAAACCGGCAGCCTCGCCGATTCAATTTTCTAAACCATGTCCTCCAATGTACTCCCTCCATTCCAAAATAAATGTCCTAACTTTGTACTAATACAAAGTTGTAATAAGTGTCCCTTTTTGGTTAGATACCGCTCTGTTAAGTACTAATGATTTTACCTATCATCCTTCGCGTGAGTTGAGAGCTGTGCTTTCCCCAACGTTAATACTCTCTCCGTCCGAAAAAGTTTGTCCCTCAAATGGATGCACCTAGCACCAAGTTAGTGTTGATACATCCATTTAAGACACAAGGTTG
Organism: Triticum dicoccoides; assembly: GCF_002162155.2. NCBI lineage: Eukaryota > Viridiplantae > Streptophyta > Magnoliopsida > Poales > Poaceae > Triticum > Triticum dicoccoides. Next base: position 163,606,587 of record NC_041384.1, on the reverse strand, counting down.
GGACAAGTTTTTTCGGACGGAGGGAGTAGCATTCTGCGAGATAATAGCCAGCTGGAAGGAGTAATATCAACGAATGTAGTAAACCATACCTTAAAAGTGCGAGTACCCTAGAATTTCAGCTCACACTTTCGGAAAACTCTATAGATTTTTTTAGGGGAGTATGTCAATATGATCTTAATAAGGTGCGGGGCTTTGCATCTGACATTAGTTGGGCTTTCCTCTGCAAGAGCCCGCGTCCTAGCCTTTTTGCGCCAAAGTAGATGCTCAAGCGAAACATTCCACTTATTGAAGAAGGGATCAGATATTTCAAGTTCAAGAAGTAGGCATTGATCCAAAAAAATGTAGTGAAAATCCAGGCTAGGAGGAATGCATCAGAAGTCTAAGGGCCTGCTTGGATTCAAGGGACTATTTTTAGTCTGACTAAAAATAGTCTCTTTTAGAGGCTAAAGTTCCAAGCACCCCTGACTAAAGAGAGGCTAGAACTAGTCTTGAGGCTAAAACTTTTTAGTCACATGAAACCTACTAAAATATGTATTAGCCCTCTCTCTCCTCATTTAATTCCTCTCCTTTAGCACATGCGAGTTCTGGATTGGATGGTTTGGAGGATAATAAATGCTCAATAACTTCATTTTAGTCTCTTTAGTATTGGATCCAAGCATGGGTGAGGCTAGCAAGTTTTAGTCCCACTACTTTTAGTCATGAGACTAAAACGTATCCAAGCACCCTCTAACGTTTCCTCAACAATTTGAGGGGCCTACCATTAGTATGTTCCATTAAACCTTTTGATAATTTTTAACAAAAAAGGTCATTGGAAAATCTCATTGCGATGAATTTAATTTAATGGTGAGAAGGCATTTTTAATCGCACCGACAATTCGAGATACTACAGAACATTTTGAATTTTCAAAACGAGAAAGAATCTAGGCTGACATCGGACTCCCTTGCCTGTAGCGCACGCATGAAACAAATGACTAGAATGTTTGGTGGTTCCCTAAAAACCTACTGTTTCATCATACTATATCACGATCCATAGATGTGATTGCTATTTCATGGTCGATCTTATTATTGCTTTTGCCACTACCGAATTCATCAACATTACGAGAACACCCACACAACAAGGTCCGGTGTACACAAACTAACACCTTGGCTGGATGCCGCCTCTCGCCCTCAGCCTCTCCCTGGCGAAGTCGCCGGAGACCGGCATTCGCCGGTGCCGCGCCGCCACGAAGCCATGTGACCCTTGATCGTGTGCCTTCTCTGTCTGGGCAGGTTTAGCGGGAGACTCCTCCTGCTGCTGTTGCTGCTCATCGTTCTCAGCGGGCTCCTCCACCGAGCTGCTCCAGCCGAACTCCATCATGCGCTGCTGGTAGCACTTCATGGCCACCACCAGCATGAACACTGCACAAACATGTCAAACATACATGGTTAACGTTCTTGTCAAAGATGCCATGCGATGCAGATGCACACGGGTAGAAGGTAGAAGAGATTACCAGCCCAGACACGGGCCACCGTGGAGGAGACGTTCCAGACGAGGGTGAAGACGGCTGCGACAACCGCCTTCTTGTGGGAGCAAGACTCCCATGCATCCCTGAACCTCTCCAGCCAAAACTTGCCTGGCATGCATGGACAGCAAAGCGATTTAGTAAGTAAAATTACGCAGCAACGAATGAGCAAATTAATTTCTAGAACATGTCCTTAATTTCATCTGATGTTTCCCTCTTTCTTTATTTCTTTTATGAGAATGGACTAGGCACCATGGGTTTATGGTTCCTGGTGGCTTATAATTGGCCACCAGGATGAAGCACACAAGCATAGTTTTTTTTTTCTTTTTTTTTTAAACTAACACACACAAGTATAGTTGGGTCAATAGAACTAATGTAGTCGGTGTCACTTAGGGAAACGATGGAACTTCATGATATATTTTTCTTCATCTTCGTCTAAACTTTTCTCATTTGGAAAGCAAACGAAAAACTTAGGCTTAATGCAATGGTTGGTAGTCAACGGCATCAACTACTAGATCTAGCCATTATAGCAATCTTCTTTGTTGTATATGCCTGAATGGTTATCTGTCCAAAATCTAATTTTCGGTAAGATAATACAAGATGAGTACAAAAAAGAAAAAACTGGATATGAATTGTAAGCAAAAAAACTATGCGCACATATATATGTTTGGACAGCGACAAGCTATCTACCACCTTAACAAATCAGTGAAGTCACTAATGGACTTGATGACTCTGATAGAATCATTAAACTATCTATGATGCAGCATTCATCATCACAATCAACTTCATCATATGAAACAGTAGGTCACACAACTGTAAACTGCTGGCCTGAAGATCTGCGGTGCTCCGCGATGGCTCCACTTCCAGGCAGTGCCTCTGGGAGCCGAAGCAGTGGGTTATGGTAAAACAACAGAACATCATTCATAACACACCTAATATTTTAGAGGATCAGCTAGCACTACTATAGATTCATTACTGTTATTGTTGGTCAGAGTTGGTGAACAAACAGGGGCCCTAGGGGCCACAACGGAAAGTGGGGATTAGATCTAGAGAGGTGACGTTTGTTTGGATGGGATCTGAGTGCCAACACTACACATGCAAAAACAGGACAAAGTTAGGAGGAAACTTTTGGTACTGATAATATGTATGCATTACCCAAAAAAAACATAGTTGAGACTTGAGAGGCCAACATTTTGTGAGTCTAGCTTGGCAGATGGTTGACAAGTATAAGTCACTCCTCACCTGAAGACCCGTGTCATTTGAGTAATGGTTCAGTTTGTGGCCAATTAGAGAGTTTATGTTCAATGTAGGAGTTTGTTTAGAAGATAAGGCAAAGCTTTTTCAAAAGATTGAAGTTCTATTACCCCGCTCTCTGCACCAACTAAACAAAGGGTGCATATATCCAAACCACTAGAAATTCAAATTGCGTTGTCAGTTGCAAAAGCTGACACAACTAAATCAATACTATTTTAATTAACGGTAACATGTGGCAAAGTTTTTCAGTCATCACTAAATTAACACGTAACGACACCAATGATGAGACACAAGACTACTGATGAGACCAACGTCAGCAGTTGGTGAGATTCTTTTCACTTTTCCATGCTCTCTCCAACTTAAAAAATAAAGCACCTCCTATTTATATAAATTTAAAAAAGATGTAAGGTCCTGTTGTCTTCCTTCGTCAAACTTTATTTATAAATTCAAAATAAAGCATCTCCTATTTACGTTTCCCCTCACTCTCCCAGTCTCCCTGTTTTCTTTACCTATCTTTGTTTTCCACCAGTTTTCTCTAAAAACCGCCTCAACTGACCCATCTCTTACCAAATGATAAAATCTATTTTTACCCAATCACATTAATATGACAGGTAGACCACAGGTCAGCCTACTGGAATATTGATGCCTCTGTTTGCAACGGGCAATTATCCAGGAAAGAAGAAAAGTAGACAAAGTGTGGGCTACCTGGAGTACAGGCGTACAGCATCTATCGTGCAATTTCACATCTTTGTAGCTTGAGCAACCGCATCAACGACACCTCCCACGTGCAAAAGGTTGAGAAAATAACCATGCATGCTCCCTCTCCCACGCAAAAGTTACCTCTGGGCCTATATAATTTACTTTTTCCAACTTTTTCTCCAAAGCTTAAAGTTACCGAATCAGTAATACTGTCTACATCATCCGTGAACCTGGGTCTAGCTGCCCTCTTAATTTATTAGCTAATGTATATACTTTTACCGGTAGTTGTGGTTGTTATATTTTTTTTACCTAAATACATATGCAAGCACAAGTACCCATATGGCGGAATAATTAATCTAGTACACTACTGATGCTATAGTGGAGTACTACTGGTAGGACATACACACACGGATGATAAAATTTACATTTCAGTGTAGTACTAGCACTACTGTCGTGATAAAATTCTTCTGTCCTGCTCACAATTTACATTGCGCATTAATTTTTACCTAGTCCTTTACCTACGCACATGCTGCCACTGTACCATGGGGACCAGTAAAAATAGTGTCGCAGTGAACAAAACTTGGATCCAACAACCACAATCATATTAAAAACCAGAGCAGCCATCCCCATGGAAAAATGTAAGGCATACAATAACACCAAATCAAGAAATTCGGCGAGGAACACTTGAGCGAGGTAGGCAAGTTGCTTTGTGCGTGGCATTTTGGTCGAAAAATGCGAAGATATTATTAACATAGTACTGTATAAAAGGAGAGCTTTCGCTGCGAAGAAATTATTACCATATCTGGCGAGCTGCGTGGAGTAGGAGGAGCACACCTTGGGAATGGTGAAGATGCCAAAGAACACTGCGAAAACCACCAACATTATCACAGGCACAAAAAGTCAGTAACAAGAGCACTAGTTGATGCATGTGGTCCGTCCTAACATACATATACGACGACTAAAGCTAGGATGTGCGCCAGAGAATGTAACCTGCATTTTTCTAAGAAAATGCCCATATTCACTTAGCTTAGCTACATGGTGAAATGAGGCACAGAAGATGCTCCACAGGGAAGAGAAGACTGGGCAGAGAGAGAAGGACGCGTACCCAGTTTGGCCAGGGTCCAGAGGGTGACAAAGTTGCCACACCGGGCCATTGCAAACAGCAGCAGCGCCAGCTGCAGCACATGTGTCGCTCTGTCAGTACAAATCTAGATGTACTATGCCTGTGCTAGCTGGTAGTACGTTCTTTTTTACCTTCATGGTGGTCGCTGGCTCGCCGGAGAAGAGGGACCTGAGGTTCAGGAGCACCTCGTTGACGTAGGGCAGCACAAGCCTCAGCAGCCAGACGGCATCCTCCTCACCTACCAGGTAGTGGGACCTCTCATTATTCGTCTCATCATCACACTCCACACTCTCACCTCTGCACCCATTTCAACACAAAGGTGGATTAATTAGTACAGCAGACAAGGAAAGATTATGCAGGTAAACTAATCTGGGATTTTTTTTATTACCTGTTGAGTAAGGACTTGGAAAGGAATCTTAGACCAAGGTAGACCAGGCCTAGATACGAAGCTGCTGTTATTGTGCTGTGCGATCGAGAGATTTTAAAGGAATGTTCAGATAATTTACAGCTAATTTATTAATTTCTTTGCCGCTTGATAAGAGTAAGAATGCAGTAACTTACTTGAAGTTTAGGTCTTTGGCATAGGAGCAGGAGATGAGCGAAAAGGTCCCAAATCCAAACACAAATGCAGACTTTGACACATCTCTCCACATTACCAAATCCACTGAAAAAGACAACGCCAAAAATAAACAAAGGAAAACCCATCAAATCTATATTTTTTAAACCTGAAAAAAGAGAGTAAAAGCGGCAAGCTGGTAAAAAAAGAGCGTAGTACAGCACTAACCAATGTTCTGCATTCTTCGATTGCTTGTGCTAAGAGCTGACGGCCTGCCCTGGATCTCCTCATACTCTTCCTCCTCTTTAGAACCAACAAAAATGCAACGATAAACCACCAAATAAGAAGACGACCAAGAACTGAGAAGGAACGGCCGAACAGGCAAATGGCACTCACCAGGGGGAGTATCGTCCACAGGCTCTTGCTTGGGGAAATGTCGGCGGATTACCGGCGAAGCCTTCTTCTCTGAACAACACCAACAATTTCTCTTATTTGAAGTAACCGATTAACATTAACTCAGGAAATGCAAATTGCATTCCGAATTTCTGTTGGAAAAATCGCAGCAAAGTTACCTGGAGAAGTTCTTGCTGGCTCTGGGTCCGTCCTGTGAATTACCACCGGGGTCGGTTTCTTCTTCACTGCATTTTGGGACGACCGAGAAAGGAAGTCAGGAAAAATGGACTAAATATTCAGATGAATTCGCACCGTTCTGCATCCAGGGAGGAGAAATTCACATGGAGGGGTCATGGGCTCTGGGTTCATCGCCCGGAGATTGACAGCCGCAGCGAGTTTCAGCGGCTCTAGATTGGCTGCTCTCTCATCTTCAGTCGGTGCTGCCACAGGCCTGATCGCTCCTGCACTTGCACAGATAATCCCACCATCACAACACAGGAAGAATTGCCAAATCGAGAACGAAAAGAAAAAAGAAAAGCAAAATCCGAATTTGCTCTCACTTTTTGTCGGTGGCGCAAGATCTTGTTCGTCCTCTGCAATATGACGCCAAATGAAGATCGCATTTGCAAAATTGGTTCATCAAGAAAGGAATCAGACGGAAACAATCAACGAATTTATTTCTTGCCTTGATTCGGAGCTGCCGCCTGATCAGTCTCGTCCTCGTCAATGGCCGTCTGATCTTGATCTAGCACCTCCTTCTCCTCCTCCTCTGCTTCCAGCTCTTCTTCCCACTCCTCCTGGTCCTCCTCCTCCTCTGCCTCCTCTTCGATGTTCTTGGGTTGCGGCAATGGCGCCTTTTCCACCTCCACCACCACCACCTCCTTCACCTCGGCTGCCAGCTTCTTCTCCGGCGTGGTGACCCTCGCCACCGCCCGCTTGGCCGCCGCCCCCGTCGCCGCCGCGTCGGACCGCGACTTGCGCAGCTCCCCGATCGCGGTGACCGGCTCCGACGCCTTCCAGTTCCTCCTCTTCTTGGCGGCCGCGGCCGTGCCCGCGCCCGCGCCGGCGCCGCCGCCGCCGGCGCTCTGGTTCCGTCGCAGGCGGCTGTACACCCGCATGCCCTCCTCGTCGGCATCGTCGGCGCCTTCGCTGAAGACCTTGACGCCGCCCTTCACCTCGTCCATCTCCATCCGCGTCTCCCACACCGACGCCGCCGCGGGAGACCGCCTCGGCACCGTGAGGCGCCTTCTCGTGCTGGGCGTGGCGCCCCCTGGCTGTTGCATTCTTCTAGATTAGCAGCTCTGATCAGTTCTGGCTTGGTGTCTGTGCTCTGCTGGTGCTGTCGCCACTAACAATTCCCCCTCCCCCTCCTCTGCTCTGCTCTGCCCCGCCTGGTTGCTCGCACTGCCTTGCTCTGCACTCTCTCTCTCTCTCTCACTGTATGAATCTCCAGTGTGTCAGAGAGAGGGGTCGTGAGGGCGCAGGGGTGCTCACTCTGACGGTGGTGCGTGGGCTGGCCGTGGGCGTGGGCGGACAGCAGCAGCTCGATCTGGTCGGAGGAAGCAGGGGAAGTGATGCGTGCGGTGCGGTGAAGGGATCGAGCAGTTGGAAAAGATGAGATTTGGTCTGACGTGGTGGGCTCCTGCTTAAAGGCCCAACGTGGTGGTGAAGGGGGGCCGGAGGGAGGTGAGCCTTTGGTGGGTGACACGGCCTAGTGGTGCGAAATCATTACCTACCTCAGCTTGCCGCTTGCCTATTCCTAAAAAAAAAAAGCTTGCTGCTTGCCTTGAAAAAAAAAACTCAGCTCACCGCGGCCGAATTTGGTGTTTTGATCTTTTTAGCAAAGTTTTGATACGACCCCAGTTTAAAAGTATTTCAAGATTTGACCTTTTTGCTATCGTTAAATAGACTATCGGTAGGGTTGTGAGGCTACCGCCCAAAGCCACGGTTGTAGCCCACTCATCCACGTCAGTTGTAGTAAACGGCAACCGTCTTCTGCCGTCCACCCTACCGCCATGGACCCTGACGATAACCTGTACAACTCTACCGCCCGAGACCCTGGCGATAGGTGTTGCGCATTTATAAACCCGCGGGGGCCGGGTCATGGGGCCCACCCATGAACCAGCCCCATCGTCTCCCCTACGCGACCGCAACAACACAAAGGAGTTCCCTCTCTCATCCCCTCCACTCTCCTCCTCTGATCTCCTTCGTTTCTCCATCGTTTTTGCAGATTGAGATGGCTCCGAAATGAGAGAAGTAAGCTCTATCAATCCCTCCAATTCATTTTAGTTAAAAAGCTTTCGGTTCGGTGCATTATTTGGCACAAGATGAACCATATTTCATCTAGTATATTTTGATTTTTGTTGTTCTTATGTTTGTCTAGTTAGGAGCAATATGATGTATGTGGTTGGAGATGAACCCTATTTCATTTGGTGTTTACTAGTTTAGTGTTTCTATATAGTTTCAAGATTGAACCCTAGTTCATGTTCATATTTTTTTAATTGTTCATTGATGTTTGATGTGGTTGAATATCATTGAATATGATTGATGTGGTGATGTGGTTGAATATGATTGGTTAATGTGATATGATGGATACATACGATTGATTATAGATATGATGGATATATATATATATATATATATATATATATATATATATATATATATATATATATATATATATATATATATGATTGTTGATTCAATATTTTTTGTTTGATTAAATATGATTCATTCACATTGATATAGTAACTAGATTTTTAATTTTATAAACATGATTAATTTGCATATTCCATTATTGATTATATCTTTTATGTTATATTTTTGCAGATTTGTGTTCCACGATAACACTGAATTATATCAGAGAAATGAGGGGTACTTATTTAGTTTTATGAATTTCTACAGTACTTGTTTTCAACTGGTCAACCCTTTGATAAAATATGCAACTTCTTTTGCAGATTTATCCTTTCTTCATGTTCATCATCTTTCACTTCTTTTTACATGATGAAATGGAGAGAATATTTCCCCGACAAAGGACTAGTGCAGCCACCACGCTTCGACGCAGGAGTTCTCCGTTACCCCTAATGAAATATTGTTTGTGATTATTTGTTATGGAGCCAAGCAGAACGTGAGTTTTTCCTCCTAAAAGAGCACATCTTCAACTAATCGGAAGTATTTACGAACTTGTCAACCGTAGTACATCATGTAATATCTGAATTTAGTTGTTCAACTTTAGCTGTCTGTATGCTTTAAATTTAGTGCTTGTTTAGCACTATGCCGTGACAAATACTCATTAATGTCAGTGTCCCCTTTTCTTAATAGTATCCTATTGCAAGGGCTTGACTGTTCTAGTAGTTGGAAAATAAGCTGACTCCTTGCACATGCTAATTCACAGGCCACAACAAAAACCAACACAATAGATGCTTTTAGATGCTAGTGAAGTCCGGAAAAGGCGAAGGCGAAGCTCATGAGATACTAAAGGTCTTCTTTCATCATCGACAAGATCTAGTATCCTATTTAATTCTTTTGTTATCTGCACCATCAAACTCAAGTGTTTTTTTGTGAAGGGAACATTATCAAGTACAAGAACGAGTTGCTCTTTCAACGGTTTCAGATGAACTACAACAACGAACCAAAGATGTTCCGGAAGGGTTTATGTACTTACCAGCAAAAGTCCATCATCCAAGAACTATTTTTCAACAACAATGAGAAGTACTGTTATGATGAGAAGAAGATCTGCTTAGACTAACTTTTATCCCGGTTCTCTTTTCTTCTCTCTCTCTCCTGTTTTGTTTCCTTCTCTCTTCCAGCTACGATTCTCTCCAGCTCATGCCCTAGTTAAGAGGCAACTTGCTGCTGCTAGCACTCATACATCTGCAGATACCACCTAAAGGGTACGAAGGAAACCCTCGATCCCAGCCAACAACGTTGTCGGGTAAAGATGACTAGTGCAACCCGACAAGACCGAAACCAACTGTTGCATATGCAACAATCAGCAACAAGTATCGCCCAACCACACTCTTAGTTTCCGATCCAGGCAACCATGCACGAAGTTGGAAGCACAAACTGGTCGCCGCCTCAACTGCTACTATTGTAAAATCACAAAGTGAGTTTACCCTCTCACAAGGCAAGATTACAAGAGCTAAGGAGGAAATGAATTCTCAAACAAGATTCCAGTTGCGCTTAGCTAACCTATGCTGAAATTAAATTGCGAAAAAGTTGTTGCTGAAATGGGGAAAGGAGTATTTATACTAGGAACTCCTAGTTTAGTTGTGAAACCAGTCCAAAAGAGGGGCTCAAATTCGTTCTAACCAGCTTGATAAGGGAGTAAACACACGGAGCCTCGCACAACAATCAATGCTTTGAATAGCTTGCACTGGAACTCTCATATCCTTTGACTCAAGACTCCAAATGATGCACCATTTGATTTTCATGAAAGTAGACTTCATATGTTGTCCATTTTGTACTCCCACACATGTTGGTTACTCATATATTCGTGTGGCATGATGCAATTTATGAGATGAATTCTATAACTATGCATGCAATAGTAGATGGTTGAGATGGCTTATTCTTCCTTAAGGTGTAAGTAGTTGTCCACCAAAACTTGCTTTGCATCAGAGGTGAAACTTGTTTTCTTTATACTTGTTGTATGAGTTGCACAACTTATTTCTTCATGAGCTAAACTTGTTTCTTCATGAGCTGGAAGTTGTTGGTTGTCCTCAACATTGTACCTGAGTAAAATCCACACACAAGATTTAGGCAGTATAAAGTTCTCATGGATATTTGAATTATGATCACTAGGAACACATTCACCTCTTGTTCTATTTGTTTGGCACGACTCCTTGTCATGGGATCCAAATAAGTCTTCTTTGTAGAAGCTTTATTTGATGGCTAAGATTTATCATGAGAAGATGATAAAAGAGGTGAACCTGGGATATTGTCATCATCCGCCCGCCACTGACAGCGGCACTTCCTCAGATCTCCCGTTCATCCTCGTGCATCCCGCCCCCACTACTCCTGCATCTGGCAGCGCCGGCCTGCTGCTGCTCGCCACCCACAGAAAGCTCATGTCGTATTCGTCGTCTGCAGGTACCTCATGTCATGTTCGTCGCACCGGGAAGCTGAATTGGCAGATGGAAGGGATAACGCTGGCTATGGAGAGATGTTCATCTCCACTCATCGTGGAGTTGGACTGCCAGCAAGCAGACGTGTTCATTCTGGTCTTGTCGCCTCCATCATTGGGGAGGTAAAACTCTTATGCAAGGGAAGGAGTCTAAAGTTGCAACCATCAGGGGAGAAGGAGATGCTCACAATGCCTAGAGAGATATTGTGAACAAATGCCAAATAATTGTAACCCGTTGATTCATTAATACATACTCCCTCCGTCTGAAAATACTTGTCGGAGGAATGGATGTATCTAGACATATTTTAGTTCTTAATACGTTCATTTTTATCCATTTCTCCGGCAAGTATTTTCGAACGGAGGGAGTATTTCTGAGAGGTGAGTTTCAATTTTCATGAGCATGTCTCATACTTAGTTCTCTGCAATGGTAAAAGAACTTGATGAATTCAAACCTTTGAGAGGTATTCGACAGGGAGACCTAATATCACCCTACATTTTCCTGTTAGCACCAGAGGGCCTTTCCGGCCTCCTCAAAAGAGATAGGTCATTGCATTTGAGTGAGATTCTAGTGGCTCCTTCGGCGCCACGAGTTAACCACTTGTTATTTGTTAACGATAGCATGTTGTTCTTCAAGGCAAATGGTTCAGGGGTGATGAAAGTGTCAAACCTACTAGACTCCTATTGCCAAGCTTTAGGGAAAATGATCAATACCAACAGGTTTTCAGTTTATTTCAGCAAAGGAGCACAAAGAGAATGTCAGACAGGAAGTTAAAGGGGTCCTCGATGCCCATACTCAGGCTCTAAATAAGAAATATTTGTTGGGGAACATAGTAATAATTCAAAAAATATCCTACGTGTCACCAAGATCAATCTAGGAGATGCTAGCATCGAGAGAGAGGGAGTGCATCTTCATACCCTTGAAGATCGCTAAGCGGAAGCGTTACAAGAACGCGGTTGATGGAATCGTCACTACAAAAAAAAGACACATCCGTGGCATTTTGGGCCGAATGAATTTTTTTCTGTCATACTTATGACACTTCTATGACGATAATTGTGACAAAACCCGGTATCATCATAGATGTGGTGGGCTCCTACTTCTATGACAAAAAATCATGACAGAAAATGGACTTTTCGTCCTGGGCGGGCCGGAGACATAGCTGCATGACATTCTTTAGGCCGTCCATGACGGAAAAAACCGTGGTAGAAGCGAGGGCGAAGAAAATTTCAGGGACTTCCCAGTTACGGTGGGTGGTCGGGGGCCGAGCGATGCGTGTCTCTCGTACACGTACACGCGTGTGTACGAGGCGTTGGGCTCTAATTGAACCCGAGCGATTGCACTAGCTACGTTACTAAACCCGAGTGATTCCCTCGCTACTGCTGCTAACTGAAGCTGATCGATGCTGCCTCTGGATGAATAGTGAGCGTTGCTGGGGGGGTTGGATGAACAGTTCCCGGTGGGGGTGGATGAACAGGACCCCGTGGTGTTGCCTCTAAATGAACAGGACCCCGATCGATCGAGCCGGTTGGGGCTGGATGAACAGGACCTCGTGGAGGGCTAGATGAACAGGACCACCCCGTGGAGGGCTAGATGAACAGTAGACGGTGGAGGGATGGATGAACAGTAGCCCGTGGAGGGGTGGTTGAATAGGAGCCCGTGGAGAGGGCTAGTTGAATAGTAGCCGGTGGAGTAGCGCGCGGTGGAGGCTGGATGAACAGGAGCCCGTGGATGAACAGTCGCAGGTGGAGGCTAGAGGAGGTCGACGGTGGATGAACAGTAGCCCGTGGAGGCTGGAGTGGGTCGACGGTGGAGATGAACATTATCCCGTGGAGTCCTGTTTTGC
>NC_041384.1:163583233-163593681 GCF_002162155.2 Triticum dicoccoides | reverse complement strand
TGTAGCGCTCCAGCATAAGTCCGTTTCCTCTGTTTTGTAGTACGCCACACCCCTCCCGACGAACAAGACCCCTGTTTCGACCGTAGGAGGTCCGTTTTCTCCGTTTTGCGGTACGCCAGACCCCTCCCGATGAATAGGATCCCATTTTGACCGTGGCCGATTGAACACAAGGCCGTTTCCTCCGTTCTGCGGTATGCCAGGCCTTTTTTCATCGGTTGTTCCGTCCAAGCCCTCCCGATGAACACGATGACGCATTCCGTTCCGACCTAGCCGGTTGGATCCCCATGAACACGACGACGACATTGTTTCTCTGTTCCGACCCAGCCATGTACACGAGCCCTGGTCATACGTATGCGCGAGTAGGCGTTTGAGACCCTGCCCGTATGTATGTATGTGGCCGTATTTTCTTTCTTGCACACTGGCTGTTGTACGTACATGTACATGCTACATGCGCGCCTCTACTACGACATGTGCACGCCTCTACATGGACCAGTATGTACGTACACGTTCGCGACCAGAATGACAATGCTATGTACGCTTCGACCAGGTGGGTCCCGACTGTCAGGCACTTCCTTGCATGGGAAGATGTAGCTGGTGGGTCCTAGCAGTCAGGGGGGCTAATCGTTTTTTTGCCCGGACACACTTCCTTGTGTGCGAAGATATCGCTGGTAGGTCCCAGCAGTCAGGGGGAAACGTTTTTTTCATGAAATACGGTTGCCCGTCCGGTGGGTCTCTGCTGTCAGGTGGAGGAATCATTATTTTCCGCGTAATAAGGAGGCACTTCCTTGCTGCGGCCGTGGACCCAACTGTCAGCCTCTCCATGTACAGTCCACGTCCGATGGAAGCCGTTTCTTGACCACGGTGACCATGCTGCACCGAGAGCACCAGGGCGGTGGACGACGGTGAGGCCTAGGAAAGGGACGACGTGTAGCCGGGGAAGACGCGGTAGTGGATGCCCACACGTAGAGGAGTATGAGGGTTCAATGGTTCGCTGCGGTGTGAGGCTGCCGTCACCGCAGAATAACAGGGGGTGTGGGTGAGTAGAGGGATGGCCTGACCAGCAGTGGGAGTAGTAGGGGGCGGTGAGGCCTCCGCGGCATCGCAGCCGGCCACGGGAGGCAGGAGCACGAGGCACGACCGACGCTGGTTTGGGCGGCTAGAGCAAGAAGACCAGAGGTTGAAGAAGCACTACGGCCGTTGGATGGACATCGTACGGTCACTGGAGCTAGAATCGTTCATATTGACTAAGTTGACAAAGCCCTCCATCCCCGTCAACTTAGTTGGCCCACAAGTCAGCCTCCCACTATTGTGGGTCCCAGCTAGCAGGGGGTATTCAATTTTTTGTGCGTAATAAGGAGGCACTTCCTTGCGTGTGAAGATATAGCTGGTGGGTCTGACCTGTCAGCGGTGGGAACGTTTTTTCATGAAATACAGAGGCCCTTCCGGTGGGTCCCAGCTGTCAGGTGGAGGAATCATTATTTTACGCGTAATAAGGAGGCATTTCCTTGCGTGCGGCCGTGGACCCAGCTGTCAACCTCTCCACGCACATTCTACTTCCGATGGTGTCATTCGTTGACCATGTTGACCACTCCGCGCCGAGCGCATCCAAGGTGGTGGACGACAGCGAGGCCCCAGACAACAACGAGTCGGAGATGGGAAGTCGCGGGAGTAGAGTCGCAGACGGAGAGGTGTACGAGGGTTAACTAGTTCTGGTGCGGTGTAGTTCGGCAGTCGGTGGAGAAGAACAGGAGGTGTGGAGGGGTGGAGGGATGGCCTGGCCAACGGTGGAGTAACGCTTCACAACGAAGCGTGCTAAGCAGAGCTGCTAGAAGCAGGAGGCGGGAGCAGGTGGTCTCGGTGGCGCTGGAGGAAGAAGACGAGGGATTGAAGATGGATGCCGGTCGTTGGATGTAAATCCAACGACTAATGATGTCAGAATCATTTGTTGACTAAGTTGACAACGACTTGCATTGGTTTCGACCTATTGGCCCACATTTCAACCTCCAAAAATGTGGCACGTATTCAACCCATTTTTCAGAATTTACAGTCTTTTTTTATGGGCTAGAATTTATAGTCAATTTGATCTCTTTTTTTGAATTATAGTCCATTAGCTAGGCTGGGTGAACAAATAATGTAGCGTTCATGCGACCCATTTATGTTTTTCTTAAAAAAATACAGGCCATTTGCACTTTCTCAAAATACACGATTTTACTGGGCTGATTCTATTTATAATGTTGGGGTGAGCGGAGCAATGTTATCAAAAAATAAACAGGGGTTGAGCATTTTGTTATATATATATATAATAAGTGATTTATTATTACATTGGACCTTAAATCTTACCAAGCTTTTGTAACACAATCACCAGGATTTTCGTTGCCAAAAAAATCCAGGATTTTATTGTTAAGAAATTATTTTTATAAGTTAATAAGATGTGGGATATTGTTTTTTTTCATATGTAAGTATCTGTTAAATATATGATGACAATAACAATAATATATAATAACATATAAAATAATTTAAATATATATAATATAGTTAGAAGGGAAACATAAGTTGGACCAGGCGTTTCTATTCTTATATAGAAAAATAGAACAGACATCTGCATTTTCTTCAAAAAATAGATAAATTGGGCTGCCGATGTTTCAAGAAAAATAAAACCTCAGATGGGAGGTCCATAGGTCGGTTTGTATTTTCTTGAGATAAACAGGCCTATGGACCTCCCATCCGAGGTCGTGGGCTGCGCATGTTAAAAAAGAAAGCCTGGACGGGGCAGCCCAAAACCTAGTTGATACTTGCTACCCCAATGATAATAAATGATACTTGCCAGCTCCCCAACTTCGTTGTGAATGTATCTCCTACTAGCAAGATGCCTATGTGTTGCACGCATCAAGATGCATTTGTATGAGTAGTTTATCTTATGGGAGAAAAGGATGAACGAGGGAAGGCCTTATTTGGAAATCTAGAGAGGGGTGTAGGTATCTTTTTGCAAAATTGCCATTATTTCCTTCCTATCTATCAGATATAAATCAGACGGCCTATATTGCAGGATGGTAGACACACCATCATCACCAACTTCGTTTTTTATAAGAGTAGAGATAGTAACTACGTTGAAGCACCTAGAAAATCTAACTATGTTGACAAACCCGTGGGCCCCAACGTCAATATAGCATTAGGAGGAAGTATTTTTTTTGATGAGGCACTTGCTAGCATACGACCATAGACCTGATGGATCCCGACTTTCCGCCTCTCCACGTATAGTCCTCTCCAGATTCCTCTCGTTTGTTCAGCATGTTCACAACGGCAGACATCGACGTCGTGGCGAGCGCACAAAGGCGCAGGAGGAGATCACCACCAGAGGAAGTGCCTTATTAGTAACAAAACAACTGAACTAGCCTAGAGGCCGAGTGACACTACCCGACAGCTGTTCCGCCCGGGTTCGATTCCACCCATGCAGAGAAAATATCTCCAAATTTTTTGCCTCTGCCTTTATTGACATGTGGGTCCCAATTGTCATCTACGCACACCACGTCCAATACTTGCCAAAACTGTGTCCCTTGTTTTCTCTGTTTTTTGCACACTCGACATTGTGTGGGCATTTTGAAAATAGCATATCTTTTTGATTGTGCATCATATGAAGATGTGCTATGCATGAATATTGATCAACATGATGTTAACTGGCTGGTAGTTTCAGTTTCGACCATGAATAAAACTTCCAACATGATATTAACACTGTTTGAAAATGCCGTGTTAATATAAATGCTCTGTCTCTGAAAGTTGCAGTTTCTTATCTGAAACTGAACTTGGAGTTTCTTATCTGAAACTGAAACTTGCAGTTTCTTCTCTGGGAATCACATTGTCTGCACTTTTATACTCCTATGAAACTACATTTTTAAGTGCTAAAAATAGATCTCTAGAATTCATAAAATACTTCATATGCTCAATACTGCAAATCTAAAATTCAAAAGACATTCATATCTAAAAATACTCTCAAAATACACAACAGAAAACACAATTCACAACCAGCAAATACTAACAACCATAAGCTCCTCCTGACAATTCACAACCTGCCCGACTATTGCGCTGGGGGGGGGGGGCAGTCTCTCCTATTCCTCGGTGGCAGACAGTCTCCCCGTGAGATGATGTGAATGGCGAGGGAGAGGATGGCGGGGAAGCGTCATCGGGCCAACTGTTTTTCTCCTCTTGGAGTTGGGTTCGGTCGAGGAAGACTCCACCAGCTCGCTCTGGCACGACACCCTGTAGATGCTCGATCCTTCAATCTCTGGAGGTTGCTCCATCTGGGATCGATACTCCCACCACCGCTCCCTCACGATCGGATTCGGTGAATCTTTTGCTCCGTGACCCAGAGGAGCAGCTCTACGTACTCCCGCTCGACTCCCTCTGGGAGTATCGCCGCCTTTTCGCCTGTTGTAGATATTTGGCCATGGATGTCGCCGTCGCCGCTAGTTGGTCCTTGTTGTCAAACCAAGACTGTATCTCCAACATCCTAGCTAGCTTCACAGGGTCGCCGTCTGCGATCCTCACATATCGGTTGTACTCCTCCATCGATCTACTTCTCCACAGCACCTTCACTCGCCGACAGTGGTTTTTGAATGGAAGAGGAGAGGAGCAGCGCTGGTTTTGGATTAGAACGGGAGAGGAGCGACACTGGTTTTGGATTGGAACAGGAGAGGAGGGGCGGTGGTTTTGAAATGGAAGAGGAGCGGCGCTGGATTTAGATTGGAACAGGAGAGGAGCGGCGGTGGTTTAAGAGGAGAAGAGCGGAAGAGCGGCGCTGGTCTTGGAAGAATTTTTTTTGTTTTGCGTATTTTGGGTCAAAGTTTGACCACGTACTGTATTTGACAAGCAAAATGTGAATGCATGTCACCAAAAATTGTATCGTTTGGTTCGTATCTGAATGTACTTTCAAATTATATTATTTTTTAACGTATAACATATATTTTATTTGCGAAAATCATGGTCAATTATGACCCAGAATAAAAGTGAGACTAGTTAATGTTGGGTCGCTTTCTTAATTGAAGGGTAATTTGATTTTGATTTTGATCCAGTCACAGCGCGCCGACCCTCTTATCCAATCCTAAATCGCTGCCGCACACTCCTCTCCCTCTTCTCCATTGCAAAACCACCTCCTCTCGTCTCCATCATCTCCATTCAAAAACCACCGTCTCACCTCTCCCTCTTCTCCATTGCAAAACCACCTCATCTCCTCTCCATCATCTCCATTCCAAAACCACCGTGTCGCCTCTCCCTCTTCTCCATTGCAAAACCACCTCCTCTCCTCTTCATCATTTCCATTCCAAAACCACCGTCTCGCCTCTCCCTCTTCTCTATTGCAAGACCACCGTCTCTCCTCCCATCTTCCAAAGCTAGCACCGGACCACTCAGAAGGACATTTATGGAGAGGATGCAGCAGTGAATCAGGCAGATCGCCGGCGGTGACCAGGCAAAGTTAGCCAGGTTGAAGGAGATCCTTACTTGGTTTGACAATGAGTGGGAGATTTTCAGGACGGTGAGGGCCATGTGGCAATGTATGCGAAAGAGCGAGACAGCGGCGATGAGGGCAGTGATGTACATGTACTCCTCGGCGGCAGTCACGCCGCAGTCCTTCGAGTTCATCGAGTATCTCCTCTGGGCGATGCAGCAGACATATTCGCCCGAGGCGAAAGTCAGGCGGAGGTGGTGGGCATACAGGTTGAAGGTCGAGCACCCAGAGGATAACGAATCGATCGAGTACGGTGTGCCGTTTGTGAGGGTGCAAAGCCAGCCGGAGCCACAGGAGTATTCGTTCTCCCACCGCAAGAGGAGGCCGGATGGCGCGACGTCGCTTCCCTGCCGTTCTCCACGGTTCCCTCGACACTCGCCTCGTTTCAACGACGATGGTAGGGTTTAAGGTAAGCTTCGCACTAACCTAATCTTCCACCTGCTCATGCTTACAATCAGTGTGACAGCTAATGAAAATCATGCTTACAATCAGTCTCTGAGTACTACGCCAATAACCCTTAAATAGCTCTGGACCTTTGGGTCAAAGTTGTGACACTGTGTACAAATAAAGAAAAAATAGATTGGTGCTTCTTTCAGAAAAGAGTACTCCCTAGAAAATTGCCAATATAAGCTGCTAGTATTTGGTTAGAGGATTTGCTGCCGAGAAAGATTCGTCCACAGAGAGCGCCACACATCCCACTGGTGGTGGTGGATGCTAATGCGTGAATGGAGCATGGTTGGTGTCGGTAATTTTTACTTGGCACACCTCGCACTCTGCATATATGTCGGTTCCATCCGTACATTTGTGCAGTTCCACCAAAATGCAGCTGAATAACCCTGTTTGCACAGATAGTGAAAAAGCGTGATTACATTATAGTGGCACTAGTTGATGAAACACGCAAAATAAATAGAAGAAAATATTCCGATAGTATCATAGTATGCCATGCTGCGAGGGCGAGATGGGCCATGCGATGCCTCATACTGGAAATCGTCCCAAGTCTCCCCGACACACCTTCTGCCAGTGATGAACATCAGTGTACATCGGTAGTACAAGGAGGGGCCTTGAGACATTCAAATCTCTATTTTTGTGCAGATCAACTAAAATTAAGCACCCCAGTTTGCAGAAACGCTTAAACATTAACAATGGGACTAGTTGATGAAACATACATTAACAAAGAGAAGCATTTTCTTTATCTACATTGGAAATGAAATGATAGAGAGGACACTGGCTTTATTTTAACTATATTATTACTTCATTTTATCAATGACACTAGGGTCGAGCAGGTGGCAAACGAGGTGTATCGTGCGTCGTAAGGATGAAGGCCGGGGGTGCTTAGACTGGGATGCTGAAGCTGGCTCTTTCAGTCCCTATCTTCCCCCTGATGTTTCTGTGGTAGCATTTGGGTTGTAATCCAAACTTGGTCGAGCTGGTGCTGCGTCCCCCTACCTGCCTAGCTTATGTGGCGAACTTGTCTCCTGCTAGTATTCAATTCGTTCTAGTAGTAGTTGCATAACTGCCCGTTTACACTAAGATGTTGTCGGATAATGGTTCTCTATGGTTGGGTTTCTTTAATGAAATCGGAGGGAACCCCCTCTTTCGATATATAAAAAAACTATAGCACTAGCGGTGCCAAAACATTGCCTCAAATTAATAGTGCCACTAGATTAAGGTGCAAAATAATAACATTACTGCTTTATCATGGCAGTGCCAAAACAGTAGCACAAGAGGAGGATCAACATGCAGGAGCTTTGGCAAACGGTCAGACCAAAAAGGAACATACCTCGTGATGGCAACCATATCTGCAGTCAACACCATCGTAGAAGGGATGACACCAGTCACCAACATGGATGATTCAATTCACGGGACCTTTTGGTGTAGTTCACCTAAAATGAAGCAATGTCCCATGAGCTAGCATCTTCTTCTTATTTTTTTTCAAGAAAAGGGCTCCAGCGCTGGTTCCATTTCCAACAGAAAATGAAACCCACAAAGCTTCTTCTTCATTAGTTGCAATAAAATTGAGCAACATCAAGGTTGGTCGTGAAGCTCCTGGAATGTTCAACTATAATTTGGATATCATTTGTGCAGTTAAACTAAGATCAAGCGTGAAATGTATATATCTGTTTGCACAAAAAAGGTGGAAAGGAGGGTGACTAACAAGTGATGAAACATGCATCAAATGAAAAAAAGCATGTTCTTATCTGAATGGCAATCGTACAAGGACAGTAGCAATTTCTAGCAGCATTGCTAGATATTAGTGTGGGCATTAGGATTAACTATGACAACTGTTAAATACGACATTACTTTAATGGTGCCATTGCTTCATTTTACCAGCAACATTACATTAACAGCTGCTACAGAGTCGGTATTTGGGCACGGGAGAGTAGGCATACCAGGACAGTTGCATCTCTAACGAAAAGAAGCAAGTTATCTTAATGAGAAATTTAGCAGGACATGAAAAAAGTGCCATTCATTCATATTACTGGAGGCATTACATTGAAAACAACATTGGTTTAACATGTCCTTACTTTTAATAGTGCGACTGCTACATTTTTCCAGTGGCATTACATAAGAGCGACTCGGGGCAACAAACATCAGAAGAGGATATCTGGGTTGGTCCCATTTTTTGTTCGGTATATAGCCACCTTATACTGTGTGAGGCTAGCAAATCTAGTGCTGGACTTACTCTGTTGACTTGTCCCCCAGTCCCCACTTTCTTTCCTTTTTCAACCAATAGATCGGGTTTATATTGAGTTTGTACTGCGTTCCCTTTATTTCCCTCTTAGACCTAGAGACCAGTTGGATAGCCAGTCTTTCCTACTTTTCACCCCCATTATTTCCTCTTTCGACCAAGTCCTAGATTCAGGTAACGAATCTTCCCCCACCCCACCCCCTTTCTTCCTGGTTTGAACCAAGTACTACTAGATACGAGTGCATGAACTAGTTTTACCTCTTAACAGTAAAACATTAGGTGGTTTTCGAACAGCCGATCGACCTGAGAAATAGTAAAAGATACAAATGCAGCAACGTCAGAAGCTCGGGAAGTAGAGCAAGGCTGGTTTCGAAGGAAGTTATACCTGAGGGTCGCCGGGATGTCGCTAGGTGGGCGGTGGGAGGCCGGATCTTCCCACACTACGGCAGCGAGGAAGAAGGGGTGGGAGGCCCTCCCTCGCTAGTGATGCTTGGGAGAGAACGGCAAGGCACACTGTTCGGGACGCGCCGACAGTGGGTAAGAGCCGTCGCCGAGGACGACCGCATGAACGTTGCACCTTCTCACCTTCCCTGGCGGAGAGGATCCGGCTGGATCTATGACCAACGGTGAGTAGAGAGAGAGAGTGAGGCCACCGCTGTCGTGTTTAGATCTAGAGAGGACGAGACAATGTGAAGAGAGCAACACTAGCAAGCAAGCGTGGAGGCTCCTGCCTATATAGTGGTGTACTAGTTTCCTTTTGTCTACCGGCTGGAGCCGGCTTGACCTCGGCAATGACTGTCGAGAAGTCTTCATGCACGTGCCCCGGAGGCACAGTTGTCATCATTTTGATCTGAAGCACCGGATTATAACATATAACATGAAAAAAATGCCACATGACAAGAAATCATAACCTCACTGCCCAAAGGATACAAGATGAATCCCGACGGACAAACTAGACGAGGATCAAAGCTCAAATTAAAGATAAACTTGTAGAAAAGGGGTCTGTTGATAGATGTCCTAATTAACATAGCCGGCTTGACCTAGATGGCAGTCGAGTAGTCTTCTTGCATGTGCCCCCAATGACTAGCCCAACTCAGTTGTCGCTGTTTAACCCTCGCAGTGATCCGAAGCACATGACACCTAATTTTGCGAGATGACAAGAAACCTTTTTTTAGATTTCTCACCAGAACTACATCCCTGTACAACACAGCCTGCACGATATGTAGACGATAGCCAATCCAGGCGTGTCTGCTGGAGTCTGGTCACATGCATGGACGAACTGATCTTCCGTGTCTTGCAGGGATCGTCCATGTACCAACGTATGTACTCCTACAACACTTCTCTAGTAGTGCTATCGCTCGTCTCTCTCTTCTATTAACTCACCCGACTTGCGGGGCCGGGGAGTGTGCCTATGGTCGATTCTCAATTGCGGTCCCACATGCGTGTGCAAATGCAATATGACGTGCGTTCCATTCGGAGAGCGGCGTGCCAGACCGACCGACCGTCTGGGGTGCGACGCGAATGGGACAGGCGTGCTGTATACTCCATACATGTGTGCCACCGTTTTCTTGAGGCTTTGCTCCATGGGGAAATCCATGGATACAAAATTAGTATACTGTACTATTTAAAAGTTGAGGGTGGGGCTTTTCCCGTGCGGTAGGTGGGGCAGTTCCGCCTAGTCGGTTCGACAGAGACGCGAGAAGATGAGGGAGTAGGCTGCTGCAAACGTAGGCACTACAAAAAAAGACACATCCGTGACATTTTGGGCCGAACGAATTTTTTTTCTGTCATACATATGACACTTCTATGACGATAATTGTGACAAAACCCGGTATCATCATAGATGTGGTGGGCTCCTACTTCTATGATAAAAAATCATGACAGAAAATGGGCTTTTCGTCCTGGGCGGGCCGGAGACGCAGCTGCATGACATTCTTTGGGCCATCCATGACGGAAAAAACCATGGTAGAAGCGAGGGCGAGGAAAATTTCAGGGAGTTCCCGGTTACGGTGGGAGGTCGGGGGCCGAGCGATGTGCGTTTCTCTCGTACACGTACGCGCGTGTGTGCGAGGCATTGGCTCTAACTGAACCCGAGCGAGGCATTGGGCTCTAACTGAACCCGAGCGATTGCACTGCAGGCTACGCGTTACTGAACCCGAGCGATCGATCGATGGCTGTTAATTGAACCCGATCGAGAGATTCCTTCGCTACTGCTGCTAACTGAAGCCGATCGATGCTGCCTCTAGGATGAATAGTGAG
>NC_041384.1:163558864-163583038 GCF_002162155.2 Triticum dicoccoides | reverse complement strand
GTGGTGTGGAGGGCTGGATGAACAATAGACGGTGGAGGGGTGCCCGTGGAGGGGTGGTTGAACAGGACCCGGTGGTGTGGAGGGCTGGATGAACAGTAGACGGTGGAGGGGTGGTTGAACAGTAGCCGGTGGAGTAGCACGCGGTGGAGGCTGGATGAACAGGAGCCCGTGGAGGCTGGAGGAGGTCGACGGTAGCCCGTGGAGGCTGGAGGAGATCGACGGTGGAGATGAACAATATCCCCTGGAGTCCCGTTTTGCGGTACGCCACACCCCTCCCGATGAACAGGACCCCCGTTTCGACCGTAGGAGGTCCGTTTCATCCGTTTTGCGGTATGCCACACTCCTCCCGATCAACAGGACCCCCGTTTCGACCGTAGGAGGTCCGTTTCGTCCGTTTTGCGGTACACCACACCCCTCCCGATGAACAGGATCCCGTTTCGAACATGGCCGGTCGAACACAAGGCCGTTTCCTCCATTCTGCGGTACGCCAGCCCTCATTTCCATCGCATGTTCCGTCCAAGCCCTCCCGACAAACACGACCACGCATTCCATTCCGACCCAGCCGGTTGGCTCCCACATGTTCCGTTGCCTCCCGATGAACACGACGCATTCCGTTGCCTCCCCATGAACACGACGATGACGCTGTTTCTCCGTTCCGACCCAGCCATGTCAACGAGCCCTCGCCGTACGTATGCGCGAGTAGGCGTTCGAGACCCCGCCCGTATGTACACATACGTGGCCGCATTTTCTTTCTTGCACCCTGGCCGTTGTACGTACGTGTACATGATACGTGTGCGCCTCTACTACGACACGTGCGCGCCTCTACATCCACCAGTATATATGTACGTACACGTTCGCGACCAGAATGACAACGCTACGTACGCTTCGACCAGGTGGGTCCTGACAGTCACACACTTCCTTGTGTGCGAAGATGTAGCTGGTGGGTCCCAGCAGTCAGGGGGGTGAATCATTTTGTTTTTTTGCCCGGACGCACTTCCTTGCGTGCGAAGGTGTAGCTGGTGGGTCCCAGTAGTCAGGAGGGAAATGTTTTTTCGGGAAATACAGTGGCCCGTCCAGTGGGTCCCCGCTGTCAGGTGGAGGAATAATTATTTTGCGCGTAATAAGGAGGCACTTCCTTGCTGCGGCCGTGGACCCTGCTGTCAGCGTCTCCACGCACAGTACTCTTCCGATGGAAGTCGGTCGTTGACCACATTGACCACGCCGCGTCGAGAGCACCACGGCGGTGGACGACGGCGAGGCCTTGGAAGGGGACGACACGGAGGCAGGAAAGACTCGGCAGTTGTTTCCCACGTGGAGGGGAGTACGACTGTACGAGGGTTTACTGGTTCGTCTGTCATCGCCGGAGAATAACAGCAGGTGTGGGTGAGTAGAGGGATGGCTAGGCCAGCGATGGGAGTATGATGGGGCGGTGAGGCCTACGCGGCAGCACAGCTGGCCGCGGGGAGGAGGGAGCAGGCAGTCCCGCCGGCGCTTGTTTGAGCGGCTGGAGTAGGAAGAGCAGAGATTGAAGAAGCACGACGGCCGTTGGATGGACATCCAACAGTCAGTGCTTGTGCGTCAACCTTTTTTAGGAAAGCCTCAAATCTGTGGAAAACAACATACATCCCATCTGCAATTATTTATAATAATTTACAGCCCATTTGCTAATTCTTAAGGGTTTTTTTGGAGCACATATTCTTTTTGTTAGCATAACAGCCCATATTGTGGCCACGGTTGAAAAAATTATATGAAATTTTGCATATTTCGGTGCGGTCCGAACTGTTTTTAATCCCGAAATTTCGACTCACATTCAAACTGATTTTAAAAATAAATGTATATCAATATAAAATCCAACAAATTCTCCACGCATAAAAATTAATGTAATTTAAAATCTTGAAATGAAAAAAATATATATTTGAAACTAATTGCTGGTTTGATGTGTTTTAAAAATGTACAACTCATTTCTCATTACTGATGGGCCATTTTCTCGGCCAGCCGAATGAAAGCTCTCCTCATCTTGAAAGATTTACAGCCCAACAGGCCTGACAAAGTGACTTACTTGGCAAATCACAAAAAACGGGGCTGTGGCCGTGGACCCAGCTGTCAGCCTCTCCACATACAGTACTCTTCCGATGGAAGTCGTTCCTTGACCACGTTGACCAAGCCGCGTGAAGAGCACCACGAGGTGGACGACGGTGAGGCCTAGGAAGGGGACGACGCGGAGCCGGAGAAGACGCGACAATGGAAGCCCGCGCGAAGGGGAGTACGAGGGTTCACTGGTTCAGCTGCGGTGTGAGGCTGCCGTCGCCGCAGGGCCTGGCCAGCGGTGGGAATAGTAGGAGCGGTGAGGCCTCTACGGCAGCACAGCCGGCCACGGGAGGCAGGAGCATGCGGCGAGACCGACGCTGCTTTGGGCGGCTGGAGCAAGAAGACCAGAGGTTGAAGAAGCACTACGGCCGTTGGATGGACATCCTACGGTCATTGGAGCTAGAATCGTTCATATTGACTAAGTTGACAAAGCCCTTCGTCCCCGTCAACTTAGTAGTCCCACAAGTCAGCCTCCCACCAAGGTGGGTCCCAGCTAGCCGGGGGAGTATTCATTTTTTTGTGCGTAATAAGGAGGCACTTCCGATGGGTCCGAGCTGACAACGGGGGGAATGTTTTTTTCATGAAATACGGTGGCCCGTCCGGTGGGTCCCAGCAGTCAGGGAGAAACAATTTTTTCGCAAAATACTAGTGGCTCGTCCGGTGGGTCCCGCTGTCAGGTGGAGGAATAATTATTTTCCGCGTAATAAGGAGGCACTTCCTTGCGGCTGCTGTGGACCCAGCTGTCAGCCTCTCCACGTACAGTACTCTTCCGATGGAAGTCGGTCGTTGACCACATTGACCACGCCGCGCTGAGAGCACCACGGCGGTGGACGACGGCGAGGCCTAGGAAGGGGACGACGCGGAGCTGGGCAAGACACGACAGTGGATGCCCACGCGGAGAGGAGTACGAGCGTTCACTGGTTCGGCTGTGGTGTGACGCTACCCTTGCCGCAGAATAACAGGGGGGTGTGGATGAGTAGAGGGATGGCCTGGCCAGCTGTGGGAGTAGTATGGGGGCGTGCTACCTCTTTTAGCACTGCGTTGGTTTTCCCCGAAGAGGAAGGGATGATGCAGCAAAGTAGCGTAAGTATTTCCCTCAGTTTTTTAGAACCAAGGTATCAATCCAGTAGGAGGCTACGCGCGAGTCCCTCGCACCTGCACAAAACAAATAAATCCTCGCAACCAATGCAAATAGGGGTTGTCAATCCCTATAGGGCCACTTACGAGAGTGAGATCTGATAGATATGATAAGATAATATTTTTGGTATTTTTATGATAAAGATGCAAAGTAAAATAAAGGCAAGTAAATAGCAAAGCAAATAACTAAGTAGTAGGAGATCAATATGATAAAGATAGACCCGGGGCGATAGGTTTCACTAGTGGCTTCTCTCGAGAGCATAAGTATTCTACGGTGGGTGAACAAATTACTGTTGAGCAATTGACAGAATTGAGCATAGTTATGAGAATATCTAGGTATGATCATGTATATAGGCATCACGTCCGAGACAAGTAGACCGACTCCTGCCTGCATCTACTACTATTACTCCACTCATCGACTGCTATCCGGCATGCATCTAGAGTATTAAGTAAAAACAGAGTAATGCCTTAAGCAAGATGACATGATGTAGAGGGATAGACTCATGCAATATGAAGAAAACCCCATCTTGTTATCCTCGATGGCAACAATACAATACGTGCCTTGCTGCCCTTACTGTCACCAGGAAAGGACACCACAAGATTGAACCCAAAGCTAAGCACTTCTCCCATTGCAAGAAAGATCAATCTAGTAGGGCAAACCAAACTGATAATTCGAAGAGACTTGCAAAGATAACCAATCATACATAAAAGAATTCAGAGAAGATTCAAATATTATTCATAGATAGACTTGATCATAAACCCACAATTCACCGGTCTCAACAAACGCACCGCAAAAAGGAGGTTACATCGAATAGATCTCCACAAGAGAGGGGGAGAACGTTGTATTGAGATCCAAAAAGAGAGAAGAAGCCATCTAGCTACTAACTATGGACCCGTAGGTCTGAGGTAAAGTACTCACACTTCATCAGAGAGGCTATGGTGTTGATGTAGAAGCCCTCCGTGATCGATGCCCCCTCTGGTGGAGCTCCGAAACAGGCCCCAAGATGGGATCTCGTGGATACAGAAAGTTGCGGCGGTGGAATTAGGGTTTTGGCTCCGTATCTGATCGTTTGGAGGTACGTGGGTATATATAGGAGGAAGAAGTACGTCGGTGGAGTAACAGGGGGCCCACGAGGGTGGGGGGCGCGCCTAGTAGGGTAGGGCGCGCCCCCTACCTCGTGGCCTCCTGTTACGTGCCTTGGCGTAGGGTCCAAGTCTCCTGAGTTGTATTCAATGAGAAAATCACGTTCCCGAAGGTTTCATTCTGTTTGGACTCCGTTTGATATTCCTTTTCTTCAAAACCCTAAAACATGCAAAAAAACAGCAATTCTGGGCTGGGCCTCCGGTTAATAGGTTAGTTCCAAAAATAATATAAAAGTGGATAATAAAGCCCAATAATGTCCAAAACAGTAGATAATATAGCATGGAGCAATCAAAAATGATACGTTGGAGACGTATCAAGCATCCCCAAGCTTAATTCCTGCTCGTCCTCGAGTAGGTAAATGATAAAAACAGAATTTTTGATGCAGAGTGCTACTTGGCATAATTTTAATGTAATTATTCTTAATTGTGGTATGAATATTCAGATCCGAAAGATTCAAGACCAAAGTTCATATTGGCATAAAAATAATAATACTTCAAGCATACTAACAAAGCAATTATGTCTTCTCAAAATAACATGGCTAAAGAAAGTTATCCCTACAAAATCATATAGTCTGGCTATGCTCTATCTTCACCACACAAAATATTTAAATCATGCACAACCCCGATGACAAGCCAAGCAATTGTTTCATACTTTTGATATTCTCAAAAAATTTCAATTTTCACGCAATACATGAGCGTGAGCCATGGATATAGCACTATAGGTGGAATAGAGCGGTGGTTGTGGAGAAGACAAAAAGGGAGAAGATAGTCTCACATCAACTAGGCGTATCAACGGGCTGTGGAGATGCCCATCAATAGATATCAATGTGAGTGAGTAGGGATTGCCATGCAACGGATGCACTAGAGCTATAAGTATATGAAAGCTCAAAAAGAAACTAAGTGGGTGTGCATCCAACTTGTTTGCTCATGAAGACCTAGGGCATTTTGAGGAAGCCCATCATTGGAATATACAAGCCAAGTTCTATAATGAAAAATTCCCACTAGTATATGAAAGTGATAACATAGGAGACTCTCTACTATGAAGATCATGGTGCTACTTTGAAGCAAAAGTGTGGTAAAAGGATAGTAACATTGTTCCTTCTCTCTTTTTCTCTCATTTTTTTATTTGGGCCTTTTCTCCCTTTTTATGGCCTCTTTTCTTTCTCTTTTTTATTTGGGCTTCTTTGGCCTCTTTTATTTATTTTTCGTCCGGAGTCTCATCCCGACTTGTGGGGGAATCATAGTCTCCATCATCCTTTCCTCACTTGGGACAATGCTCTAATAATGATGATCATCACACTTTTATTTTTCTTACAACTCAACAATTAGAACTCGATACTTAGAACAAAATATGACTCTATATGAATGCCTCCGACGGTGTACCAAGATATGCAATATGACAATGATGGAGTGTGTCATAATAAAACGGAACGGTGGAAAGTTGCATGGCAATATATCTCGGAATGGCCATGGAAATGCCATAATAGGTAGGTATGGTGGCTGTTTTGAGGAAGGTATATGGTGGGTGTATGATACCGGCGAAAGGTGCGCGGTATTAGAGAGGCTAGCAATGGTGGAAGGGTGAGAGTGCGTATAATCCATGGACTCAACATTAGTCATAAAGAACTCATATACTTATTGCAAAAATCTACAAGTTATCAAAGCAAAGTATTACGCGCATGCTCCTAGGGGGATTTATTGGTAGGAAAAGACCATCGCTCGTCCCCGACCGCCACTCATAAGGAAGGCAATCAAAAAATAAATCATGCTCCGACTTCATCACATAACGGTTCACCATACGTACATGCTACGGGAATCACAAGCTTCAACACAAGTATTTCTCAAATTCACAACTACTCAACTAGAACAACTTTAATATCACCATCTCTATATCTCAAAACAGTTATCAAGTATCAAACTTCTCATAGTATTCAACACACTCATAAGAGAATTTTATTATTAATATTGCATACCAAGCATATTAAGATTTTAAGCAAATTACCATGCTATTAAGACTCTCAAAATATTCTAAGTGAAGCATGAGAGATAAATAGTTTCTATAAAACAAATCCACCACCGTGCTCTAAAAGATATAAGTGAAGCACTAGAGCAAAATTATATAACTCAAAAGATATAAGCGAAGCACATAGAGTATTCTAACAAATTCCAAATCATGTATGGCTCTCTCAAAAGGTGTGTACAGTAAGGATGATTGTGGTAAACTAACAAGCAAAGACTAAAGTCATACAAGACGCTCCAAGCAAAACACATATCATGTGGCGAATAAAAATATAGCTCCAAGTAAAGTTACCGATAGAAGTAGACGAAAGACGGGATGCCTTCTGGGGCATCCCCAAGCTTTGGCTTTTAGGTGTCCTTAGATTATCTTGGGGGTGCCATGGGCATCCCCAAGCTTAGGCTCTTGCCACTCTTTATTCCATAATCCATCAAATTTTTACCCAAAACTTGAAAACTTCACAACACAAAACTTAAAGTACAAAATCTCGTGAGCTCCGTTAGCGAAAGAAAATAAAAGATCACTTCAAGGTACTGTACTGAACTCATTCTTTATTTATATGGGTGTTACACCTACTGTATTCCAACTTCTCTATGGTTTATAAACTATTTTACTAGCCATAGATTCATCAAAATAAGCAAACAACACACGAAAAACAGAATCTGTCAAAAACAGAACAGTCTGTAGTAATCTGTAGCTAGCATAAGATCTGGAACCCCAAAATTCTAAAATAAACTGCTGTACGTGAGGAATTTGTCTATTAATCATTTTCAAAAAGAATTAACTAAATAGCACTCTTCAAATAAAAATTACAGCAGTTCTCATGAGCACTAAAGTGTCTGTTTTTTACAGCAAGTTCAACAAGACTTTCCCCAAATCTTCCCAACGGTTCTACTTGGCACAAACACTAATTGAACACAAAAAACACAACCAAAACAAAGGCTAGATAAATTATTTATTAAATAACAGCAAGGAAAAATATTGGGTTGTCTCCCAATAAGCGCTTTTCTTTAAAGCCTTTTTAGCTAGGCATTGATAATTTTAATGATGCTCACATGAAAGGCAAGAATTGAAGCACAAAGAGAGCATCATAAAACATGTGAAAAATGCATCTAAGTCTAACATACTTCCTATGCATAGGCATATTATAGGCAAACAAGTTGTCAAGGCAAGCAAAAACTAGCATATGCAAGGAAGCGGAAAGAAACAATAGCAATCTCAACATAACGAGAGGTAATTTAGTAACATGAAAATTTCTACCACCATATTTCCGTCTCTCATAATAATCACATGTAGGATCATAAGGAAATTCAACAAAATAGCTACCACATAAAATATTTTCAACACGATGCACATGCATGCAAAGTTGATACTCTTCCAAAATAGTGAGATCTAAGGTTGACACTCTTCCAAACCCACTCTCAATAATATTGCAAACACTATTATCAATCTCATATCCATCATGGGGCTTAAATAAATTTTCAAGATCATAAGAAGAATCACCCCAATCATGATCATTGCAACAAGTAGAGGACATAGCAAAACTAGCATCCCCAAGCTTAGGGTTTTGCATATTATTAGCACAATTTACATAAATAGAATTTATAATAAAATCATTGCAATCATGCTTTTTATTCAAAGATCTATCGTGAATCGCTTCATAAAGTAATTCATCACACTTTTCAGATTCACGAATTTCAAGCAAAACCTCATAAAGCTAATCTAGTGCACAAAACTCACTAGCAATTGGTTCATCATAATTGGATCTCTTAAAAAGATTAGCAAGTGGATGAGGATCCATAGATCTTAGGTTCTCTGTTTAGTAATAAATAAAAAACTATTCCAACCAAACGAGCAAACGAGCCAAG
Organism: Triticum dicoccoides; assembly: GCF_002162155.2. Lineage (NCBI taxonomy): Eukaryota > Viridiplantae > Streptophyta > Magnoliopsida > Poales > Poaceae > Triticum > Triticum dicoccoides. Next base: position 163,574,785 of record NC_041384.1, on the reverse strand, counting down.
TAAGACATAAAAGCAAACAAAAAAGACAAATAGAAGAAGGGTGAATAAAACAGCAAGGGTGAAGTGGGGGGGGGAGAGGAAAACGAGAGGCAAATGGCAAATAATGTAATGCGGGATATAAGGGTATGTGATGGGTACTTGGTATGTTGACTTTTGCGTAGACCTCCCCGGCGACGGCGCCAAAAATCCTTCTTGCTACCTCTTTTAGCACTGTGTTGGTTTTCCCCGAAGAGGAAGTGATGATGCAGCAAAGTAGTGTAAGTATTTCCCTCAGTTTTTGAGAACCAAGGTATCAATCCAGTAGGAGGCTACGCGCGAGTCCCTCGCACCTGCACAAAACAAATAAATCCTCGCAACCAACGCAAATAGGGGTTGTCAATCCCTATATGGCCACTTACGAGAGTGAGATCTGATAGATATGATAAGATAATATTTTTGATATTTTTATGATAAAGATGCAAAGTAAAATAAAGGCAAAGTAAAGAGCAAAGGAAATAACTAGGTAGTAGGAGATTAATATGATAAAGATAGACCCGGGGGCCATAGGTTTCACTAGTGGCTTCTCTCGAGAGCATAAGTATTCTACCGTGGGTGAACAAATTATTGTTGAGAAATTGACAGAATTGAGCATAGTTATGAGAATATCTAGGTATGATCATGTATATAGGCATCACGTCCGAGACAAGTAGACCGACTCCTGCCTGCATCTACTACTATTACTCCACTCATCGACCGCTATCTAGCATGCATCTAGAGTATTAAGTAAAAATAGAGTAACGCCTTAAGCAAGATGACATGATGTAGAGGGATAGACTCATGCAATATGAAGAAAACCCCATCTTGTTATCCTCGATGGCAACAATAGAATACGTGCCTTGCTGCCCTTACTGTCACCGGGAAAGGACACCGCAAGATTGAACCCAAAGCTAAGCACTTCTCCCATTGCAATAAAGATCAATCTAGTAGGCCAAACCAAACTGATAATTCAAAGAGACTTGAAAAGATAACCAATCATACATAAAAGAATTCAGAGAAGATTCAAATATTATTCATAGATAGACTTGATCATAAATCCACAATTCATCGGGCTCAACAAACACACCGCAAAAAGAAGATTACATCAAATAGATCTCCACAAGAGAGGGGGAGAACGTTGTATTGAGATCCAAAAAGAGAGAAGAAGCCATCTAGCTACTAACTATGGACCCGTAGGTCTGAGGTAAACTACTCACACTTCATCGGAGAGGCTATGGTGTTGATGTAGAAGCCCTCTATGATCGATGGCCCCTCCGGTGGAGCTCCGGAACAGGCCCCAAGATGGGATCTTGTGGATACAGAAAGTTGCGGCGGTGGAATTAGGGTTTTGGCTCCGTATCTGATCGTTTGGGAGTATGTGGGTATATATAGGAGGAAGAAGTACGTTGGTGGAGCAATAGGGGGCCCACGAGGGTGGGGGGGCGCGCCTGGTAGGGTAGGGTTCGCCCCCTACCTCGTGGCCTCCTGTTACGTGCCTTGGCGTAGGGTCCAAGTCTCCTGAGTTGTATTCGATGAGAAAATCACGTTCCCGAAGGTTTCATTCTGTTTGGACTCCGTTTGATATTCCTTTTCTTCGAAACCCTAAACAGGCAAAAAACAACAATTCTGGGCTGGGCCTCCGGTTAATAGGTTAGTCCCAAAAATAATATAAAAGTGGATAATAAAGCCCAATAATGTCCAAAACAGTAGATAATATAGAATGGAGCAATCAAAAATTATAGATACGCTGGAGACGTATCAGGGCGGTGAGGCCTCCGCGGTAGCACAGCCGGCCACAGGAGGCAGGAGCAGGCGGCACGACCGGCGCTGCTTTGGGCGGCTGGACCAAGAAGACCAGAGGTTGAAGAAGCACTACGGCCGTTGGATGGACATCGTACGGTCACTGAAGCTAGAATCGTTTATATTGACTAAGTTGACAATGCCCTTGGTACGCTCCAACTTAGTAGGCCCACAGGTCAGCCACCGAAATGGTGCGCCCCAGATGTCAGGGGGAGGAATCATTTTTTGGACGGCCAAAGCTAAGAATATCCGGGATTGAAGAAGAAGCACGACATCCGTTGGGTAGACATCCAACGGCCACTGCTGCTAGAACCGTGTCTTGACTATAATAAGTTGACAAAGCCTTGCATACGCGTCAACTTATTTTTTTAGGGGACGCGTCACTTAGTAGGTCCACAAGTGTGTGGCAGAGAACTTATAGCCCATTTGCGTTTTGTAAGAATGTACAACCCATTTTTGAATTCTAATGGAATTTACAACAACCCATTTACAGTTTTTTAAAAGTACAACCCATTTTTCTAGCTAGGACAACAATTAATAATTTCAACCAACCGTTGAAGAGAGAATTCAATAAAATTTCCCACATTTTGATGGGATCCGAAATATTTTTATCCCGAAATTTTTAGTCAGATTAAATATAAATTTGTATTTCCTAAAAATCCAACGAAACATTGCGCGCGCAACAATGAAAATTTAAGATTTTCAAAATCCATAAATAATATTTTATAAACTAATTTCGTGTTTGGTGAATTTTTATAGTTACTGCCCAGTTTTTATAATTACATCTTATTTATTATTTTTTAAAGCCCATTTTCTTGTTAAGCCTAATGCACCCCTCCTAGGAAAGATTTGCAGCCCAGCGGGGCGGAGAATAACAAGTTGACCTTGCCTGGGTATTCCTCAAAAAGACGTATAGCTGGGCTAGCCATTTTCATCTTGAAAAAATTAGTATCTGGGCTGGATATCTGGCCTGGGCTAGACGGGCCACAGCCCGCCCAGTTAATACCCTGCTCTCCTCTGAACAACAACGAAATCATCGCCAAGAAAAACTCAGCAGTGCTCACACCTCAAAAACACAAATACTGCTCGAGCTGCTTGGTCCCAGTTGTGGGCCGCACCTTGTGCAATTCTCTCGTTTATATTGACTACATAGGTTGACAATGGTGTGGGACCATGATGACAGGAAACCAGGAGAAAGCAAAAAAATAGTTGTACATAATAAGGAGGCTCTTGCGTACGTACGGCTATGGCCCTAGTGGGTCCCTAGTGTCATCTAGTCAAAATAAAGTCATCTCCTGAATCCTCATGTTCGTTGACGATGTTAACAATGCTTGGCACCACGGCGAGCGCAACAACTCGAAGGACAATGGAGAGGGCCTCGCGGGCCCTACGAATGGTCCGATACAGCGCCCGCTGCTCATTCAGGAAGCCAGGATCATCGGACACCTATGAGCACCTTCAAGAAACTGAGACGGCATGAAATGGTAAGGCCACGCTTGGGAGCTCTGGTTTATTTCAAACCTGTATTAACATACAAGTGTAATTTACTCGTCATCAGAAACAATGCGTAAAATACAGGCATAATGAAACCGAGGGCCCGAGGTCTGTAAGTAAAACCGGCGGGTTACGTGTGTAATTTGAGAGACCAGTGTATATTTTACGAGCACTGCTATGTGGATGACATTACCAAACGATACATGCACGACGTGCGTATCATGCCATCCATGGGAAAGGCTGAAACAACATCTAACGGCTAGATTAGCAATCGTCCGAGTGTCGTTCAGCATTTTTATCGTGTTGAAGTACTTTCGATATTTTACTAGTCGAAATCGACCAACCAAGCGCCTTCGCCCGAGACCATATGCTTTAATTTACAAGCGTCAGTTTTACAAGCGGTTTTGGTTGGAAAACGATGATCCAATCATGACTTAATATCATGAGTTGGTCGGAAGATCATATGGTTTCACGTCTAACCTACTCGACTTGTCGTATAGGCTATGAATGAAACATCATACGATGAACTTCTTAAGCACGGAAACAACAGAAGAGGATGATCTTCTTAACAAGCAAATCACTGGCATTAGATCGACATGCAAAACAATACGAAGCATTATTCTCAGGAGGCACGGTGAATAGCTCGTGATGCCGCATGCCACAACATTCCAAGCTCAACTTTGCAATCAAACACAAGGCCTGCATTACATAGACAATATTGAGAACAAACTCTTAACACAGGAATATCTCAGCAGAGTAACTATTTACTTCTAAACTGAACACAGGAATAGGAAAAAACACTCAACGCTGCTCACAGCAAGGGCGTCCCACTCAAAAATATCAAATGCATGTCTTTTGGCTAACATCAATGAGCAAATTTTTACAAGGTTTTCCAATTCCAATATATTAAACTAACGTCTTCTTTCTTACATTAATGATTAAACTTTGACAAGATTTTTCCATTCAAAATATGTAATGCCTACGATCGTCCTGTCATAGCTTCTTGTACTTGTTTGGGCACTTTTTGCCCAGGGCACTCCACATGTTGTTAAATTGCCAATGGTCTCTGCAGACTAGTCATGTCACCGGTGTCTAATAATACTCTGTAAAGCTTCTCGGTCATTCCTTCTGTAATGTAGCGCAAACAGTGACTGCTTCTTTCTGCAAAGTGGAACGACCAACTGGGCCCAGTAATGCAGCAGTTTGCCTTGGACACATTGGCTCCTTTTGTGCAGTTCAACTAAAATCGAAGTCGGAATAAAACTGAGCTTTAATTTTGATATCCCTGTAAGCAAAAATAGGTATAAGGGAAACAATTACTGAGAAATAACGGTTGATGACTTGTACTCCTAGAAGAAAAGCATCTACTGATCTGCTTTATCTTAATGGGAAACAAAGAAGGAGAGTAGCAATTCTCCATCAGTGTGATTCATTCATATTGACTGAGACATTATCTTAACAATGCCTTGTTTCAACATGTATAAAGAACGAAAAAACAGAAAAGTACCATTCCTAAAACAATGCAACTGATTCATTTTAACAGAGGCATTATCTTAACAATACCTTGGTTAAACATGTAGAAAGAACTACAAAGCAGGATAGTACCATTCCTAACAAGTGTTGCAGTTTTGAACTAAGATTTAGTAGTTAATTAATTCTGAGAGTGGCATTGCTTAATTTTACTAGCGGCATTAGATTAACGAAAAGCATAAATAATTCCATGGGAGGGTGGGCGCAAAAACAGTATGTGCTTCCATCTACTTATAAAGGGGGTGATGCAGAGTTTGTTGTAACAAAGCAACAAGCATCATGTCTGGGTTGGTCCCATTTTTGTTCACTACTTAATGGGAAAAGACAGCAATACAATTTTATTTAAAACAGTACCAATACAAGTAGCACAACATATCAAAGCACACTGCACAATCATGTGGATGAAGGCCTGTACTGACCTTTCATGAGACGGATAAGATAAAATACAAATCTGCCAACATGAATAGGAAATCCAATCTCATTTTGTGCAGTTGCACTGAAATCAAGCAAAGTGTTTCGCGTAGCGAAGCAAAATGTCGCAATAGCAACAAGTTGAATAGATATCCCTATTTAAATAGAGGCAAAAAAGGAATCAATTACTGGCTAATAAAGGAGGATGAAACATGCGGCCACAAAAATGGCAATCCCGCCAATCCCTAACAAGTGTTGCAATTTTGAAATAAGATTCAATAGTTAATTCTGAGAGTGGCATCAATTACTGGCTTATAAAGGGGGTGATGCTGAATTTGTTGTAACAAAGCAACAAGCATCATGTCTGGGTTGGTCCCATTTTTGTTCACTACTTAATGGGAAAAGACAACAATACAATAGCTTCAATTCAACATTTATTTAAAACAGTACCAAAACAAGTAGCACAACATCTCAAAGCACACTGCACATCATGTGGTTGAGACCAAGATTTGAAACAACTCGCCGCGAAGACTAGAAACAAATCTCGATCTCCTTTTGTGCAGTTCCACCAAAATTAAGCAAAGTCACCGGTGTGACATTCAAGTTGAACTGCACAAAACACTCTTAAAACATAAGTGTTTCGAGCAGCGAAGCAAAATGTCGCAATAGCAACAAGTTGAATCGATACCCTTGTTTTAACAGAGGCAAAAAAGGAAACAATTACTTGCCGATAAAGGAGGATGAAACAAACGGTGACAGAAAGAAGCATTTAACTTATCTTGGATGGAAAACAAAGTAGGACAATAGCATTTCTAAAACGGTTGCATTGATTCATATTAACATAGACATTTTCTTGAAACAACATTCGTTAAAAAATGCAATTTACTTTTAACAGTGGCATTGCTTCAATTTTTCGGCGGCATTCTTAGATTAACAACAGCAAAATAGCTGTATGGGACATGCCAGCACCATGTGCGTCCACACGTATAAATGGGTGATGCAGAGTATGTAGCCAAGCAGCATATATGCGCTGGTCCCATATTTGTTCTCTTTGAACCTTCTTCCTATGTGAGGGCAGCAAATCTAGTCCTGCACAAACTACCCGACCCCCCAGTTTCTTTCTATTTTCAACAAAGAGATCGGTTCCTTACAGATGTGTGTACTGGGTTACCCCCTTTTTCCCTTTTTGACCTACAAAGCGGCTGGATAGCCAGTCTATACTACTTTCCGCCCCTCCTTTCCTCATTGAACCACGTCCTAGATTCTTGCTCCAGCCCGCCGCACCATTCTTTCCTCTTTGAACCAAGACCTAGATTCGACTACAGATCGAAAAAGATCCACATGCAGCTAGAGCAACGACGGTTTCAAAGAAACTTATACCTTAGGGTCGTCGGGATGTGGCAAGGCATGCGGTGGGAGGCCGGATCTGCCCACACTACGTACGGCAGCGAGGAAGAAGGGGTCGGTGGCCCTCCCACACATGCGTTGGGTGAAAGAGAACAGCGCAGCCATTAGTGGATTGCCTCCCTCGCCGAAGGCGATAGAGTGAACGCTGCACCTCCTCGCCTTCCCGGTGCGACGGGATACGGACGCCTCCTTCACCAACTGTGAGGGGGGAGAGAGAGACAAGAGGCCAACGCAGTCTTGTTTAGATTTGGTGAAGAGAGGGTGGGAGACTATGAATATAGCAAACCCTAGCAAATGAACACTGAGCCTCCAGCGTGTAACATATATGTAGTGCGGCGAGCGTGTGGAGAGTGCAAACCCTAAGTTGATGTCCACTCTGTTTGTGGTCTATTTTTTTCCTAGTTTTTTTGTTTCTTGTTGCTACATTATATACTTGTGGGAGCTTAGATGTGATATCCTTAAATAACATCTAGATGTGAATTAGACAAACTGATTTTCTAACGTACCAAGAAAGAAAACTCGATCAAAAACACGCCCCCGCTTCCAGGTCGCGAGAGTCGTCGCACACACACATAGACATAGACATGCATATACGTGTTTACGTAAAATTCCATTTCCATCTCCATCTCCAATCATATTTGTCCAACTGGCACATTATTTACGTTGTTAATTATATACGCAACAATATTAACATACAACATCTCTTGTTTGCGCACGTCCGGACCGCTGCCACGGCCGGTCCTGACCAACCCGAACCCTCTTCATCACCCGCGCGTGCTTCCCGCCCGAAATGGTCAGTTCCGCATTCATGCCCGGCCAGAGCGGACACAGCCTCTCACTGGCGCCGGCATTGAAGCGGCGCGCTGGCCGAGAGAGCCTCGCCCGCGCTGCTTCTGGGTGCACGGGCTGCTCCGCGTTCAAAGTTCACAATAGCCGGCTACAACATGCATGTAAAAAGTTCTTGGGAGTCCGTGGTACAGCTAGCTGTCCTCCCCCAACTCGTCAATCTCTTCCAGTAGTCCTAGTACTCCATGGCGCGATCCATCGACAAGCAGGCGAGAAAGTTATCGTATACTCGGTTTGCGGTGAGTGGCATGCCGAGCGACCGTGTGGGGTCGAGCCGTGGAGGAGGGTGAGACACGAACACGACATACGTGATTTAAATGTTGGTTTTGCTCGATTGCGCGATCCAACGAAACGAAACATTGGTTTCTCTCTGTTTCCATTTTTTCTCCGGAAAAACGGAAACTTTCCACTCTATTTTAATTCCTATTCCAAGGTTGCCCCGTTACAACATTCCATCAAATACAAAGGAAAACTAACACGCATGCTGATGCATCTCAATGATTCACATATCATAGCCAATATTTACTTCACAACTTAAGAAAAAAAGTCGTGAGGGCGTGTATGAAAGAAAAACTACTGATGGGGTCTCTACGACTTAAACCCTAAACCCTAAACATGATTTAATTTCCTGGCCAGGTAGAACCTGTCGAAGGGAAGACGGCTGGCACCCTCGGATCATACGATGCTTTTGTGCAGTTCCACTAAAATCGACCTGAGCATCCCTGATGGCAAAGATATTGAAGAAGTGTGATTAGAATAATAGTACTGGTACTAGTTCATGAGACATAAACTCATCACAAGTAGAAGCCGGTAGAAGTAGAGAAAGATCGACATGGAGATGGAGCTACGGCAGTGGAGCAAGCTGGCTCTAGAAGGAAGATGGACTACCTGGGACGTCGGGCTGTAGCTAGAAGGGCGGTTGGGACGCGACATCGGCCCATACCGCGATGACCCCCAATTGGGACGCACCGACTATGGGTTTTCTCCCTCGCCGATGTTGACCGCGTCTACGCAGAACATTGTTCCCTTGCCCCAGCTACGGGATCAGGCCCGTCGTTCTATGCTTGTGAAGAGAGCAACCTAAGCAAGCAAGCTTGTAGCTTAGGCTCCTGCTAGTGTATATATAGTGGTTTTCTTTTTCTCTCCATATCAACCATTTTATATTGCGTACATGTCATTCAAGAGTGAAATGATGGTTGCTTCTTCCGACTAACTTACTGTGTGATTTGACTGCTCCTTAGTGGCCCCTACACGTACTCCCCCTACGTGTATGCAACAGTCACACGTACACATGGATGCAAAAACACGTGCGACGCCCTAATGCATGCATGTACGAGCACACGACGGAACACACACGGTCACGCTCAAGTGCTCAACCTACACGTGCATGCACACACATACTCAGTCAAGGTGAGCTAGTGACCGTATAAACACCGGAAAATATATATATTGAGCGCAATGAGCGTATTATGAAGTCCACTGACCGTATTTTTACAAATATACAGTGACAGACAGTGTATTTATCTCGTTTGAAATTAAGCCATATTAACCGAAGAGGAGGCAGTATGGACTAGCATTACTTTGTTGTGTCTCGTCAACTTGCCGAACGAGGAGAAGGTTGCAGGACGGGAGAAGCTTGCGCGCGGTGGCTCGCAGGACAAGGAGAAACTTTTGACTAATGCAAGCTCTCCCTCGCTCAGGCGGTGGACGTGGAACAGTTAATTCAGTGTCAGATTGCCAGAAGCATACACTATACTACTACTAGTGCTATTATTGTTCGACTTCCCGAATAGGCGAACAACCAAGCGCAAAGTTTACTAGTACTACTACTATAGTCTATAAAGGTACGCACTATACTAGTAATAGGAACCGGATGGAGGAGCGTCTGCACTCTTATTATAATTTTAAAATGTGATAAAGCAATCTTCAACACATTTGGTTCTCTTCGAGGGTTCTCGCATGTGATAATGGAAGTTGATATTGAACACTCGCCACAATTCTTGCTTAATTCTGGCTCATATCCTGTTACAGATAGTAGCGCTTGGTAATATTTCCTCTTTTTTGTTATTCAGCATGTAAACAGGTCAGCAAACCTTGCGGCGCATCTTCGTGCGAACCGTGCTTGCTGCACTTTGAATGTGGCCGAGAGCTGGCTTGATGAAACACCTCGCTTCCTACTTCTTTTTTTGCGGGGTACCTCGCTTCCTAGTGACCAGTGTCTTGTCTGATCGTCCTAAGAATGCTTATATATGAATAAAGCTCTCTCATTTACCTGCAAAAAAGATTAAGCCATATTAACCAAAAAGGAGGGAGTATGGACTAGCACTACTTTTTGGTGTGTCTCGTCAACTCGCAGAACAAGGAGAAGCTTGCAGGACAAGGTGAAGCTCGCTTACGCCTTTTGACTAATGCAACCTACCCTCGGTGGACATGCATCAGTCCATTCGGTGTCAGATTGTCAGAGGCATACACTGTAGTACCCAACATGCGGAGTACCATCATTGTTCGACTTCACAAAGAGGCGAAGACCCAAGCGCAGTAGTACGAGTAGTACTACTACTAGAACCACATGGTGGAGCTTCTGTACTCTTTTTTTTATCTCTGATAAAGTACACGTTTATTCCGGAGAAGGGAGGAAAACGGCAGCCCAACATGTAATGAATGATATCGATCAACCAACCATGCTCGAATATATCTTGGCCTCCGTGCGAGCCCGTCTGTGTGTTCTTGCTCCTCGTCTCTCTCAAGGAATGGCGGGTTGGCTCTTTGCCGTCAATTGAGATTGGTTTGCTCACACTCCTGTCCCACATGTCAGTGATATGCCAAGAGGACGTGCGTTGACCGACTGGCCATACGCGTACTTGGTTTTGCACCTTCATACTACTCCTCCCTCCGCCACAGTTTACAGGGCGCGCTTCATTATGATGCATTTCTCTCAATGCATTTCCACCACCAAAGAGACTTTAGACGCGTTTGGTTTAATGATCAATTAATTAGGGCATGGTAACTGCAATCAAGTCCACAATTTTCTCTCCATGTACTGTACTACTACGGAGTGGAGTAAGTGCATGCATGTGTATACCCGGGGTGGAAGCACTGCATGCATGTGTGTACGCATTATTACCTCTAGTAATATACGCCGTGTTATAACTACCAATGCTATTTTTCAGGCCGATCGCTAGTCGCCTTGGTCCCACAGATTTTTTTCTTTTTCTTAAGCGTGTTGTATAAACAGTGACGAATGGAGTAGTATGAGAGGATTCAAAGAAGAGCGTATTGATGGTTGCTTCTTCAGAGCAACTTACAATGGGAAAGGTGGGGCTTATGATTTTACTGCTCATTACTCACTGTTAATGCAGCACAACAACCGGGCCGAGTCTCCCATGCGGTTGTGCACTACCCCCTCGGTTCTTAAATATACTCCGGAGTATTTGTCTTTCTAGAGATTTCAATGAGTGACTACTCAAATATTTGTCTTTCTAGAGATTTCAAATGGACTGGCACATACAGATGTATATAGACATATTTTAGAGTGTAGATTCACTCATTTTGCTCCGTATGTAGTCACTTGCTGAAATCTCTAGAAAGACGAATAGAATATTTAGGAATGGAGGGAGTACACATACGAAGCAAAATGAGTGAATCTACACTCTAAAATATGCCCGTTTGAAATTTGTAAAAAGATAAATATTTAGGAACGAAGGAGTATAATTTTGTGCATGGTACATGGACCCGGATGATGAAGAGGCTTCTGGCAATGCTATCAAGCTTCCATCATTTGTTTACATAATTGACGTACTATACAAATAATTTTCCAGCGACATGAAATTGTACAATGGTGTGAGCTTTCAGCTTTTGTTTCGTGTGTCTTGCCATCGATGCTCTTTCGGAAACAATAAAAAACTAACTTCCTTGCTAATGCATGTCAATTATTAGCAGATCAGAGCTAATAATTACATCACAACTGAAGACAGAGTTGTGAGAAGGTGTTAAATTAAAATTGATCCATGCTTTCATTGGAAGCAACGTCCCCCCAGCTCTGTCTAAATCAACAAGGCATGTTGGGAAAAAAGTAGATGTTTGGAGCATGCAACATTCCGATCATTTTGTGCAGTTCCACTAAAATAGAGCTGAGCGTCCCTGTTCCAAAGATATTAAGTGTGATTACGATAATAGAGGACTGCTGATGAAACAATAAACACACAAATAGAAGCCGATCACCTTTGCAGTCTCTCTTAAGACTAACTAGTTGGAGAAGATTAGGCTCAGAGTTGGATGAGGAGGATAGAGCAAAACCAATCTCCCTTTGTGCAGTCGCACTGAAATGTAGAGACGTTACCCGTGTGACATTTTAGTACAACCGCACAAAACACTCTTAAGAAAAAAGTGATTTGTGCAGTTCACCAAAAGGTCGCAATAGCAACGAGGTGAAATGGATAGCCCTGTTTGCAAAAAAGAGGTAGAAAGGAAACAATTACTGGCCAATAACAGTTGATGACACATGTGACGACAAAAAAGAAGCATATTCCTTGTCCAAAGGGAAGATAACAACACGGTTGTGTTTGTCTAAAACGGTGTGAGGACGAGAATGCAATATGGAAAGTATGCCGGGCGAGCTACGTTTTGGGCAAAGAACTATGGAAGATCCACATGCAGCGACGTGGGAAGACGGGCAATGGAGCAAGGCCGGAGGGGATACCTGGAGGTCGTCAGGATGTAACTAGGTGAGCGGCGGCGGGCGGAATATGCGAGCAGGTGGCGTAGGCCCTGCCGCGCCGGAGCTTGGTCAGAGAGAACGGCGTGTACCGCAGATCGGGACGTGCTGCCTCGGTGCCATCGAACGGAGAAACAATGCACTTCCTCCCTTTCCCCCGGCGGACGGGATGCGGCCGGATCAGTGACCAACGGTGAGAGAGAGAGAGGCCACCGCACTCCCTTTCCCTCGGCCAACGGGATGCGACCGGATCAGTGACCAACGGTGAGAGAGAGAGAGGCCACCGCAGCCTTGTGTGAGATACTCTGAAGAGAGACAAACCAGGCAGGCAGGCTCCATTGTATATAGTGAGCGGACTACCTTTTTCTCCATAAAAATCGTTTTATATTCTGTGTACGTGCCATTGAGCGCTATAACTTTATTTAAAAATAATGCGACAACGCGTCAAGTCGAACTTTGTTTTCGTGCACGCGTGATACACGACCTCCCTAGGTAAACAACCGCTACATGCGTTCAAATTAGCACGTGGGCTGACATTTCGTAAAGAAGTAAGCTCCACCGTGTACCCACGCGGGTGTGGCTGGGCACGAAGCGTGAGTACGTGCACGGTGCACCTATTCTCTTCTTGTATACGTACACCACCTACGTGGGGTTGTGTGAGAGAGATACAAACGTAGAGAGATATAGTGTGTGGGTTCTTGAGAGTTTTTTTTGGGGGGGGGTCAATAAAAAAATGTAACATATGCAATGTGTGTGAAATAGAGTCCTGGATATAACATATATATAGAGGGGGCGATCCACGAGTAGAGAGTGGAGGTATCATCGGCTTGAGGTGTCCATAGAATTGAAGAGAGGGATGATGTGTGTGTGTGTGTGCGCGCGATCGATAAAGAGTGCCATCGAATTTGTGTGTGCCCACGCCAAAGATATAGAGTGGCTGGCCTACTGGAACGTGAGATGGGACATGTGCAGTTTGTCTTTGTGGCATGGATACCTACCTGCAGCGCTCGACTATCGGTGTATGGTGGGGGAAGAGGGAGGCCCAATTAACTATAGACATACAATGGCTGGTATATGTGTGGAGGAGGAGAGAGGCCTACCTCATGTATTAAGGAGATCGATCTGCCTCATGTATTAAGGGAGATCGATCGGCATCCATGCATATGTGCAGGAGAGGAATAAGGTTGGGAGAGAGATAGATCTAGAGTGTGGAGGGGGTGGTAGTGGAGTTGCTTCTAACAAATGGTGGGATATGCTTGCTAGACAAACGGAGGGCACACCCGCAATATCAATAAGAGAGGAGATGGCTGCTTGTTGTCTGTGCACGTGCGTGTGAGAGACGGGTCAGGAGGCATGCACGAATGATGAGGGGGGACGATGTGGCTGTGGTAAGCAGACGTAACTACATAGGAAGATCAATCGCCCTTTGTTAGAGAAAGGAGAGACATAACTTGTGAGGTACGTCGATCGATGGGGGGGGGTAGTTAAAGTCGATCTAGGTATATGTTAGGAGATCGATCGATATACATGCATGTGTGTGTTAGAAGCAAATGAGGCACGAGGAGAAGGATAGAGAGAGAGAGAGGGATGCATGTAGGAGGTGGTACGAGAGGCATACTATATCGAGGGGGGAGGAGTGTGTGAGTACGAGAACGATGAAAAGAGTGGTGGGAGTGAGGCATGGACAGTGACAAGAGAAGAGGGGAAGCTTGTGTTTGTGCTAGGCACACCTGGCTAGAGAGGCATATCGATCGATGTGTGCCATAAAGAAGGAGTTGGGGGCCTACACACACCGTGGGTGAATGACCTAAAGTGAAAAGACGAATTTGCCGATGGAACTAGAGAATGCTGAGGGAGGGTGAGAGGGATGCGGGGGTGTGCATGCACAAGAGAAATTTAGTGCTAGCTACAAAGATAAGAGGGTTGTGTGGGTGTAAAAGACGAATAGAGATCATATATACTTCATTATAAAAAGCGAATTCGGATATTTGAAGAATTTATCATAGTGTTTCAAACTGACGCATGTGTGAATATATATAACGGTGATACACATGGTGTGGTTATGAACATGTTATACTACATTTAATATATTTTATCTCTACTCTTATAAAAAAACGGAGTTGTTGATGATGGTGTGCCCGCCATCCTGCATTATAGGCCGTCCGATTTATATCTGGCGGATAGCAAGGAAACTATGATGGTTGAAGTTGGCAACAATCAAGATTGTAGATTCTTATTGAAATAGAGAAACGAATTCAAATTTAGTTCGAATTGCAGCGGTAGTATAGACATTTGGAATGCACTAAAATGTTGGTATGAGCAGGTTACGTGCATTATACAACAAGTGAAAAAATTTAATCGGACATAACATGGATTCATACTCCCTCCTTCCATCTATATAGGGCGTAATGAGATTTTTAAGACCGCCTTTGACTATTGACAAGATTAATAGTACATGACATGCACAATATTTCACAAACGAATTTAACAGTGTGCTTTGTGTAACTTTGACTATTGACAAGATTATATCATTGAAAGAACCTTTCACAGACGAATTTAACGATGGACTTTGTGTAAGTTGCATGTCATATATCATTGCTCTAATATTTGGTCAAAGTTAGCATCGAAAAACGCATTAGGCCCTATATAGATGGAAGGAGGGAGTAGCTTTGAATAGCATTTGTATAGCAAAGCGGGGCACGACTCTCTCTTTGTGTGGTGTGAATAGTTATATTTTTTCGTTTTCTTTTTGGTTGAGGGAAGTGCGAATTGATTTGGTACGTACAAGTACAATATTACTACACGTTAGGCTTGTCCCTAAAATTCAACCCGCGTCTTGTTATATCCCGAAAATTCAGATATCGTGCTCCCAAAACTGGCGCCTTCACAACCTGCGCCTTGTTATCCCGAAATTACAATGCGCGCGAAAACTCCCTCCAGCTGCCAAATCCCGACACGCGAAATCCCACTTCTAACCCTGAGCCGAAAGGGCCGCTAGTTCAAATCGGTGGGGGGTACTTTTGTAACACACCCTACATTTTGGACAAGCGCGTCCCTAAGTCATGCTTCACCCCTCCCATCGCCCCCTTTTCGCCATTCGAAATCCCAGGCCGACATAACCTCTCCGCTCTAGCCGTGAAACCCCACCCTCCTCCGCCCGCCACGTCACCACTGCCCAGCCGGAGCCTCTTCCCCGACGATGTCGTCCACCGCAACATCTCGACGTCCCTCGTCCACCTCCCCGGATGAGGATCCGTCGTCCATCTCGTCGTCTTGCCGGTTCAGCCACCCCGTCCTCCACTTCCAAGGAGCTGCTTGGACGATCGCCCCGGACGAAGCCGAGGCCTACTCGGTGCCACCAAAGAGGTTGTACACTCATCGCATCGCACCTTCTCCTTAACTTGACCTCCCGGTGCCGACGGTGCTCCATCCCGCACCCCCATGGAGCGGCTACCTTGAAGCCGGCGCCGTGGGCGACATCTCCACGACAGCTCTTCCCCAGTGCGAGGCCCCTTCGGCAGCGGCGTCCATACCAGCCGGATCTGCTGCTGCTTCTCCGGCTCTCGCTCGCTCGCTCGCGCTGCTGCTGCTGCTCCGACTCTCGCTCGATCGTTCGCTTGCCCAGCTGCTACTGCTGCTCTCCCCCTCGCTCGTGTTGCTGCTCTGCTCCGACTAAGCCATACTTCAGTCGACTGAATCGACTT
>NC_041384.1:163520582-163558406 GCF_002162155.2 Triticum dicoccoides | reverse complement strand
AGAACCACCCGCAGCAGGGACGGGGGCTCGCCGGAGAGGTACCCAATGATCTATCTTAGGGTTCAGGGTGGGGGCGGGGGCCTAGAGGGTTGGCCGGGGCGGTGGTGGCTGGCGGCTCAGGGGGGTGCATGTTGAAGATGAACTGTATGCCCTCCCTAAACTACATGTCAAGTGCCTCTCTGCTACCATTGCGTTCAGTTTCGACAGTAGCATTCAGATTCCACAGTAAATTTCAGTTTCGACAGTTAAGTTTAGAGTCAACGGTTTTTACCTCATCTGTTGTAGTCAGGTGGTTTTTGGTGATGTTAATTTTACATCCATTTTACATCATCTATTGGAGATGATATTAGAATCCCACTTGAGATTGACAATGTCTGTCTTGTGCTGCTTCAGCCTTGACGTCTTACGGCTCACTGGAGCTGCTCCAACGACAGAACGATCCATCACAACAGAGCAGTGCCCTGGACGCCGTCTACAGATTCCTCAGATCTTCCTCCACACCTCTGATAGCCACCTCTGCCTCAACTGCTTCAGCGACCAACCCAATGATGCTGAGGTCGACACGGCTACGGCAAAGAGGTTGTACACTTCTTGCATCACTTATTACTATACATTCACGTTGATCCATTAGGGCTATTTTGGTTCAACGGAAAAACGTCGATCCACTGGTTGTTACCATCACTCTAAATTTCTGCATGCTCTCCTTACATAATCTCACCATATTTTTTTCGTATGCATGTCAGATATTGTACACAGTCATGCTGAACATGTAGAGAAAAAGAGAAGAGTTTTGTGCAGTAATACAATGTCATGCAGACATCGCTCCATGGTGGGTTCAATGGAAAACCCTCCCCACCCCTCTCCAGATTGTAATCCAGAGGAAGATATCTGTTCTGAGGCGGATTCAGACGCCGCTGACCACTCCTATTTACCCCCCAAGGTGTTTGCTCTACCTTGGCATGATGATGTTAGTCATATCATGCATATGTTGCCTTGCAGTGCCTACTTTTGACATCATATATGTCATCTGCTTAGTTCAGACATGTTCTGTAATGCCACCTGTTTAGTTTCTATATCATATATGGGAATTATGCAGTCTCATGTCTTTTAGCCAGCCATAATATATGTGAAATGTGCAATGCCATCCTGTTTAACCAGACATCATATATTTGAATGATATCTTTCCCATCCTTTTTCTTCATTACATTTCCATTTGTCTAAAATGTTTGTACATTAAACTACTCTTCTTGTGAATCAGCCATTTGGGTGGGAGATGGAAAAGTCTGGAGTGAAAACAAGGCCTTTAGAGCAGACAGTGCTACCTGTCGAAGCAGATCTCTTGTTGGGTCCCGATAGCTCCTCAGAGATGGATTCAGAGACAGATGAGCAGTCCTATTCCCCCACTGAGGTGTATGCTCTAACTTGGCACAGTTATACTACTCATATCATGCATACGGTGTCTTGCATTGCATAGTTTAGACATCATATACACAATATTCAACACCATGTTCTTAGTTCAGACATCATATCGAATGCCCTCTGTTTAGCATATAAATCACATATGTGAATTAAATGATGCGATCCTGATTACTTAGATAACATGTAGGTGAATTATGTCATGCGATCCTGTTTAGTTATTCATCATATCTTTGAATTATGTTATTCTATGCTATCCAGTTTAGATAGACATCATATATGTGAAATTATGTCATGCGATCCGTTTTAGTTAAACAATATACATGTCAACTATTTCATGCCCTCTTTTTTTCCACACTATCTATTGCATCTGTCTCTCATAGAATGTCTGTACATTGAACTATGTTTCCTGTTTACCAGCCATTTGAATTAGAGCGGGTGATGCCAGTATCTAGCGGACTAAAAACATGGTCTTCAAATAAAACAGTGCTACCTCTTGGTGGAGATAGCACCCCGGTTGTACATGCACAAGAACCAGCCCTACCACACATAACCCAAACTCTCGCAGATTGTACCCCTACTGCGATGGATAGAGAACCAGCTTCACCCAATCTAACCCCAACCCCAACCGATAGTAACCCAGTTCCTGTTGACACAGCACCATCTCCACCACAGAGCTCCCAAACAAGAGCAGTTAGTAACGCAGCTCTAGTGCCCAAAGGGCCAGTACTATCACGGCGAACCCCAACTCCACTAGTTAGTACGCCTATTCCTGTGGAGGAAGCACAACCAGCTAGTCGTAGTTTAGCATCTATCGCATTTGATGTTGTTAAACCGTATGTGCGTATCTTCCCATCTTGGAAATATTATACTGAAGATGAAGGAAAATGCCAGTTGCAGGTGTTTGTCCAGGAGTTATGTGTAAGTAATGTTATTCATGGCAATTACTTTGCTTCGTCCCATACATCCTACCTCCATGATGGTTATAATATAGCAAATTTTCCCATTTTTCTCTAAAGAGAAGGACCGATTTGGAAACTTAGGATGAGGTAACCTATGCTAATACCTCTGCTATCTTCAAGAATGCTTGGTGGCAGTATCGGAATTACCTGAAGAAAACGTACTTCACCGGCAAAGAAACTCATCAAATTCCCTTACGTTCTTCTGAGACACATTTACTGGATGATGACTGGGAACGCCTTGTTCTGTACTGGTCCCGAACCAAGAATGTGGTAAGGTCTATGAGCTCATTTTCTATTTTTAAGTATTATATTCTTGCGTCTTACTATACTCTATTCATGTAGAAGAAGTGCCTAAACCTGAAGAACAACTGTTCTAATTTAAGATTCCATTGCTATCATAGTTCAAAAAAGCGCTAGGCGTTAATTGTGCATTTGGCCACCGCCTTGCGCTTTACTGACCAAAGCGCATGCTTATGCGCAGTTATGCACAGATTATGCGTAGTTATGCGCAATGCATTTTGCCAACGCCTAGAGCCTAGGCGCGCTTAAGCGCTCGCTTAGGCGTGCCTTTTTTAACTATGATTGCTTTGCTCTTGTATCACTGTATTTACTCATACAAACTTATTTTTAAATTGAAGGATCTAATCGAAACTCCAATGGCACAACAGGTATGTTCACGCATGTTTCTTTAACAGGTTTGCTCTTATCAATAGCTCTGTTGATTTCAATTTCAATTGTGTATATAGTTGACTTTCATATCATGCACATTACTAGCATCACAACAGAGCCAATAGTGTTGTTGTACATGTAGACCCATGGTACCCATCTTAAATCTTGTTGTGCCATGTAGTTTCCCACGCTTCGTATTCTTTCACTGCTGCTTTGTCTCGAACTGATATGATTTGAACCGTGTCTGTATTTTGGTTTGGCAAGACAATGCAGTGACCATAGGACATAGATATATGTTTGTTTGATGCTTTTATTATGTACTAGTACTTGGCAATAGAAGACCTGGTAGTTTAATCCTGTCCACCTTACTAATGAACTGGTTCACCGAAATGAGTTTCATATACTAGTACATGCTAAACTTGTTATGTGTCTGCTTTTTTCTTCTTTTAGAATGCTGACAAAATATTGGGGAAGAGTGCCTTATTAAGCAATGGTAAAGAAAGTAATGCAGATAAGGTTCAGGATAGTGACACATCCTTGTTGGTCTCCAACAAAGCTGATAAAACAGCTAAGGAAGACTATCTTGAAGACAGCGAGACAACCCCAAAGTCCTGTCTTGGTTTATTGTTCGAGTTACTGGCCACTACCGCTTGCACAAGCTATTCAAACTCACTGTCTGAATCAGTTCGGTTTCTTGAGTCTTAACTACAAGCTAAAAGACATTGATCAGCTGTGCTACGACAAGAAGCGGAAGGACTGCGGAAGTCCTTGGAGCATTCAGATGCATACTTTCTGGTGCAACATCAAGCGTTGGAGGATTTTAGCGCCAAACAGGACAAAGCTAATCAGCTTGCTAAGCTTATTGCCAGCATGGTGGATACCCAGGATAATGTTTCTTGAGCTCTTCTGAAGTTGTTTTAGTTATGCTCTTGTTTTGCTGCCGCGTTTATTTGCACTGGTGGCCAATTTTGACGGCCAGTGTATGTAATGTGCTGCTTTGTTCCCTATATTTGCACTAGTGGCGAACTTTGATGCCCAGCGGATGTAATATGTGTAATAGCGGTAATAGGCTAGCGTTAATTGCTTGCTTATTTATTTCCTTATTGTCTTGTTTAGTTGTTTGCTTGTAGTCACTGTAGTTCTTTTTCTGTTTTTTTCTAGTGGACACAATAGCCTATTTTTGGTAACTAGGCCAAAATAATCATGGCAACACACGGACTATTGTAACCATGGGCCTCCTGCAGGCCGTATGATCCATGGGCCTTCGTCCGGCCGTAGGATCCATCGGCCTTCTATACGGGCCTTAGGGTCCATGGGCCTTCTACAGGCTGTAGGGTCCATGGGCCTTCTATGGGCCATACGATCCATGGGCCTTCTACGGGCCGTACTATCCATGGGCCTCATACGGGCCGTAGGATCCATGGGCCTTCTATGGGGCGTATCATCATTTCGCCAATCATGGGTCGTACTATTCATGGACCATAACGGGTCGTTAATAGGCCATATTTGATAACTCTATGAAAACAACCCAACAGGGTTTTTTGACATGAAAATGGCCCAACGTATTAACGGTCCGCAAACGGGCCGACTATAACGACGGGCTGAATTTGGCCCACGAGCAGAAAATGACAGTAACGGGCCGTATGTAACCGAATGCTGCAAATGAGCCCAAGAATCAATGGGCTCTGAGAAGGCCGAATGATAACTTGGGCTGGAAACGACCCAATGGAATAACGGGTCGTTAATGGGTATAAAGTGATACACTGTTCATTACGGGCCAGTTTCACCATGGGTCGTTAATGGTCCAAGAGTTACAAAGGTCCTCATATGGGCCGAAAGAAGTCATGGGCCACACATGGGCCGGAAGTTAAAACGGGCTGAATCATATTGGACGGCCCAGATGACGCTACTCGGCCTAATTCGGATAGGGCATAATGGGCCCTGGGTTAGCAGGCTATAAATGGGCTATATGCGAACAGGCCGTTAACAGGCTTTCCATGGGCCGGCCCACCACCTTTTGACCAAGTCAAACAGGGTGGACTTTTCACAAGAATGGGCCTCTGTTGGGCCGTGGCACGTGTCGCCGTATCATAGGCGCCTTCGGTCCAATGAGCGGATGACATCTGTCCCAACGGTGAGCCGACACATGTTTCCTCCAGCCAATGATGATTTTACACGTGGAAAAACCCCATTGGTCGGGGCTGTTAACGGGTTATCGGATCCAAAACCTGACCCGATAGCTTAACAGTGTTCCGTTACGGTGGATGCCACGTGTCGGTCACCCTTGACGAAAGCACTTCTGTGACGCGCGATTTATCGTCATGGAAGTGGACACTTCCGTGATGATAATTTTGGCAATGTCATGGAACACTTCTATGACAGCACAGGTATGACTATCTTGATTCTGTCATAAATTTGTCATGGGTGTACATGCATGACAGAAAATGCGACCTACTGTGACAAACACGTATCATCATGGAAGTGTATTTTTTTGTAGTGAGGGCTGTGTGATTTGACAGTGAGTTACTGCTGGACAAGTGGGGCCCGATGATTTGACTTGCCATTATCATTTTAACTACGGCGCTACGACTGGCACGAGTCTCCCGATTCTTAACCACCTCCATACAGGTGCCTCTCCTGATGCTCCACCATGTAGAGGCTGGCTCTTGCTTGAGAGCCCACTCCTCCACCTTTTCCTTGCCTCTTTCCCCGACATATGCAAAAATGCCATGTAAAGCGGGCTTATAGCCCACTATTGTACTTGATCCTACAGGTGCTAAGCCTGCCACATAAGCATAATGTCTGATGTGGCAAGTTAATTAAGAAGAGAGAGACTAGTTTGGTGACCCCGGGAAGAAACGGTGATAAGCGCGTGTACCTAGATGAAGCAAACTTAGCAACAAAAAACTAAGCACCTATGCATTGGGGACTTGAGTTGCTAAGCCATTTAATGCCCATAGCACCTCATCTAAGCACCATTTCATTGGAAGAGGTCACTCCTTGGCAAATGCAATAAATACTACGAAGAAAGAGATAGAGAGAAGTAAACTAAAAAATACCCTTATAGCCAACCTTATAGCTAACCTTGTTGTATGAGTGACTAAGTGATGACTATGTATGACATGCCAACATCAGATAGCCTAACACACCGTGTTAAATCTCCAAGGGCGCAACCGCGCGAGCGAGGCGACGGTTGTGGTAGGTGCGACCATGATACGGGCTGCTGGCAGCCCTTGGATCTGAGATCGAACGGTCACATGCTAAGTTGCTGAAAATTTGCAGAATAACCCTCCAGGATAGGATATTCACCCATAGGTCTAGAACCACATCATGCAACCGTTCGATCTCGGATCCAAGGGCTCTCGGAAGCCCGTATCATGGGAGAATGGAAAGCTTCGTATCATCTATAATTTTCCCGACGCTTGACATGACATCGAAAGCCATTTAATTGGGTGTCGAGTAGACATGACATCTAATTGGGCCCCCATAGTACTGTGCATGAATCCATTTATACACCAGGCAAGCCACTACCCTGGCATTCGCACGCGCCCCACTCGACATTTTTACAATCGATAAACCGCTCCTAGTCGTCCCGTCCTTTCACATTACGACAGTTCCACTAATCCTAACCCTCCTCCCAAATCCATGACGTCCCAAATCTCCATGCTTAGCGGTGAGTACAAGGTTAGAACCATCACCGGCGATGAGTTCTACATCATCTACACCCGTTCTTCCGCAAAGGTCAAAGAATGCCTTGCTCGCTTCAAACGCATGTTCGAAAACTCAAATGATGAGTGGGTTGCTGGGCTAGATGTTGAGTACACCACAGTCCTAGGAAGCGAGAAGAATCTAAAGGAGGCAGAGAAGAAGAAGCCCGCCATGATCTAGGTTTGCGTGCATGACTTATGCTTGGTCTACCACATATGCCATGCCGACGTTGAGTGCTAGGATTTTAAGAATTTCCTCAAGGACGGCCGAGTCAAATTCATTAATGTAGACTTTAGGAAGGACAAGGATGTCTTGGATCGGATAGGCCTCATTGTAGGCAACCCCTTCTACCTCCTCAAGAAAGGGCTGGTGCCCTCTCGTGATCAACCTTCAATGCTGACCCTGTCAGGAGCCATGGTTCATCCTTCATACGATACACTGAAGAAACCTCCGTTCAAGTTTCATCATGCATGTGAGTGGAATGTACTAGGTATAGACCACATCCACTATGCTGCAATGGATGGCTACCTTTGTTTCAATATCTACAAGGGTTGGATGAAGAGAAAGAGCCAAGTGTGCGGTTCAAGCAAAGAAGTATCGGCCAAGAGGAAGAGGGACAAGGGCGAAGTCGAGGACGTGGATGAGGAGTCCGAGTAAGGTGGCAATGTCATTGGTCATGGTGGTTCTAATGCAGTGTCTACCGGATTAGTTGCTTAGTTTAATTTCAGGTGTGCTTAGTATTATTTGAGGGGTGTATTGTTCTGAGCCCCCAGCAGAACTATGTTATGTTTCTTCTTGTTATATTTCGTACATTTCATCTTTTAGTTGGTACTACCACTCGTTTCTTCACATTATATACATACAGTATATATGGCCAACATCATATAGCCAGCAGTTTAGTTGTCAAAGAAATTCAGGGTGCTTAGTTTTGTCAAAGAATTCCAGGGTGCTTAGTTTTATTTGAGGGGTGTGTTGTGTTGTACACCATTAACTTATCATTGTGAGAATCGGCTTATTTTTGTCATGTAACATGGTCAACGGGTTTGACGTGAAAATAACAATGTCGAATGGCATTTCTGAGCAAACATCTAACTTAACGATGGCATTTTTTAGATATCTAATTGCATTTTTGAGTAGGCATCTCACGGATCGATGGCATTTTTTGAGTAGTTGTAACTTCTAATGGCAAAACTGAGTAGTGATACACAACTAGTGGCATAAATAATAAGAACCCAAGAATTAAATAGGTATGCTAATTTCTTTATTTCTTTATACCTTTGTGTGCGAAACAATATACGCTGCCTCCCCCCAGATTTTCTTTACAGAGGCAACATAGAACTATATGAGTGCCCTGTTAAATTTTGGAATTATTCCGGGTTCGTTTGGCCTTTTTATACATTAATTGAGTTTCTGGTCATTTAATGTGCATAATTCAAATTTGAACTACAAGCACATGCTCCCGTGCACCAAAGTTGATTGAAAAATCACATGTGTGTCCTCGGGTGAATTTCTAGGTCCCATGCAAGAAATGGGAATGATATTCAAACATCTGGGCATCGTTGTTCGGCCGAGAACATTGAGAAGCTTGGTTTTAAAATTCTTGTAAATCCAAAACACGCCTGAAAATTATGAAACTTGGCATGGTGTCATGTCATGGTACTACCATGCTATGGTAAAAAAATTTGCCGAATAAGAACAAGTTTTGGTATAAGTTTCTTGCAAACCGGAGCTTCCCTCAAGAAGGCTCGTGGTTCTGAAAGGGAACGTGTCACCTTTGTGTGCATAATTCAAATTTTAAATACAAGCACATGCTCCAGTGCACCAAAGTTGGTTGAAAAATCACATGTGTGTCCTCGGGTAAATTTCTAGGTCCCATGCCAGAAATGGGAATGAAATTCAAAAATCTGGGCGTCATGGCTCGGCTGGAAACATTGAGAAACTTGGTTTTTTAATTCCTGTAAATCCGAAACACGCATGACAATCATGAAACTTAGCTTGGTGTCATGACATGGCACCAACATGTTGTGGTAAATTTGCTGTCCGATTTGCGAAGGTGCACACATTAACAATCAACAAAGTCATTTTGGAACCAGTGATGTCATGTTACAATCGGAAACACAAGTATTATTGAAACTGTGGGCGTTCTATTTACCATTTACGTGCCGCCACACGTCCCCTTTTTTTATTAGCTAGGAGGCGCCGTGTAGGGTAGCTTTTTGAGTACGGGAGGCGTGCGAGCCCTTTGAACTCCATCTGCCGTCCACCTCTCTCCCAAGGTCTCTGACGGTGTCCTGGACTAGGGGGTACTCACCACGTCGTCTCCCGATCTATTAGATTGGGCCGAGGCCCCCCGTGGCCGTATAGTCATGGGCCAGTTCGGACGGCTACCGCATACAAGGAAGATTCCACAAGACTTGGCGATCAAGACAAGGACTTCTCCCCACCGGCGTATTCGGCTAGGACTCTTGTTATCCTAGGCCTCCGGTGCATTATATAAACCGAGGCCAGGCTAGTCGATAGAATCAACTCCATACACAACAATCATACCATAGGCTAGCTTCTAGGGTTTAGCCTCCTTAATCTCGTGGTAGATCTACTCTTGTACTACCCATATCATCAATATTAATCAAGCAGGAGTAGGGTATTACCTCCATCGAGAGGGCCCGAACCTGGGTAAAAAACATCGTGTCCCTTGTCTCCTGTTACCATCCGGCCTTGACGCACAGTTCGGGACCCCTACCCGAGATCCGCCGGTTTTGACACCGACATTGGTGCTTTCATTGAGAGTTCCGCTGTGTGATCGACAAAAGGATCGATGGCTCGCCTACAGATCAACTGCGACTTCGGCATCTTCGTCACCAGCTCGACTGGTCACCTTGGTTCGACCAAGAATTGCGCCCCGTGTTCGGATCACCATGTCCGGACGAGGGCCTTCATCAAACATCAACTTCGATCTCTATCAAGATCACGGAGGAATCATCTATGGAGCTCGGGGGCTCAACGTCAACATTGCCCTCAAGCGATCGTGCTGTTTTTCTGGACAGCGAACTCGTATCTGCCACCACCACCTCCTCGAGTATCGCTTTGACGATCGCTTTGGTGGAATTGTGCGGAATTGAGTCTACAACAACCCTGGAAAATTTCGTCGAGTTCCTATGGAGGAATCTCTGGCAATCCACGATATACCGGAGCCCTGTCAAATCTGGACGGGAATCTGGAAGAGTTTAGGGCGTGGTGTCCAGCTTCTAGCTCGGATGTCCTTTGGAAGATCCAACCGTTCATCGGCTGCGGAATTCCTATATCTATCAGCCCTCTAAATTTCAGCTCGATCCGACCGTCCAAACTCCGGGAACCTTCCGATTAGTGCATCACTTTTCGGATCTGTTTTCTGCGCGAAAACGAATCCGACCCGAGTTCGTCTTTTTAATGAACGGGATTTCGGACATCCTTTTTGATGGAAGTTTTGTATGGGGTATTGTGTTTTGTTCCCGAACACATGCCACTAAAATCTTTTGAACATGATCTTCAAACATCATGCTGGTGTCAAACCAGTCCAGCAATATTGCTCCACGGCTGCCGACCTGCGCTAGACACGTCGTCACTTTGTTGAGCTGAGCTCAACTTCTTTGGATCATCACCTCGGCAAGCTGAACAACAGTTCGGCATCGCAAA
The DNA here is from genome assembly GCF_002162155.2 of Triticum dicoccoides. Lineage (NCBI taxonomy): Eukaryota > Viridiplantae > Streptophyta > Magnoliopsida > Poales > Poaceae > Triticum > Triticum dicoccoides. Next base: position 163,547,979 of record NC_041384.1, on the reverse strand, counting down.
GAATAAATCATCACCAACATCGCCGCCCCACAGGTTACACGGAGCGGGCACACCGGCATCGCCGCACGGTCACTTCATCAAGCCGGCATTGACCACGTCACGACCTGCATCGGCAGGGCCGCACTATTGCTCCTCCGAGCCGGTGTCCATCATGCTGACCTACTTCGACATCTCGGCTAGACCGGGGGCTTCATCATCTCTTCATCAACCTACTCCTGTAACGGGTGTGCGGATCGAGTCCCAATTTTGGAATCACCTTCCCCCGAATTGCTACAACAAATAAACCAGGTGCTATTAATCCTAGTATTTTTTGCTTGTTTGGGTTCAATTTTTTCCAAGGAATTATTACTCTGGTTTGTCCATCATATGTACACAGGTCTATCAAATGGTGGCTGCATTAACGACGGTCGCATGGTGGTCCGGTCAGTCTCCATACATAGTCCGGCGAACGCTGCATCCGGAGCTCGGACCGACCTGTGAATTCAGGCTTTGCCACGCCCTTACCGCATCACGCCGACGCCCTGCATCGACATTGACTTCAGCGCCAGGCCATCTTTCTTTTATTACTCACTTTGCATAAATTATTGATTATGCAATGATTTTTTTATTATTATTACTATTATCTCCGGTTTGCACTATTTTATGTGGCACAGGAAAATGATCCAGCCGGACTATATCCTTTGGCGTCACCTCGGCTGGACGGGGGGCTCCGTCAACACTTCATTACCCCATGCCGAGGACTTCGGCATCACTCTGCCGGCCTGCATTGACCATGCTATGTCACCACTTCGGAGTGCCGAGCTCTTCGCTCCGCCACCTTGGGACTGGTGTGGGGGATGGCACCTTGTCCCGCATCAAGCTCGGACCGCGTCATCAATACCGAACACATTAACCAGCTAAGTTGCCTTCATGCTCAAAGTTTTAAATTTTTAACTTGTGTTCGGCTCGACCAAGCATTATACTTTTTTGGAAAAAAGTTGCTTGTAAATTTTTTTCCTTGTCCAAACTTTGTTTGTGACGCACAAATTCAAATACCCAATTCATTTGGGGGCTTCCTTCATGAAGCTTTTTCATGTTGCATATGATTATACTTGTACGGCTTCGTTCCTTGTTCGTGTATTACGCCACAATATGCACCACATTGACTTAAGCGATTTGCAAGCTGGGTTGCCTCGCTCCTGTGTTTACCCCTACGTTCCCGATTGTTCGGCTAGTGAGTAAATGGAGCAACTCTGTGATTGTCACGATCGGGTCACCCGAGCCGGACCTCAGATTGGGTGAAGCCGAAAGCTAGCGCTCTTATAGTTATTCATTGATGGTCGGCACACAACGGAACTCATGAGTACAAAAAATATATTGCACAAGTCTCATAATAACAATGAGCACCGAAGAAAGGTATCGGTGGGGGTACTATTTTCCTCGAAGATGCTTCTTACTCTTCGTAGTAATATAGCATAAGTTCCCTGAGCGCACTTTGTCTGTTACAGCCTTATGGCCTGATTGCCTGGTTATTGGAAACACCGTCGATATTCTCGACCGATGGAGTACATAACACTTTTCGGTCCTTAACCGAAGAGGGAGAAGCCGACGGTCGGTTAAGACGCGTTTAAAGTTCGGTTGAACATAGATATGATATAAGTACTTCGGTACATGCAATCATTCTTCTACCCAAGTCACTTGGGGGCTCTTAAGTTTATTTGAGCCGTTTTATAATAAGTGTTCTTCTTCTCAGTCGTTGCAAAGTTCTATTATTATTATTTATCACTCCTTTTTTCGACGCGAGTGTGCGGTCACTAGCCGGGGAGCCTAATTTCTCTCTCAAAGCCGCTAGAGTTTAGTTTGCTAAACTGGCGTAATGAGAAGTACTCCACCCTCGGGATAGGAGGTTGAAGCCGTAGGCTGACCCGCTCGAAGTCTTGAGATAGGATGTGTCATGTTAAAGGACGACAGAAGCACTTCTTTTTTCTCAAACCAATTTTCGGATTGGCACCGAACACTTGATCTTGTTCGGACGTCATGTTTTTACTGACGTTTCTTGGCTTTCCAAGCTTTTTGGCACTTTTAAACTATTTGTGCTTTCCCAGCATTAGTCTCGCAGTGCAACACCGGACACCTTTAGGGATTCGGCAAAAACATTCTCGGATATTGCTATATATGCATCGGTTTCGAATTGTGTCTTCGGTCAATAGTTGGGTTGCCCGGCTCCTGCACTTGCTTCCTACGTTCCGTTTTGTTCGGCTAGGCATGCAAAGGGAGAACCACTGCGATTGTGCTTCCAGCTCACATGGCTAAGCACCTTAGTCGAGAAAGCCGAAAACTGACTGTCACAATAAGCGTAAACTGGTCAACGATCCAATGACTATGACGGGCCATTCATAACATTGGCCGAAGTGTTTACGGCTTGACCTCGACTGTCGCCGAACACTACCGGGGGCTATTAACTGGCCTCCCAAACTAAATCCTCGATATTTTGCTCTTACATTCGAGCTGAGGTTTCATGATCATGCTTAGCATGACAACCCAAAGAAAGGAACCGATAGCCGGACTATTTTCTTTCGAATACATTTCTTCTGTTAAACAGTAATATAATGTATCTCTCTGCGTACCTTTGTTTATAAAACCGTGTGGCCAGATTGCCTTGTTTGTCGTAAATCTTTTCCCTCATAAAGGCTTTATAAAGTAGGACAAACACTCCTCGGCTACTAGCCAAGGAGGTGGAAGCCGATGGTCGGTCAACAAAGTTTTGTACAATGCGGATCCGAGCATTAATGACGTAAAGTACTTGGATACATAGAGTCATTACACATAATTTGTGATTTTACTATGGATATTGATCCTTAATTCGGCCACCCGTGCCCGCATTAAGGCTCGGGGGCTACTGGGCTTCGGGCTTATTATTTACAAATATTAAAGGGGCACATCGATCCCCTGATCTGGTGTTGCCACCCGACCAGTGTCTCGGGGGCTACTGCATTGCTTGTCCAATGCAGAAAATTTTGTGTGCAATATAGTTTCAGAGGAGATTTTGATCCTCAGGTTGGTCGGCCGCACCCAACCTGAGTCTTGAGGACTGAGCATGCCGCTTTTGTGTCCCGAAGTATTCTACCGAGCTAGGACTTGATCCTCAGGCCGATTTTGCAAATCAACCTGAGTCTCAGCGGCTACTGGGATCAGCGGTCTTATGTCATCCTTCATGTGCATCTCGGGTTTTAGACCGATACACACCTTGAGGGCTACTGGCTATATATCTCGGCAGAGAATAAATTGCACCAATAAAAATATTGACAAAAAATCGGCCCATAGTCGGGGTGGTGCACCACCTCGGAAGCAGTCCGGCATAAAGCTCAGGCGCTAGTGGCTGGCTCCATAGAGGGCATTTCCGGCATTAAGCTCGGCTAAACTCCTTCAACTTTTTTGAACCAAGGTGATATGACACCTCGGATATAGTCCGGCATTGGAGCCTGGACACAGTCCGGCGTTGGAGCTCGGATATACAGTCCAGCGTTGGAGCTTGGATACATAGTCCGGCGTTGGAGCTCGGATACATTCCGGCGCTAGAGCTGGGAAGCGGTCCGGCGTTGGTGCTCGGCTGCAAAAGATACCTCGAATGCAGTCCGGCGTTGGAGCTCGGACGCAAGAGGACCCTGCCTCCCGGGAACAACTTCAAACCCGAGGTGTGGCATAAAAATAAACAAGGCATTGATAAAGGCCGAAAACTTAAAGGGGCTCCTCGGATACCCGACGTGTAAACTCGTCGAATGCATTTCGGCGATCCTCAAGATCGAAGATAAAGAAGATTTGTTGAACCAATTTTCAAGACCGGCAACCGAAGATGAAGAACAGTTCGGAAGAATCGAGGAGCGTCCCTAACTTGAAGACCGGTTCAGGGGGCTACTGACGGTGTCCTGGACTAGGGGGTACTCACCACGTCGTCTCCCGATCTATTAGATTGGGCCGAGGACCCCCCTGGCCGTATACTCATGGGCCAGTTCGGACGGCTACCGCATACAAGGAAGATTCCACAAGACTTGGCGATCAAGACAAGGACTTCTCCCCACCGGCGTATTCGGCTAGGACTCTTGTTATCCTAGGCCTCTGGTGCATTATATAAACCGAGGCCAGGCTAGTCGATAGAATCAACTCCATACACAACAATCATACCACAGGCTAGCTTCTAGGGTTTAGCCTCCTTGATCTCGTGGTAGATCTACTCTTGTACTACCCATATCATCAATATTAATCAAACAGGAGTAGGGTATTACCTCCATCGAGAGGGCCCGAACCTGGGTAAAAAACATCGTGTCCCTTGTCTCCTGTTACCATCCGGCCTTGACGCACAGTTCGGGACCCCCTACCCGAGATCCGCCGGTTTTGACACCGACAGTCTCCATTAATGGCGCCTAAGCCTCTGTTTAATGGTGTGACAATGTCTCACTCGACTGAGATTGAAGAGAGAAAAAAGAAAATTTGAAAAGAAAATTTTGCACGGATCTTGATGTAAGATCCGACGGACCTATATAGCATCTACTGCGACTTATAGCAAGACTGATGAATATATAGAAGGACGACGAGAGTGGATAATAATTGTCTTACATAATTAGGAAGATAATTAAAAAAGGCACATGCGGCTACACTTGAAATACGCAAGGGCAAAAGAAGAAGGAAGACGCATACAACGATCTGGCTCGCTGATCTCTACTTTCTTTATGTGCTGCAGGTCGTGGAGATTAGTTCTCGCGGCGGGCGATGATCTCTTTCATCAGTTTCATGTCCTTAATACGCTGCTTGGCAGCATCCATGGATTCCTCCACCAGCCTGTTGCGCTCAATGTGGAGCATGGCATTCTCGTCCATAAGTTTCTTGATGATGACGCCCGTCCTCTGCAACAAGGCAGCGGTCTCCTCCTCCTGCTTCACCCTTCCGGTGATCTTCACCCTCAGCAGGTCGCGCTCGCCCCGGAGCTTCACATTGCCCTCCCCTAGTCCTGAACTGTGCGTCTAGGCCGGATGGTAACAGGAGGCAGGGAGCACGGTGTTTTACCCAGGTTCGGGCCCTCTTGATGGAGGTAAAACCCTATGTCCTGCTTGATTAATATTGATGATATGGGTAGTACAAGAGTAGATCTACCACGAGATCAAGGAGGCTAAACCCTAGAAGCTAGCCTATGGTATGATTGTTGTGTATGGAGTTGATGTCCTACGGACTACTACCCTCCGGTTTATATAGACACTGGATAGGGTTAGGGTTACACAGAGTCGGTTACAATGGTAGGAGATCTTGAATATCCGTATCGCCAAGCTTGCCTTCCACGCCAAGGAAAGTCCCATCCGGACACGGGACGAAGTCTTCAATCTTGTATCTTCATAGTCCAGGAGTCCGGCTGAAGGTATAGTCCGGCTACCCGAACACCCCCTAATCCAAGACTCCCTCAGTAGCCCCCGAACCAGGCTTCAATGACGACGAGTCCGGCGCGCAGATTGTTCGGCATTGCAAGGTGGGTTCTTCTCCAAATCCTGTGTACCTGTAGGAATAATGTCTGATTTTTGTAATGTAGCGCTCCTCGGCTCCCACGCCCAATAATGGCCGTCTTCCACGTGTCAAACGAATGTGAAAAGCCAGGGCATTTTTACATCCACACCCCTAGCCGTATAAACGAGCCGCCTATTTAACAGGATGGGGATTTAGGTCCAAACCACATCTTCTCCCCTCCGCGAGTTATCATCAGAGCGCTTCCAGCAAAGGTCCATTCCAACATGACCAGCCATCGCAGCTCCTCCCCTCGCCCCTCCATTCCCAAACCCGGGTACTGGGAGAGTTGCACCATCCCGCATAGCGAGTTAGTGTCGCTTCAGGCCAAGGGATTTCTCCCTCAGGCATACATGGTCCCGGTCCGAGCCGGTCTCGCCACCTACAATGGCGGAAAACAAGCGAAGAGCACCCCCAATCCTTCTAAAGGAGAGCGGGTGTGCCTCGTCCCCTATATAATAAGGGGACTGGGGTTTCCAATTCATCCATTTCTCCGCGGGCTTCTGGAGTTCTACGGCCTCCAGCTGCACAATCTCACGCCCGCCTCCGTATTACATATTGCGGGTTTCGTCGCCCTTTGCGAGCTATTTTTAGGCGTTGAGGCTCATTTCACGCTGTGGAAGAGGTTATTCTGCCTGGTGCCCCGTTCTCGAGAGGGGTCTATATACCAAGTGGGCGGATCCAAAGTATGGCGCATCGCCGGGACCGGATACCTATCCGAAACCCCAAAGAAGGCGTCCGAGGACTGGCCTTCGGAATGGTTTTACATAGATGACGTCCCGCTACCGGACCCTATCCGGGTCGGTCTCCCTGAGTTCAACAGTGCTCCATTGAAGAAACGTTTGAGCTGGCGTCCGTGGAGCTCTCAGAGAGAAAGCGACAGAGACGTCCTTTACCTGATGGGCCGGATAAGACTGTTGGCTCATTCCGGACTAACCATGATTGGAGTCATGGCCGCATGCATTATGCGGGAGGTGCAACCACTTCAATATAGAGGCCACCCCATGTGGGATTTCAACGGGGAGGATGACGCCACCCGTTACGGTCGTAAGGGGCCGGCCTCAGCTGCCGCTCTAGTAAAGATCTTATCCTCTTTGTACAAGGGAGAAAAGGAGGAATTCCTCCGCGTCAACCCGCAGGCCGGATTTACTATGTACGATCCTCCAAGTTGGGTAAGTGAATAACTGCGCTTGCCCGTTTGTTTTATACTCCCACGGTTAGATATGTAGTCTAACGACTTCAATGCAGGAACTGCGACACGTGGTAAAGGATATAAACAGCCGCCCTCCACAGCCCGAGGACCCAGAACGGTCCCTCGATCCGGACTCCGAAAAGGATCCGGACATATCGGTGGAGCTTATCAACGGGGTGTTCCATCAGCTAAGCAAGGACAATACCTTGGTAGCCATCACGGCTGATTACCCAGGGTTAATCCCGGCCTCCCAGGTGACAGAAACCGGAGTCTCATTCCCTTGAGAGAGATTCCACTCTCATGTATTCTGGTGTTTCTGACGACAACCGTGTTTTGCAGGGGAGATTTCCGAGGCAGGAGGCCGAACCTGCGGTGGCTAGCCAACAAGGGGCCGCAGGGCCCCGGGGGGCAAAAAGGAATGTAGTCCGGACTGAGATGCCGGCGCAAAGGTATAGCGCACCCTCTGTTTCCCTGGTGTTATTCTGTTAGGGCATAGTAACGTTCATGCTATCTTCAGAACGAAGAGACCTCGCCGGACTACATTCGGAGAGGTTGCCAATCGCGCCTCCACCAGCCAGGCTCCAACGTCTGGCCAGGAAGCGGAGGCGAGCACAAGGCGCGCACTGGATGCTCCTCCGACAGAGGATGCGGACAGGCTGTCTGCCACAAATTCTGAAGTGGAGAGTGCCATGAACCACAGGCGTCGCCGGACAGTTCTACGCGGCGCTTGTTTCTCCCAAGAGGCTTTAGATGCCTTTAATTCGGGAGATGCGTACCTCTGTGCCGCTCAAAATGGTTTAGCCAGAGCCACGGAGCAGTATGTGAAAGACATACGGGTAAGAAAATTTTGGTCAAATATATATATACCAGTAGCCCCCGAGTCTTGAAACAGTTAGAGCAACTGATTTAAGGATCATTTAATATGCAAGTACTTACAGAGAAGAATACTGTACTGACCCAGGAGCTGGAAAAGTGCAAGGCCCAACTAGAGGCCGCACTAGCCGCAGCAGGGGAGCCCAAAGAGACTCCCTCAGGTAAGATATACTTCGAAAGATTAGTGTTGTGCGGTGTAGGTGCAAATCTGACAAATCATGTTGCAGATGGCGCCGGACTCGATCCAGAAAAGCAACAACTCTTACGCCGGCTAAAGGCCGGTGAGAGTACGTTGACAAAGGTGAGGCGAGAGAAGAATGATCTTCAGGATGCCAACACCAGGCTGGACGTCGAACTTAAAGATGTTCGTGGCCAGCTGTCGGACTCCACGAAGGAGAATTAGCGGCTTCGACGCGGCATATTTAGTAAGTGCTTGAACGAACTTTGAAAAAAGAGTTCGGCGAGGAAGTCGACTAACAGAGTAATGTCTGTAGGTATGCTCACAGTTCGTCCTGCAGAGGAGATGCCCAGTTCTACGGGTGACCTTCTTCCCGAACTCATGCAACTGCACGAGAGAATTCGGCAGGCGATGCGAGGCGTTGCCCAAGCCTTATGGCCTGCCCACTCCATGCCCGAGGGCCTTGGAGAGCTTGCGGAGAAGCTGAAGGGATCTCGGCGGCGCTTCCAATTGTGGAAGATATCGGCCTGCCGACAAGGCGCTAGGGAGGCCTGGGCCATGGTGAAGACCCATTTTACGAAGTCTGACCCAAACCACATGGCCGAGGTCGGACCAGTGGGGCCTGACGGGAAGGAGATCCCTGTAAGCTTAGTATACGGCCAAGTAGAGTTAGCCGCGAAGTATTCCCAGCAGGACTGTAAATTAGACAGCCTGTTAGATGGTATAGAAGAGGAATACAATCAGTCAGAATGACTATGTAATTTTGAATTGACATGTGTAATGCCTTCTAGCCGGATTGTAGATCGTTTGTCGTTGCCGACCTTTTCGCTTCAACCTCGGGACCTGACGGTCCGGAGTGTGTCCGAATACCATAGTGGTTATATAAGAACCGGGGTATGCGTGGAGACCAGGCGTAGGGGTCATTAGTGCTTTATCAGACAAGTGCCCAACTAGTTATGTTATATTACATGGTTAGTAAGAAACATCTTCCAGAGAGAATAGTTCCGTTAAGGGTTCCTTTCGCTGGGAGGCATGCCCTAAAGTGCATGTCCGTACTGCGTGAAAAGACGCAGAAAAAGCATCTGGGGGCGCATAAAATGAGTAAAAAGATCATATTTTATTTCACCGACCGAATATTCTCTTAAGAACGCTAGCTTTCGGCTTCACCCAGTCTGAGGTACACATCCGGCTGACCCGGCAGTAACAATCGCAGAGGTGCTCCCTTTACCGCCTAGCCGAGCAATCGGGAACTTAGGGGTAAGCACAGGAGCCAGGCAACCCAGCTTGGCCAAAACTTAAGTCATATCGATGCATATAATGGTGAAGAAAAAGGTACATGCGGAAGTTTGACGCATGTGTTGGGCATGAAGCCCGTATAAATAAGCTTCTGTTAAAGAAGCCCCCAGGTTTAATGAGCGCGAGTGGCGCGTCACTAGATGAGCCTTTAAGGGCTATAAAAGAAAAGAGGGGAAGGAGAGAAATGTAAGACAAAAAAATGATAAAAATTGAAAGAGGAAGGAGACGAACACAGAGTCCGGCGCTAGGCATAGAATCTTCGGAGATGGGTGGCGTTCCACGGGTCCGTCTCGAGTCGGTTATCCGACGCATCTCGCGGGCGGTATGCCCCACCAGTCAGGACTTGGTCGATTATGAGTGGACCTTCCCACTTGGGCTTGAGTTTGTCCTTTTTCTTATCCGGCAGGCGTAGAACTAGTTCGCCAACATTGTAATTTTTGGCCCGTACTTCTCTACTTTGATATCTTTGGGCCTGCTGTTGATAAAATGCGGAACGGGCTTTTGCCACGTCATGCTCCTCCTCCAAGGCGTCCAAGTTGTCCTGCCGATTGAGCTCGGCTTCTCTTTCTTCGTACATGCGCAGTCTAGGTGAGTCATGAATTATGTCGCAGGGCAGAACTGCCTCTGCGCCGTACACCATAAAAAATGGTGTGTATCCAGTGGTGCGATTTGGCGTGGTCCGCAGCCCCCATAGCACGAAGTCGAGCTCCTCTACCCAGTGCGTGTTAGATTCCTTGAGGTACCGCACCAGTCTGGGTTTAATGCCGCTCATGATAAGACCATTTGCGCATTCGACCTGGCCGTTGGTTTGTGGGTGATAGACGGAAGCATAATCGAGCTTGATGCCCATGTTTTTGCACCAGAATTTTACCTCGTCGGTTGTAAAGTTTGTACCGTTATCGGTTATGATGCTGCGGGGACGCCATAACGGTGTACAACCCCGGATATGAAGTCTATCACATGTCCGGATTCGGCCGTTTTAACAGGCTTGGCTTCTATCCATTTGGTGAACTTATCCACCATGACCAGTAAGTATTTTTTCCTATCGGTCCCACCTTTAAGGGGTCCGACCATGTCAAGCCCCCCGTCCGCAAAAGGCCAGGTGACGGGTATAGTTTGGAGTGCGGTGGGTGGCATATGGCTTTGGTTGGCAAAAAGTTGGCAACCAGCGCATCGTTGGACTAGGTCCTGAGCGTCTGCCCGGGCCGTCGGCCAATAAAAGCCTGTACGGAAAGCCTTGCTAACAAGGGACCGAGCAGCGACGTGGTGACCACCAAGTCCGGCATGAATTTCAGCCAGAAGGTTCCGCCCTTCCTCTTCGGAGATGCACCTTTGAAGGACTCCGGTAGTGCTTTTCTTATAAAGCTCTCCCTCATGGACTCTATAGGCTTTAGATCGCCGCACTATGCAGCGGGCCTCGTTTTGGTCCTCCGGGAGTTCCTGCCTAGTAAGGTAGGCTAGGAATGGTTCTGTCCATGGGGCGATAACTACCATTATTACGTGGGCTGAAGGTGTAATTTCATTGGCAGAGCCTCCAATTGTGTCAGATTGTTCGGCGTCGAGTGGTGCGGCTGGGTCCGGGCTGTTATTTACGGGTTCCCCCTCCCATGCTATGGATGGCTTGAACAATCTTTCCAAAAAGATGTTGGGGGGGACTGCATCGCGTTTTGCTCCGATGCGTGCCAGGACATCCGCTGCTTGATTGTTTTCTCGGGCTATATGGTGAAACTCCAGCCCTTCGAACCGAGATGACATTTTTTGGACGGTGTTGCGGTAAGCTGCCATTTTTGGGTCCTTGGCGTCGAAGTCTCCATTTATTTGGGATATCGCGAGGTTTGAATCCCCACATACCTCTAGGCGCTGGATACCCATGGATACTGCTATCCGGAGACCATGTAGGAGGGCCTCATATTCGGCTGCATTGTTGGAATCCGTGTACATGATCTGGAGCACATATTGGACTGTGTCTCCTGTGGGGGACGTCAGGACGACGCCAGCCCCCAGTCCGGCCAACATTTTGGAGCCGTCGAAATGCATAATCCAATTTGAATATGTGCCGTACTCTTTAGGGAGCTCGGCCTCCGTCCATTCTGCGACGAAGTCGGCCAAAACTTGCGATTTAATAGCTCGCCGTGGCTTATAGGTTATATCAAATGGGAGAAGCTTGATGGCCCATTTTGCAATCCGGCCCGTTGCATCACGGTTGTTGATAATATCGTTTAGTGGCACTTCCGAGGCTACTGTTATGGAACACTCTTGAAAGTAGTGTTGTAGCTTCCGGGATGCCATGAATACCGCGTATGCAATCTTTTGATAATGCAGGTACCGTGATTTGCATGGGGTGAGGACATTGGACACGTAGTAGACCGGCCTTTGAAGGGGGAATTTGTGTCCGTCCTTTTCCCACTCGACGACGAGCACTGCGCTGACAACTTGGTGTGTTGCTGCAATGTACAATAACATTGGTTCGCCGGTGATTGGCGCTGCCAGGACTGGGTTTGTTGCCAATGTGGCTTTTATTTCATCAAGTCCGGCCGTGGCGGCATCCGTCCACTCGAAGTGTTCGGTGCGCCGAAGGAGGCGATAAAGGGGTAGTGCCTTTTCTCCCAGGCGGGAGATGAAGCGGCTTAAAGCCGCCACGCACCCAGTTAATTTTTGTATTTGTTTAAGGTCCTTTGGGACATCCAATTGTGACAAATCTCGGATCTTGGCTTGGTTTGCTTCAATTCCTCTACCGGATACAATGAAGCCCAAGAGCTTTCCGGCTGGAACGCCGAAGACGCATTTTTCTGGGTTGAGCTTGATGTCATATTGTCGGAGGTTATCGAATGTAAGCCTCAAGTCGTTTACTAGGGATTGGACATGTCTTGATTTGACGACCACATCATCCACATACGCCTCCACTGTTTTGCCGATCTGGTTTGCCAGACATGTCTGGATCATGCGCTAATATGTTGCGCCGGCGTTTTTTAGCCCGAAGGGCATTGTGTTGAAGCAGAATGGGCCGTATGGTGTGATGAATGCTGTTGCAGCTTGGTTTGATTCTGCCATCTTGATTTGATGGTAACCGGAGTATGCGGCGAGGAAACACAACAAATCGTGTCCTGTGGTGGCATCGATAATTTGATCGATGCAGGGGAGGGGGAAGGGATCCTTTGGGCAAGCCTTGTTAAGGTCTTTAAAATCGACACACAGGCGCCAGGATTTGTCCTTCTTTGGTACCATCACCAGGTTTGCTAGCCAGTCCGGATGTTTTATGTCTCTGATGAATCCGGCCTCCAATAGCTTCGCTAGCTCCTCTCCCATAGCCTGTCTCTTGGGTTCGGAAAAACGCCGAAGGGCTTGTTTGATAGGTTTAAATCCTTTTAGGATATTTAAGCTGTGTTCGGCCAGCCTGCGTGGGATCCCTGGCATGTCTGAAGGGTGCCATGCGAAGATGTCCCAGTTCTCTCGTAGGAACTCTCGCAGTGCGGCGTCTGCATCAGGGTTCAGTCGTGCCCCGATTGAAGCTGTTTTATTGGGGTCCGTTGGATGGACCTGGAATTTGACTATTTCGTTGGCTGGCTTGAAGGTTGTGGATTTGGATCTCTTATCGAGTATCACATCATCCCTGTTAACCGTGGAGCGCAGCGCAGTCAGTTCCTCGGCCGCTAAGGCTTCGGATAGCGCCTCAAGGGCTAATGCGGCCGTCTTGTTTTCGGCGCGGAGTGCTATGTCCGGATCACTAGCTAGAGTGATAATTACATTCGGCTCGGGCATCTTAAGCTTCATGTACCCGTAATGGGGTATTGCTTGGAAGATTGTGAATGCTTACCGCCCTAGTAAAGCGTGATATCCGCTCTTAAACGGGGCCACCTGAAACGTGACTTCTTCGGACCTGTAATTATCTGGCGTGCCGAACACCACATCTAGTGTGATTTTTCCTGTGCAGCGCGCTTCCCGACTGGGGATTATTCCTCTAAAGGTTGTGCTGCTTCACTCGACGCGGTTCCAGTCTATTTCCATTTTTTGAAGGGTTTCCTCATAAATGAGGTTCAGTCTGCTGCCTCCATCCATGAGCACCTTGGTGAGGCGAAAGCCGTCCACTATGGGACTGAGGACCAATCCGGCTGGTGCTCGGGCTGTTCGGAATCTAGGTTCATCACTTGCGTTGAAGGTAATGGCAGTGTCGCTCCATGGATTTATTGTTGCAACTTGATAGACTTCGGCGAGGCTGCGGAGTGTTCTTTTTCGCACATTGTTTGATGCGAAAGTCTCGAAGACTGTGAGAACGGTACTGGTGTCCTTGGGCTAGCTTTCTGCGGCCTCCGGAATTAAGAGGTCCTCGCCGATTTTTGCCACCTGCCGGAGTATCCAACATGCTCTAAGGCTGTGAGTTGGTGTGGCATCCTCTGTACTGTGAATTCTACAGGGTCCATCAAGCCATCTTTCCAGTACGGTTCCATGCCCTGTAGAGGGTTTTGGCTTTTTGGTGTTTATCCCAGGTGTCCTGTGATGATGCACCCTCTTAGTTCAGACGGGATTACTATTCAAGGCCGGATTATCCCAAAAATTTATTTCGGTTTTCCAGGCGCTTTCCATTGCACAGTATTTTTGTACTATGGACGCCAAGTCAGCGAAGCGTGTGATATCACGACGACTTACGGTGTTAAGGATTCCCTTGTCCGTGCAATTACCGCAAAAAATTGAGATTGTGTCTTCCTCGCGGCAATCCTTTATCCTGTTCATAACCAGGAGGAATCTGGCCCAGTAATGATGTACTGTTTCCTCGGGCCTCTGCCTGATTTGGGAGAGATCGCTTATGATTGGGTGGGCGGGTGTCGTTGAATCTGAAACCTCACCCAATCCAATATTCGGAGGCCGAAGAGTTTCCGAACTCTGAAGTTCGTATTCTTGGATGTTGTCCAGTGAATCTGGCCCGTTGCCTCATCCTAAGCTCAGGTCTTGAGTTATATCTCCCCCTCCGCGGGTATTCAGCTTGGAGGGGTCGGGAATTCGGACATAGCTAGTCCTTAAAATAGATGAAGGGTCGCCGCATAGCGTCTCTACAACGGCAACGTGGTGGGTGACTTGGGGAGAGTTAATTTCTCTTAGATCACGTTTAAGCCCAACCTGGTCGTAATCCGTAGCGACCCCCAGGGCGGCGATGCGATCCAAGAGCTCGTTTACGGAAGAGAGCTCCATTGGATCTAGCTGCTCGACGAGCTCCGAGCTGACGTGTAGGTTGCTTTTGATGACCCGAGAGGTCACTGTCGGCGCAACAGCCGAATAGGCGGTCATGAGGAAGCCACCTAGCCGGAGGGTTTGGCCGACAGCCAAGGCTCCCTTAGCAACGGCGCTGTCTTTAAAGACGGGAGGAGGCATCCTTCCTGATTGTGACAGCACAGAGGCACTCTCAATGAAAGCACCAATGTCGGTGTCAAAACCGGCGGATCTCGGGTAGGGGGTCCCAAACTGTGCGTCTAGGCCGGATGGTAATAGGAGGCAGGGAACACGATGTTTTACCCAGGTTCGGGCCCTCTTGATGGAGGTAAAACCCTACGTCCTGCTTGATTAATATTGATGATATGGGCAGTACAAGAGTAGATCTACCACGAGATCAAGGAGGCTAAACCCTAGAAGCTAGCCTATGGTATGATTGTTGTGTATGGAGTTGATGTCCTACGGACTACTACCCTCTGGTTAGGGTTAGGGTTACACATAGTCGGTTACAATGGTAGGAGATCTTGAATATCCGTATCGCCAAGCTTGCCTTCCACGCCAAGGGAAGTCCCATCCGGACACGGGACGAAGTCTTCAATCTTGTATATTCATAGTCCAGGAGTCCGGCTGAAGGTATAGTCCGGCTACCCGAACACCCCCTACCCGAGATCCGGCTACCTGGGTCGGTGTCAAAACTGGCGGATCTCGGGTAGGGGGTCCCGAACTGTGCGTCTAGGCGGATGGTAACAGGAGACAAGGGACACAATGTTTTACCCAGGTTCGGGCCCTCTTGATGGAGGTAAAACCCGACGTCCTGCTCGATTAATATTGATGATATGCATAGTACAAGAGTAGATCTACCACGAGATCAAGGAGGCTAAACCCTAGAAGCTAGCCTATGGTATGATTATTGTATATATTGTATATCTATCGACTAGCCCGGCCTCGGTTTATATAATGCACCGGAGGCCTAGGATAACAAGAGTCCTAGCCAAATACGCCGGTGGGGAGAAGTCCTTGTCTTGATCGCCAAGTCTTGTGGAATCTTCCTTGTATGCAGTAGTCGTCCGAACTGGCCCATGAGTATACGGCCACGGGGGTCCTCGGCCCAATCTAATAGATCGGGAGACGACGTGGTGAGTACCCCCTAGTCCAGGACACCGTCAGTAGCCCCCTGAACCGGTCTTCAAGTTAGGGCGCTCCTCGATTCTTCCGAACTGTTCTTCATCTTCGGTTGCCGGTCTTGAAAACTGGTTCAACAAATCTTCTTTATCTTCGATCTTGAGGATCGCCGAAATGCATTCGACGAGTTTACACGTCGGGTATCCGAGGAGCCCCTTTAAGTTTCCGGCCTTTATCAATGCCTTGTTTATTTTTATGCTACACCTCGGGTTTGAAGTTGTTCCCGGGAGGTAGGGTCCTCTTGCGTCCGAGCTCCAACGCCAGACTACACTCGAGGTATCTTTTGCAGCCGAGCACCAACGCCGGACCGCTTCCCAGCTCTAGCGCCGGAATGTATCCGAGCTCCAACGCCGGACTATGTATCCGAGCTCCAACGCCGGACTGTATATCCGAGCTCCAACACGGAAATATATCCGAGCTCCAACTCCGGACTGTGTCCAGGCTCCAATGCCGGACTATATCCGAGGTGTCATATCACCTTGGTTCAAAAAAGTTGAAGGAGTTTAGCCGAGCTTAATGCCGGAAATGCCCTCTATGGAGCCAGCCACTAGTGCCCGAGCTTTATGCCGGACTGCTTCCGAGGTGGTGCACCACCCCAACTATGGGCCGATTTTTTGTCAATATTTTTTATTGGTGCAATTTATTCTCTGCCGAGATATATAGCCAGTAGCCCTCAAGGTGTGTATCGGTCTAAAACCCGAGATGCACATGAAGGATGACATAAGACCGCTGATCCCAGTAGCCGCTGAGACTCAGGTTGATTTGCAAAATCGGTCTGAGGATCAAGTCCTAGCTCGGCAGAATACTTCGGGACACAAAAGCGGCATGCTCAGTCCTCAAGACTCAGGTTGGGTGCGGCCGACCAACCTGAGGATCAAAATCTCCTCAGAAACTATATTGCACATAAAATTTTCTGCATTGGACAAGCAATGCAGTAGCCCCCGAGACACTGGTCGGGTGGCAACACCAGATCAGGGGATCGATGTGCCCCTTTAATATTTGTAAATAATAAGCCCGAAGCCCAGTAGCCCCCGAGCCTTAATGCGGGCACGGGTGGCCGAATTAAGGATCAATATCCATAGTAAAATCACAAATTATGTGTAATGACTCTATGTATCCAAGTACTTTACGTCATTAATGCTCGGATCCGCATTGTACAAAACTTTGTTGACCGACCATCAGCTTCCACCTCCTTGGCCAGTAGTCGAGGAGTGTTTGTCCTACTTTATAAAGCCTTTATGAGGGCAAAGATTTACGACAAACAAGACAATCTGGCCACACGGTTTTATAAACAAAGGTACGCAGAGAGATACGTTATATTACTGTTTAACAGAAGAAATGTATTCCAAAGAAAATAGTCCCGCTATCGGTTCCTTTCTTTGGGTTGTCATGCTAAGCATGATCATGAAACCTCAGCTCGAATGTAAGAGCAAAATATCGAGGATTTAGTTTGGGAGGCCAGTTAATAGCCCCCGGTAGTGTTCGGCGACAGTCGAGGTCAAGCCGTAAACACTTCGGCCAATGTTATGAATGGCCAGTCATAGTCATCGGATCGCTGACCAGTTTACGCTTATTGTGACAACCAGTTTTTGGCTTTCTCCACTAAGGTGCTTAACCATGTGAGCTGGAAGCACAATCGTAGTGGTTCTCCCTTTGCACGCCTAGCCGAACAAAACGGAACATAGGAAGCAACTGTAGGAGCCGGGCAACCCAACTATTGACCGAAGACACAATTCGAAACCGATGCATATATAGCAATATCTGAGAATGTTTTTGCCGAATCCCTAAAGGTGTCCGGCGTTGCACTGCGAGACTAATGCTAGAAAAGCACAAATAGTTTAAAAGTGCCAAAAAGCTTGGAAAACCAAGAAACGTCAGTAAGAACATGACACCCGAACAAGATCAAGTGTTCGGTGCCAATCCGAAAATTGGTCTTAGAAAAAAGAAGTGCTTCTGTCGTCCTTTAACATGACACATCCTATCTCAAGACTTCGAGCGGGTCAGCCTACGGCTTCAACCTCCTATCCCGAGGGCGGAGTACTTCTCATTAGGCCAGTTTAGCAAACTAAACTCTAGCGGCTTTGAGAGAGAAATTAGGCTCCCCGGCTAGTGACCGCACACTCGCGTCGAAAAAAGGAGTGATAAATAATAATAATAGAACTTTGCAACGACTGAGAAGAAGAACACTTATTATAAAACGGCTCAAATAAACTTAAGAGCCCCCAAGTGACTTGGGTAGAAGAATGATTGCATGTACCGAAGTACTTATATCATATCTATGTTCAACCGAACTTTAAACGCGTCTTAACCGACCGTCCGCTTCTCCCTCTTCGGTTAAGGACCGAAAAGTGTTATGTACTCCATCGGTCGAGAATATCGATGGTGTTTCCAATAACCAGGCAATCAGGCCATAAGGCTGTAACAGACAAAGCGCGCTCAGGGAACTTATGCTATATTACTGCGAAGAGTAAGAAGCATCTTCGAAGAAAATAGTACCCCCACCGATACCTTTCTTCAGTGCTCATTGTTATTATGAGACTTGTGCAATAGATTTTTTGTACTCATGAGTTCCGTTGTGTGCCGACCATCATTGAATAACTATAAGAGCGCTAGCTTTCGGCTTCACCCAGTCTGAGGTCTGGCTCGGGTGACCCGATCGTGACAATCGCAGAGGTGCTCCCTTTACTCCCTAGCCGAACAATCGGGAACGTAGGGGTAAACACAGGAGCGAGGCAACCCAGCTTGCAAATCGCTTAAGTCAATGTGGTGCATATTGTGGCGTAATACAAGAACAAGGAACGAAGCCGTAGAAGTATAATCATATGCAACAGGAAAAGCTTCATAAAGGAAGCCCCCAAGTAAATGGGGTATTTGAATTTATGCGTCACAAACAAACTTTGGACAAGGAAATTTTTTAGAAGCAACTTTTTTCCAAAAAAGTATAATGCTTGGTCGAACCGAACGCAAGTTAGAAATTAAAGCTTTGAGCATGAAAGCGACTTAGCTGGTTAATGTGTTCGGTATTGATGACGCGGTCCGAGCTTGATGCGGGGCAAGGTTCCATCCCTCAAGCCGGTCCCGAGGTGGCAGAGCGGAGAGCTTGACACGCCAAAGTGGTGACATAGCACGATCAATGCAGACCGGCAGAGTGACGCCGAAGTCCCCGGATCATTTTCCTGTGCACAAAAAATAGTGCAAACCAGAGATAATAGTAATAATGATAATTAAAAAAAATCATTGCATAATAAATAATTTATGCAAAGTGAGTAATAAAAGAAATATGGCCTGGCGCCGAAGTCAAGTCGATGCAGGGCATCGACGTGATGCGGTAAAGGCGTGGCAAAGCCTGAATTCGCAGGTCGGTCCGAGCTCCGAGTGCGGCGTTCGCCGGACTATGTACGGAAACTGACCGAACCACCATGCGACTGTCGTTAATGCAGCCACCATTTGATAGACCTGTGTACATATGACGGACAAACCAGAGTAATAATTCCTTGGGAAAAATGAACCCAAACAAGTAAAAAATACTGGGATTAATAGCACCTGGTTTATTTGTTGTAGCAATCCGAAGGAAGGTGATTCCCAAAATTGGGACTCACTCCGCACACCCATTGCCTGATGGGCGATAAAACGACGGCATGGCAATGCTGGTAAAGGTTGACTCGCCGAGGCAAAGCCCTCGGCCCAGCTAACGTGACGGAGCTGGTCGGCTAGTGACGCCGAAGTGTCCGGAGTAGGTTGATGAAGAGATGGCGAAGCCCCCGGTCCAGCCGAGATGTCGAAGCCTCGACGTCAGCCGATGAGTCGAAGTAGGTCGGCGTGATGAACACCAGCTTGAAGAAGCAATAGTGCGGCCCTGTCGATGCAGGTCGTGACGTGGTCGATGCCGGCTTGATGAAGCGACCGTGCGGCGATGCCGGTATGCCCGCTCCGTGTAATCCGTGGGGCGGCGATGTTGATGATAATTTATCCTTCGCGATGACGGACTCTTGTTCGGCTTGCCGAGATGATGATCCGAAGAAGTTGAGCTCGGCTCAACAAAGTGATGCCGTGTCTAGCGCAGGTCGGCAGCCGTGGAGTAATATTGCCGGACTGGTTTGACACCAGCATGATGTTGAAGATCATGTTCAAAAGATCTTACAGTTAGTGCGATGTGTTCGGGAACAAAACACAATACCCCATACAAAATTTCCTTCAAAAGGGTTGTCCAAAATCCTGTTCATAAAAAAGATGAACTCGGGCTGGATTCATTTTCACGCAGAAAACAGATCCGAAAAGTTATGCACTAATCGGAAGGTTCCCGGAGTTTGGACGGTCGGTTCGAGCCGAAATTTTGAGAGGTGGTAGATATAGGAATTCCCCAGCCGATCAACGGTTGGATCTTCCAAAGGACGTCCGAGCTAGAATCTGGACACCACGCCCTAAACTCATCCAAATTCCTGTCCAGATTTGACAGGGCTCCGGTATATCGTGGATTGCCAGAGATTCCTCCATCGGAACTCGACGAAATTTTCCAGGGTTGTTGTAGACTCAATTCCGCACAATTCCACCCAAGCGATCATCAAAGTGATACTCGAGGAGCTGGTGGTGGCAGATACGCGTTCGCTATCCAGAAAAATAGCACGGTCGCTTGAGGGCAATGTTGATGTTGAGCCCCCGAGCTCCATAGATGATTCCTCCGTGATCTTGATAGAGATCGGAGTTGATGTTTGATGAAGGCCCTCGTCTGGACATGGTGATCCGAACACGGGGCGCAATTCTTGGTCGAACCAAGGTGACCAGTCGAGCTGGTGACGAAGATGCCGAAGTCGCAGTTGACCTTTTGATGATCACACAACAGAACTCTCAATGAAAGCACCAATGTTGGTGTCAAAACCGGCGGATCTCGGGTAGGGGGTCCCGAACTGTGCGTCTAGGCGGATGGTAACAGGAGACAAGGGACACAATGTTTTACCCAGGTTCGGGCCCTCTTGATTGAGGTAAAACCCTACGTCCTGCTCGATTAATATTGATGATATGGGTAGTACAAGCGTAGATCTACCACGAGAACAAGGAGGCTAAACCCTAGAAGCTAGCCTATGGTATGATTGTTGTATATATTGTATATCTATCGACTAGCCTGGCCTCGGTTTATATAATGCACCGGAGGCCTAGGATAACAAGAGTCCTAGCCGAATACGCCGGTGGGGAGAAGTCCTTGTCTTGATCGCCAAGTCTTGTGGAATCTTCCTTGTATGCGGTAGCCGTCCGAACTGGCCCATGAGTATATGGCCACGGGGGTCCTCGGCCCAATCTAATAGATCGAGAGACGACGTGGTGAGTAACCCCTAGTCCAGGACACCGTCAGTCGCGCTCGCCCCGGAGCTTCGCATTGCCCTCCCCTAGTTTTCGGATGACACCGGTAGCCTCGTCCTGCAACCTCGCCAGTAGGAGATCTGATCCATCTGGCTATGGACCATCGCATGCATGCACTTGTAAGAGTCCTCGCCTTCCCGCAAGAAATTTTCCCAAGCCGCCGCGGCGCAGCGGGACCTCCGTGCTGCTTCGGCGGTGCGGCGGGACATCTTTGCTGCTTCCGCGGCATGGTCGGACCAGTCTGCTACATTAATAGCGCGGCGGGACCTCTGTGCTGCTACTGCTGCGCGGCTGGACATGTCGGCTGCTTTCGCGGCGAGGCGGGACATCTCTCGTGCTTCCTCTTCCATGCTCACCTCTCCCTGGTGGAAATCTCTCGACCCAGAACTCACACTGGCTATGGCTTGATTGACTTGATTGTTTTTTGTGGATGAGGAGTTGAGGAGGAATGTGCAGTCATCTTAGCATAGTAGTATTTATAACCGAGTACTACTAATACGCTCCTAAGTGGGGTTTAGGTTGTGATCAGTGTGAACAGGTTTGCAATTAAATATAGCGTGGTAGTAGTAGTAATTTGGAATGTGACGAGACGTGCTCAAAATTTATTGACGGTTCTAGTTTTGAAGTGCGGCACTATTCCCGAATGGCGTAACGTCGGCACATTTTCTCGGCCGTGGTGTAGCATATGCTATGGTACTAGTTCTTTTTCTACTGCTATGTACGTGCAAAAATTGGCATCGTCGGATACATATCTTACGCTTGGCGTTCGACAGGAATAGCCTCATGGCGAGGTATAGACTAGTCTTTTTTTCAGACGCATTACACCTATCTGTCGGGACTTCTCGCACGCACCATCACTGCTCCCTAGGTCAATGCCACCCACATACACTTGTGCTCTGAGAAGAGGTGCACGCACGCTCGTCCTCTCTCACACACGCATCTGCAGCTACGAATTGTAGTGTTCTCAACCATCTGATTGGCTCTATCATAGGTTTCACATTGCTCCTTGGCCTTGAGATTGAGAAGTTTAAAACGCGAAGGCTAAGATGGAGGCGCGAGGTTTTTGTTAATGTGCGGGCCGCACACAGCACCAACACGACACGAGCTTCGTCTGCCTGGTGCGCATGCAGTCGGGTGAGTTGTCCAAGTATAGACACAACCAGGCCCTCGTTGGTATCCGCGCCTCGACTTTGGCTGGTCATAGTGGAGAGTAACATAGACTAGTTACTAGTCTATGTTACTAGTACCTTCATAGTGGGTAGTGTCATATAGTATATGCATAATTTGGCGACGAGCGCTTTCTATATGTACCACCTTTTTCTTTAATTTCAACTTGTTAGTTTTGCTCCGTGGCGCAATCCATCGATACTACTACTGTACAAATGTATACATTTTTTAAAAGGCTAGAGGGCGGGGCAGTTTTGCTTGGTCCTTTTCACGAGAGGCGAGTGCCTTTGTGATTTAACGGCTCATTACTACTAGAAGGTGGGGCCTTGTGATTTGACTGCTCGTATAAATGTGCCGACGACCTGAGGAGGAGCAAAGAACCGTGCAGTATACTCAAGTTTTTCACTATAGTAGTACTAGTACGACGGAGGAGCACGAAACACGGCAGCCCAGTGCCATATGGGGATAAAAAATGATCTAATTTGCTAGTCATCTCATTGTTAGCATTGTTCTATTCATGCCTCGCAGAGAACGTGACACATGTGGCGAAACACCCGAAGCGAAAGAAGAAACATAGGAGCAAAAGAAGAAGGAAGATTATCAACCCAAATGATCTAATTCGCCGCGGAGTCGTAACTTCTTCTTCATCGCCTCCACGACCTCCATCTTCTTGCGCGTCTCCTCTGCCATCTTCTTCATTCAGTCCATGACGCAGGATTTCTCGACGCGAGCCTTCATCATCTGTTCCACGGCCGCATTACGTACCTTGACAGCAGTAGGGTGCTCGATGCGGAGCTTCGCCAACTCCTCCTTCTGTTCCATGACGAGGGCTTGCAGCATCTTCATCGAGGAACTACTACTCTCATGCAACTTCTTCCAGCCGGCGTTCTTCTCCTTCAGTGGGTCGAGCTCGTGGCAGAGCTTTGCCTTGTCCTCCTGAAGTTGCAGGATTTCGCCGGTCGCCTTCTTCTCCGAGGCAATGCTCTTCTTCAGTAGCATCACCAAGCCGGCGGGCAACTCCCCCTGCTTATTGAGCTCAGCGAGCATGTCGTCGAGGCTCTCCTTTAGTAGCTCCACCAAGCCGTGGATGAAATCCTTCTGCTTATTGAGGTGCTTATTGAGCTGATCGGGTATGACATCGAGGGATAACGACTCCAGCGCCGCCAGCTCGGCATGTTTGCCTCCGCATCTAGGGTGCTCCTGGGAGCCATCGCCAGCCCGTGAGAGATCTTTCGAGGTCTCTGCGTGGTGGCGAGCCCTCTTTTTTTCCGCAGCCTTGGTTGCCGCTCCCTTGTTACGAGTAGTTCTCGACCTAGAGCTCTGCGCACCGGACATGGCAAGGACGGACAAAGAAGAAGCACTTATGAGGAGGAAAGGTAGAGTAATTTTTGGTTAGGTAGTTCCCCTTTTTATAACCTAAGTACTAGCACTAGTAGTAATACCTGTATAGTGGGAACACGTTCAGGTTTGGTACGTACTAGTAGGTGTGAGCAGGCTTGCACTTAATTGTAGCACTAGTACTTTCGAATGTGATGGGAACAAGGTAAAGATAAATTGATGGGTTTTGGTTTCGAGGCCTGACACGGCTCCCGATGAGTTTAGTGGAACATAAATTTCAAGTAGACTACACTGCTAAGATGTGTAAATATTATGTTACTGTCAAAAATTGGCACAAAATACGAAGGAGACCAATGGAAGCACTACTAGCAACCCATGATTTAACTACTCGCATGCACGCAGTGGAGTAGTAATGTCTTTCTTCCGCCCTCACGTCCACTCAATTTGCATCCGCTGTATTAATTGACCATGAATGAAGTGAAGGACTTTACACGCGTCAAATTATCACATGGGGTGGATCTTGGTACAAAATTGCATCCGCCCGTGTACCCGCGTGTGCGTGCGAGGGAATGAGTGCGTGCGTGGCGTGCATGCACATCTTCGCTTCGTGCATGTACCGCCAGTGTGGCTCAGGGAGGACGAGTACATTCTTCTGGAACCAGCAACACGTCACTGTGATCAATCCACACAAGGATGTCGCGACAACGCCTCCACATGTGCCACGTGGCTTCATGAACTGTAAGAGAGACACTGTGTAGCATGCCATTGTGTTTTGCACAGACTCAAAGTACTAGTAAGGTACACGTGCATTGCACGCGTCAGATTTTGCAACCAAATTATGAATAAATACCACACTATAGCATGTAAGCTTCCAGTCATATATGCCTGATGTAGACCTTCGTTTAATTCTTATAGTTCATCTCATTCAAAATCAATTAGATTTTATAAAAAACCTAGGGCCTCTTTGATTCATAGGATTTCCAAAATGTGGGAATAGGAAGAACATGGGATTAGAGTGGAATGTCGTCTTGAATCCTACAGGATTGTACGCGTGTTTGATTGTGCATAGAACAAACACTTAATTCTTTCAAATAGGTTTGAGTGGATGGGATGTTTCCTATGAAATCTAGTCCAAATGAATCATATGGAAATATTCATATAGTTTACAATCCTACAAATCAAACAACCAAGATAGGAAAACTTCCTAAGGATTAGAATCCTCCAAAATTCCTTTGAGAATCCTTTGAATCAAAGAAGCCCTTAATCTATTTTATGATTCATGGAATTGTGCGTTGTAAAGCATAAAGTAAAAAACAAATAATGGCAATCCAACTAGAAAAAAGTTTGGGCAGTTATGAGACGAAAGATTCTAGAACAAAGGAGAACCACTGTTGTTTTGAGATTTGTGCATTATGCTAAGTTCAACCGTGGAGTCTGCTAGATTGTACATGTGGCAAAATCCAGTGGGGGCTAGAAGATGGTGCGAGGGGCCGAGTGGAGGAAGACTATGAAGGAGTGCACAACTACGAGTTCGATATTTAGAGAGAGGGGGCGAGAACATGCGCTGTTGCGCAGTGGCTGAGCCATGAAAAATGTCCCATGAGCTAGGGGGCCAAGCATTGATAATCCTTTACGAGGAGGGCCAATTCATCAACTTAAACCATCTTTACCAGAAATTGTCTAATGATCACATTCATATTAGCCTCGATATATAGTGATGCTAGGGGGGCCCTTGCTGACTCCTGTCTTTGCCATTGTGCGCGCGTCCGAGAGATGAAGCAGAAGGCATGGATGATGAGAGGGGGGCGTTGGATATATAATTAATGTGGGTGTATTAGCTATATATGTAATCCTATATAGAGAGGTGTAGATTGATCGATGTGGACATGGGAAAGAGGGTGAGACCTCACTAGATATATAGATTGACCGGTTTATGTGGAAAACTATGGAAGACCTAGCTATATATACACACACATAGAGGAACATCGATCGTTGCGCATGCACGTGAGAGATAAAGAATGTCCGATATGATGGAGGGGATGTGTGTGTGCGCCTTCATGGGAGACCGACCTGAAGAAAAAGATTGCATGTGTGCAATGGATAATGCCGACTGGTAGTGTGTGTGCATGCCTGCACGAGAGAAAGTTAGTGGTACAATTATAAACAGAAGACCAATGTGTGGGTGTAAAAGACTAGGTGAGGTCATAATCAATGTAAAGTTGAATTCAAATATTTGAATATGAGATCATGATGTTTGAAACCCATGCATGCATGAATATAACGGAGATCTGCGCGGTGTGGTTTGGAAACGATCATGCTGTAATGTATACACATTGAACAAGGTCAGACTGGTTTGAATTTGAGATACCGATGGCAGACATCGTTTGGCCACATTGCATCCGTGCATGGACACACTATTCTAATTGGAGATGATGGGTGGCTTTTGCATCACATATCTATATCTATACCCCTATATATATATATTGTATTTTATATTTTTTATATAGTGTGTGGATAACTTTAACTTTGAAAGATGGTCATTGGATGAGGCCAATCCGATGGTGCAGAGCTGGCAAATTTGAGCACTACTGGCCATTGGATATCATCTAGATTCCACCAGATTTGGCCACATGTACAATCTAGAAGACTCTATGGTTGAACTTAAGCATAATGCACAAACCTCAAAACACAAGCACTTCTTCTTTGTTCTAGAATCTTCCGTATCAGAATTGCCCAAATGTTTTTCCTACATGATTTGTTTTTACTTTATGCCTTACAACGCACAATTCCATGAATCTTAAAATAGATTAGCTTTCTTATAAAAACTAGATGATTTTGAATGAAATGAACTATAAGAATTAAACGAACATCTACATCATGCATATATGACTCAAAGCATACATGCTATAATGTGGTATTTATTCATAATTTGGTTGCCAAATCTCATACGTGCAATTCATGTGTATGTTACTAGTCTAAATGGTGTCTGTGTGTGTATTGTGCATGTTAAACACATTGTACGTAGTATATCATACTAGTCTAAATTGTATTTTTTGGGGGTACATGTTAAGCTTGCTCTCCCGAAATTTCAAGCCGCGCCTTGTTATGCCGAAATTTCAAGCTAGCGTCTGTGTCTATCGTGCCGCGAAACTCCCGCCTCTTCAACCCGCGCCTTGTTACCCCGAATTATTTAAGATAAATATTTGTCTCGTTGTGCTCTGACAACTCCCTCCATCTCAACCCGTGCCTTGCAATTCCAAAATTACAACGCGCGCAAAAACTCCCACCTCTTGTGAAATCCCGACACACGAAATGCCCGTGATACCCCTGAACCGAAAGAACCGCCTCAAATCGGTGGGGGTACTTTTGTAACTTACCCCACATTTCGGACAAGCGCGTCCCTAAGCCATGGTTCCCCACTCCCATCCCATCCGCGCACCCATTCGTACACCAAGGCCGGGAAAACCCGCGAAACCCCACACCCTCCTCCGTCCGCCACCCAGCCGGAGCCTCTTCCCCGACAACGTCGTCCATAGAAACACCTGGACGTCCCT
This sequence comes from Triticum dicoccoides, assembly GCF_002162155.2. Classification (NCBI taxonomy): domain Eukaryota; kingdom Viridiplantae; phylum Streptophyta; class Magnoliopsida; order Poales; family Poaceae; genus Triticum; species Triticum dicoccoides. The sequence goes on along the minus strand of NC_041384.1, from coordinate 163,521,116 downwards.
CATCCACCGTACCGGATGAGGATCCGTCGTTGATCTGGTCGTCCCGCCGGTTCAGCCACCCCGTCCTCCACCTCCAAGGAGCTGCCCCGATGTTCCCCTTGTCTTTCGCGCCACCTCCATTCCCACACCGCCGTCTTCACCCGCACCACCGGAAGAGCATCATCATCACTGTTTCCTCGGATGAAGCTGCGGCCTCATCAGGGCCACCAAAGAGGTTGTACACTAATCGCCACATTTTCTTATTGATTCGATCTCACGGTGCTGCCGGCACTCGGTCACGAGCCTACACAGCGCGGCTCCATCGATGGCGGCGTCGCCGGCCACTTCCTCCATGGCGTCGCTCCCTCGGCGGCGACGTCTACATCAGTAGGAGTTGCTGCTGCTTTAGCTCTCGCTCGCGCTGCTGCTCTGCTCCTACTCTCAATCCCCTGCCTGTTCTGCTCTTGCTCTTGCTCTTGCTCGTGCTGCTGCTCTCGCTCTTGCTCTTGCTTGCGATGCTGCTCCGATTTAGCTACACTTCAGTCGAATGAGACG
>NC_041384.1:163498044-163520306 GCF_002162155.2 Triticum dicoccoides | reverse complement strand
GCGGCAGCGGACCGGCGGTGGGGAGTGTTTTCGGGGCGGGCGGGGCGGCGCACCGCCGGCCGCGGGTGGCTGTTTGGCCGATGGTGGCTGGCGGCTCAGGGGGGTGGAGGTTGAAGATGAACTGCAGGCCCTTGATTTCGTATCCAACGGCTGTAAAATCGACTGACCAGAGATGAAAAATTCAGTCGACTGACGTGTAGCCTCACCTCTAGTGTGTTCAGTTTCGACAGTAAAATTTAGTTTCGACGGCACAATTCAGTTTCGACAGTCAAGTTCAGTTTCAACAGTTAAATTCAGTTTCCACAGTTAAGTTTGAAGATGAGCGGCTGATGTATTTTACGTCTAGCACTTTGTGGTTATGGATTTTACGTCATCTATTGGAGATGCTATTAGAATTCCACTCAGTTTAATGTTGTCTCTCTTGTCCTGCTTCAGCCTCGGCGTCGTACAACTCACTAGAGCTGCTCCAACGACGAAACCCTCCATCACAGCGGAGTAGTACCTCGGGCTCCATCTCCAGACGCCTAAGATCTTCTTCCCCTCCTCCGACAGCCAATTCAGCCGGAGCATCCTCACCGGCCAACCCAATCACACCGAGATCGACATGGCTTCGCCAAAGAGGTTGTACACTTGTCGCATATCTTTTTTACTCTACATGTTATATATATTGTCCACTGAGCACACGGAGTAACGGGAAATACGATTAGTTTATCCTACTATATGACAAGAAATGAGGTACCAGGCAACTTAGCTATCCGTGATGGACTGTCTTGAACACCATCATTATTTATCTCTGCGCGTTTGAGCTGTGCATTTGTTGATGGCCCTGGGAGTTGAGCTAGTAGGGTAGTGGCCTGGGTCTGAAGTAATAGAAGTAGCACAAAAACATTTTTTAGTGTAGGTTTTTCCTTGCTCAAGCCTACCTACTAGAATCGCCAGTGCTTGAAAGGAAAAGTGAATGAAAAACATAGGAATTAGAAAGTTTCCTATGGTACTAATTTCATGAATTTGGTGCAAAGGAATGGAGCAAAGGAAAACTGTAGGATTTGTTCCTTTAGTGTGTCCTTGAAAGAAAAACCATAGGAATTTCAATTTCCACTTGTCCTCCTTTTCAAATTCCTATTCATGAATTGCAAGACTAAGAGATAGTAGCATAATAGCATTATAATCGTACATTTTCTTGTGGTTTGACTTAATATCACCATGCTTCTTTGCATCCTGTGATCTTCCGATTCTTGTGAACCAAACACCCAGATTGGCAGAAATCATGTGTTTTTAAATTCTCTGTTTTGCACGTGCATTCGTATCCTATTCATGTCTATTTCCTATCCCTGCATTGTTAGAATCCTCAAATTCAAACAAGCCCTTACAAAATTACTTCTGTTACAGATATGTGTTGTGTGGTTTGTCCTGCTCCCGCGGTGCTGTGTTCCACCCCAGCTCAGCTGCTCCAATGATGGAAGGGTTCACCACAGCAGGGATCCGCTCTCCGGACTGTCTTTCGCCGCCTCAGATCTTCTTCCCCGCCACCGGCAGCCACGACAACTGCATTACCATCATGAACTGAGCAGATGACCTTGAGGACTACACGGTTCCGGAAGAGAGGTCGCACTCTTCCGTGTATGCTTATGTTATGCATCGCTTAATATGATGACATGCTACTTTATCGTCGTGTTCACCTATTAGACTCCGAGTCAGTTCCAAACTTATGCTAAAACTTGAGTTTTTAAATGGTTGTGGGGTACATATTGGGGCAGCAATCAGTACTATCTGTCTACTGTCTGGTTAATCTCGGGTGTCTACTATGAGTTTCATGTTGGGTGCAAACAAACATTTAAAGGAGCCATTATTTGTATTTTTTAACTAAAGCTATTATCTGCCTGCTATCATTGGTTTTGGGTCTATCCACAGTTTGCTACCATCACTCGGGATTTGTGCATGCACTCCTTAGATAATCTCACTATGTTTTATTCCTATGCATGTCAATTATTGTACACAATGGAACTGAACATGTAGAGAAAAAGAGACGAGCCTTGCGTGGCAATAAAATTTCATGCAGACGTCGCTCCATGGTGGGCACAAAGGTAGCCCCCCCTCCACCCATTTCGGATCGTAATCAAGAGGAAGATAACTGTTCTGAGGGGGATCCAGAAGCAGAAGACCACTCCTATTTACCCCATGAGGTCTTTGCTCTAACTTGGCATGCTAATGTTGGTAATATCATGCATATGGTGCCTTGCATTGCTTACTGTATACATCAAAGATGTCATCTGCTTAGTTTAGACATGCTTTGTTTCAATGCCATCTATTTAGTTTCTATATCGTATATGTGAATCATGCAATGCCATTTTGTTTAGCCATGCATTATATATGTGAATTTTGCAATGCCACCCTGGTTAGCCAGTCATCTTATATGTGAATTATATCATGACATCATTTTTTATTACGTGTTAAATTTGTCAACAATTTTAGTACATTCAATTACTCTTCCTGTGCATCAGCCATTCGGGACGGTCATGGAAAAAATCAAGAGTGGAAACAAGGTCTTCAGAGCAGACAATGCTATCTGACGAAGCGCATGTCTTGCTGGTTATAGATAGCTCCTTAGAGGAGGATTCAGAGACAGATGACCAGTCCTATCCCCCCCAAGGTGCATGCTCTAACTTGGCAGGGTTATGTTGCTCATATCGTGCGTATGGTATCTTGCATTGCTATGTCATTTGCTTAGTTTAGACATGCTTTGTGTGAATGCCACCTGTTTAGTGTCTAATTACCGTATATGTGAATTATGCAATGCCATCTTGTTGCAAGACATTATATATGTGAATTATGTAATGCTATCTTGTTGCAAGGCATTATATATGTGAATTATGCAATGACATGCTGTTTAGCCAAGCGTCATATATGTGAATTATATCATGCCGTACTTTTTTTGTATTTCTCATTGCTTTTGTGGACAATGTTTTGATATTCAACTGCTCTTCCTGTGCATCAGCCATTTGAATTGGTGATGGAGAAATATGGAGTGAAAACAAGGTCTTCAGAGCAGACAATGCTACCTGCTGAAGCAGATATCTTGCTGGTTACAGATAGCTCTTCATAGGAGGATTCAGATGCAGATGACCAATCCTATTATCCCCCTGAGGTGTATGCTCAAACTTGGCAGAGTTATATTACTCATATCATGCATATGTTGTATTGCAATGCTTTGTTTTTACATCATATACACGATATTGAATGCCATCTCCTTAGTTGACACATCATATATGCGATTGCCCTCTGCTCACTTCTTTATTATATAAATCATACATTTGAATTATATCATGCCATGATGTTTACATAGACAACATGTATCTGAATTATGGCATGCCAGCCCATTTTCTAAAGACATAATATAGTTATATCATCTCATCCTGTTCACATAGTCATCATATTTTGAACTATGTCATTCTATCCATGAATTATATCATGCCATCATATTTCTATCGACGACATGTTTGTGATTTATGGCATGCCAACCACTTTAATAGACACATCATATAATTATATCATGTCATCCTATTTACATGTCATCATATTTTGAAGTATGTCATTCTATCTTGTTTAGTTAGCCATCATACATGTGAAATTTTGTCATGCTATCCTGTTTAATTAGCCATCATATATGTGAAATTATGTCATGCTATTCTGTTTGGTTAGATGATACGTCTCCAACGTATCTATAATTTATGAAGTATTCATGCTATTATATTATCAACCTTGGATGTTTTATATGCAATTATATGCTATTTTATATGGTTTTTGGGACTAACCTATTAACCTAGAGCCCAGTGCCAGTTTCTGTTTTTTTCCTTGTTTTAGAGTATCGCAAAAAAGGAAAACCAAACGGAGTCCAATTGACCTAAAAGTTGACGGAGCTTATTTTTGGACCATAAGAAGGCCAGGAAGTAAAAGAACTGGGCCAGAAGAGTCTCGGGCTGCCCACGAGGGTGGGGGGCGCGCCCACCCCCCTGGGCACGCCCCCTGCCTCGTGGAAAGCTCGGAGACCCCCTGCCTTGTTTCCAACTCCAACACCTCTTATATAACCCAAAACTTCCAGAAAGAAACCTATACCGGGAGTTCCGCCGCTAGAAGCCTCCGTAGCCACCGAAAACCAATCTAGGCCCTCTCCGGCACCCTGCCGGAGGGGGCCATCATCACCAGAGGGCATGGAGGAGGATCCCGGAGGGGCCATCATCACCATGAAGGCCAAGGACCAGAGGGGGGAAGCCATGGAGGAGGAAGCACAAGGGGGGAACCTCTCCTCCTCTCTCTTGGTGGCACCGGAGTGCCATCAGGAGGGGAATCATCGCCAGGTGATCGTCTTCATCAACATGACCATCATCATGACCATCCTTATATCTTTTACGTGGTCCACTCTCCCGCACCCCGCTGTAATCCCTACTTGAACATGGTGCTTTATGCCACATATTATGATCCAATGATGTGTTGCCATCCTATGATGTTTTGAGTAGTTATCTTTTGTCTTTAGGTTGATTAATGATCTAGATTGGTATGAGTTGTATGTTTTAGTTTGGTGCTGTCCTATGGTGCCCTCCATGTCGCGCAAGCGTGAGGGATTCCCGCTGTAGGGTGTTGCAATACGTTTATGATTCGCTTATAGTGGGTTGAGTGAGTGACTGAAACACAAACACGAGTAAGGGGGTTATTGCGTATGGGATAAAGACGACTTGATACTTTAATGCTATGGTTGGGTTTTACCTTAATGATCTTTAGTAGTTGCGGATGCTTGCTAGAGTTCCAATAATAAGTGCATATGATCCAAGTAGAGAAAGTATGTTAGCTTATGCCTCTCCCTCACATGAAACTGCAATAGTGATTACCGGTCTTGTTAACAATTGCCTAGGATAATTACGCACACCGATCCACCATTATTCCACACTCGCTATTTATAATATTTAGTAATATATTCTAACTTCATGATAACAACACCTACTTTTATATTTTAGCTCTCCGATATCATACAAAGTTATCCTCTTCATACCCACAACATAGTTTTATTTCTCGTTGCTAGTTGGAAGCAAACATTCAGTGTACATAGAGTCGTATCAGTGGCAGATAGGGCTTGAGAGAATATTGATATTACCTTTATCTCCTTGTGGGTTCGACACTCCATACTTATAACTTCCACCTTTGGAAATTGCTACGATGATTCCTTGCACTTGGGGATTATCAAGCTCTTTTCTGGCACCTTTGCCGGGGAGCAATAGCGTGGGGTTGATATTCTCGTGCGTGCTTGTTTACTTTCTTCACTAAGTGGATTTTGTTTTTCCTTTTTGTTTATGTTTGGTTGTGGGTGAAACATAAAAAATATATTAAATAATGAAAATACAAAAATAATTTACTTGCCTCTCATGCCTAAAAAGTTTTTCAAAAAGAGAAGTGATTGGAAAGTTATGCATTGAAGAAGTGAGGGTCGACCTTGAGCACTCGTGTTCATGCTCACGGAAACAATGTAGAATTTTTCCTGGAAGTTTCTCTATAAATAATTATCCCTTTGTATCTATCCATTATATTATAAAAATAATGTGCCAAGCTTTGGTTATAGGATGATTAGATTGCTTGTTTACTATGTGCAGAACAAAAACAGAAACTTTGGCTGTAGCGCGTGATTTTACATTTTTTACTGGAAAGTCAAATGGGACTGAAATTTTTTGCACATTACTTCTGTAAATTTTTTTCAAATTTATTTCATAATTTTTGGAGTTACAGAAGTTTACTAAACCTCCAGATTACTACAGACTATATTGTTTTAGACAGATTCTGTTTTCACTACAAAAAAATACACTTCCGTGATGATACGTGTTTGTAACAGTAGGTCCCTTTTTTGTCATGCGTGTACATCCATGACAAATTTATGACAGAATCAAGATAGTCATACCTGCGCTGTCGTAGAAGTGTTCCATGACATTACCAAAATTATCATCACGGAAGTGTCCACTTCCATGACGATAAATCGCGCGTCACAGAAGTGCTTTCGTCAAGGGTGACCGACACATGGCATCCACCGTAACAGAATGACGTTAAGCTATCGGGTAGGGTTTTGGATCCGATAACCCATTAACAGCCCCGACCAATGGGAAATTTCCACGTGCAAAATTCTTATTGGCCGGACAAAACACGTGTCAGCTCATTAGTGGGTCAGATAGGCGCCTATGATACGTCTACACGTGGCACGGCCCAACAGAGGCCCATTCCTGTGAAAAGGCTGGCCCGTTTGACTTGCTCAAAAGGTGGCGGGCCGACCCATGTAAAGCCTGTTAACGGCCTGTTTGCAGATAGCCCATTTACAGCCCGCTAACCCAAGGCCTGTTACGCCATATCCGAATTAGGCCCAGTAGCGTCATCTGGGCCACCCAATATGATTCCAGCCCGTTTTCACTTTTGGCCCATGTATGGCCCATGACGTCTTTCGGCCCATATGAGGCCCTATGTAACTCTTGGCCTATTAACGGCCCGTGGTGAAACTGGCCCGTAATGAACAGTGTATCACTTTACACCCATTAACGGCCCGTGGTGAAACTGGCCCGTAATGAACAGTGTATCACTTTATACCCATTAACGGCCCGTTATTCCGTTGGGCCGTTTCCAGCCCATGTTATCTTTCGGCCTTCTCAGAGCCCATTTATTCTTGGGCTCATTTCTAGCATTTGTTTACTTACGGCCCGTTACTGTCATTTTCGTCTTGTGGGCCAAATTTAGCTCGTGGTTACAATCGGCCCGTTTGTGGCCCGTTAATACGTTGGGCCGTTTTCATAGCGTCATAATATACGGCCTATTAACGATGGCCCGTTATGGTCGGCCCATGAACGGACGATTCCAACTCTAGTCCTTTTACGGCCATAATGCGGCCTGTTATTGGCCCATGTTTGGCCATCGATCATACTGCCCGTATAAGGCCCATTGATGATACGGCCCGTAGAAGGCCCATTCTTTCTACGGCCCGTACAAGGTCCACTGTTTCTACGACCCATAGAAGGCCCACTGTTTCTGTGGCCCGTAGGAGGCCCAGTGTCACTATAGTAAATATTAGCCCATGGTTATTGTGGCCTAGTTTAAAAAAATAGGTTATTGCAGCCACTAGCAAACCGCGGAAAAAGAACTGCAATGACTAGAAGCAAACAAATAAACAAGACAACAAGGAAATAAATAAGCAAGCAACTTACGCTAGGCTATCACGGCTATCACACATATTACATCCACTTGGCATCAAAGTTCGTCACCAGTGCAAATAAATACACCGACAAAAGAATATACAAAACTGAGAGCACTTCAGAAGGCACTAGGCCTAGCCAGGTCTCCCCCCAAACAGCTGAAGAAGCTAAGTAGACCTCAGTCGTGTCAACGGTAGATGCATCAACACTAGATTTAAGGCATGATGGTGCGCACGGCAGTCCTCTGACATCTTCATTGCATATTTGACTTCAAGTCGGAGCTGAGCTGAAGCAAGCCTTTCCTCTTTAAGTCGAGACTGAAGAAATCGAACTGATTGAGGCAGCGACTGCACAGAGGTTGTCTCACACCTGTTGGTGAGTAGCTTCAACTCACTGTCTTCATCAAGACAGGACCTTGGGGTCATCTCGCTGTCCTCAAGATGGTTTGGCTCACTATCTTCCCTAAAGTTTTGCCTGGCATAAGAGATATGAGTCTGAAAGAGAAACAAGGAGACACGTAACAGGTTTCACAATTATAAGCAAATAAATGGATCTGTTCTGCATAAGGAACATGTTTTTACAACTACAATTTGAAACTGGTAGTTGTTGCAAACATCCAATCAGATGTAAACAACAAAGCAAACAACAGGGGAGGAAATGATGCCTATCCAAATCTATACTAGAACAAAGTTTGAAGGCTTGAGAAGGATGAACTTACATTACATGTTAACACGGGCCAGACAAAGCCCTTCTCCATGTTGATGGAAGGATAATTCAATAAATTCCCCAAAGAAAATTCTTTATAAGCGTTGCCATTATTCTACATTTTGCAAAGCGTAAATATAGATCAAATAATATTGGAAGAAACAGAGGATAATGAAGCTCAGGTGCATACTGATGATACATAATCAAATAGCAATTAATTAAGTACAACGTTACAAGGCAAAAGGGAGAGAGGTACTAACAAGAGCAATGCAGAGCCCATTATTGTTTTGAGATCGTATGATCCTTTGAGCAAGGAGATTCATCTGAAATTAGTTTTCATACAAGAGAGAAGGTAAGGCACAAGCAGAAATTTAGGATTTCAAATTTTGAATTGATATCATAGACAGTACCTGACGCTGGGCTCCCGGCAGTTCTAATAGGGGTTTGGCCACTGGAGTAGGGGTAAAGTGTGGTACAGTTGGGCCTGTGTTTTCTGTGGCTGCTAATCTATCTGATTTAACAGGTATCACTACCTTTTCCAAATACCTAGTTTGTACTCCTTGATGACCTGCACTCACCCTCTTCCTTTTGGACACCTATTACGAAAGAACAACATTTGACTGGAAAAACATAGTGTGATGACACATGGAATAGGTACAGAAAATGGATAGGTATGGCATATACTCATATATGATGCTTTAACTAAGCAGATGGTGTAACAGAGTAGATGTAACGCAAGAGGTCAGAAGCAAAATATGTGCGACCAATACAACTTTGCAAAGTTAGAGCAAGCACCTTGATGGGTGAATAAGATATGCCATCCTCCACCATGCCAAGTTTGTTAGGCAGTGGATCATTCCGAAATATTCCTCTCGTGCGTCCATTCTCATATTCATTTTGATAATGTTCAATATCTGACATGCATGAAAACATAAAAACAAGTGAGATTTTCTTTGTAATGCAGAAGTGATTCTAATCCAATACTGCCTCCATGTAAACCCCTTTGTGCTATCTGTGCAATTCTTTTAAAAGATGCCATGCATGCTGTAATTTGTTGTGTGCATTAATATAATGTGGCCTACTACTCAAAATATGAGAGCTCCAGAAGTGATGACACTTCGCAGATGATAGCTTCAACATATAGTAAAGAAGAACAAGTCGACCTGACCTGACAGATTCAAAATATACTAAGGGAGAACAACTCGACCTGACCAGTCGACCGCAAGAGAAGAGTATCATCTTAAAGAAGAGCAGAAGAGCAAGCAGATTGAAGATATTACAAGTGTTTTAATACAATGTCGGTTGGCCACCCATGATGAACCAGAGCGCACGGAGAAATACTATTCTTTCCGGTCTCTCCATATGTGGCTCACATGCATTTCGGAACTAAAGTAGGAACATTTAGCTAACCAATTAAACATCTCTTAGTTTTACTAATATCAGCAATAATATTAGATATGAATTTGTACAACTAAGCTTGTTTAGCTCGATGGGTGGAGCAGTGCTATTACGACACGAACTACGTAGGCTGATTGTGGTCATCATAAAATGGGGAAAACATAAGCGTGATGAGTACAATGTTGACCGTGGCAGTGGGATGGCAGATCTGAAGCTGCAAACCGCGCAAAGGGTAGTTAGCAACCGATGTTTGCTTTGAAATAACAACTAAGATTTGGTATGGACAAGAAAGTACGGTCAACAAGTGACAAAGAAATGCAATTATGCTATCTCTCTATATGTCGCGACATGCATTTGGAAACTCAAGTGGGACCTTTAGCTAACCAATTAAATGTGTCGGTTAACTAATATCAGTACCATATCACAATCATATTTGAACAACTAAGCTTTCGAATTCTGAGTGTTGTGTTGTTTAGCTTGAAGGGTGGAGTAATGCTAGTATGATAGAAAGCACCTACGCAGATCATAGTAGAGTAGATAAAAGGGGAAAACCCTAAGCATCAAGAGAAAAATCAGGAAAGTGGAACTAGCTGGACCAGTGGGTGGCGCACATGCTTTTCGAAATGAATATAGGAACATTAGGTGACCAATTAAACGTTCTTTGTTTTAGTGATATGAGCATCATATCAGATTCATATTTCAACACATAAGCTTTGGGTTGAGGTCTTGAGGAGCAGTGCTAGCACGACACGAAGCACCTACGATGATGGTAGTGAATATAAAGGGGACAAACCATAAGCTTTACGGGTATAGTGCCCGTGCCATGGCGGATCTGAAGGTGCAAACCGGACAAAGCTACTTCACAACCAATGTTTGCTTTCAACTAGCCACTACGATTTGGTACAGACAAGAAAAGTACAGTAAACAAATTACGATCTATTTTTCGGGTGAGATCAATAACTTAAGCACATATGGAAGAGTACCACCTCTCTTGCGACGCCGTGTAGGCCTATGCTGATTCGTTGAGGGTGTTGCGGGTGCGATGGCTGTCGGCGACGGGGAAGACGACTTTAGACGGCAGACGGCCGGGTCGGGGGATATATCCTATTGCCGTGGATGAGGCGGTCATAGGAGCGGCAACGGCAAGGTGGACAACGGCGCTGATGAAGCGAGAGGAGGCGATGAAAGGATGCTGGTCCAGCGCTGTGGATGAGAGACGTCCATCTCTTGCAGTGGACGACGGGGTAGGGGTAGCGGCTCCGGCAAGGTGGAGGATGGGGTGGCGGACGGAGGAGGCTGGCCGCAGTGCGGAGGTTGTCGTGCCGCCGACGGTGTATGAATAGGGAAATGGAGGGGAGGGGGGGATCTCAAACTTTGGGACGCGCTTCTCTGAAATGGGGGAAAGTTACGAACTTATCCCTCGTTTAAAATTTCGGACATCACGTCGGTTGGGGATAGGACGGTAATCTCGCATCTCCCAAATATTTGCCGGTAACTATTTCGGGCGAGGAGAGGGTGTTTTGCCGCCCACGGTTGGCGCCCACGGTGTATGAATGGGGCTGACAGGTAGGGCGGTTGTGTCACGTCTGATGGAAGTTACACATCTGCCCCTATTTAAAATATTAGCCTACATCAATTTCGGGCAAGGAGAGGGTGTTTTGCCGCCCACGGTTGGCGCCCACGGTGTATGAACGGGGCTGATAGGTAGGGCGGTTGTGTCACGTCTGATGGAAGTTACACATCTGCCCCTATTTAAAATATAAGCCTACATCGATTTCGGACGAGGAGAGTTTGTTTTACGGCCCACCGTGTATGAATGGGGAAATGGAGGAAGAGACACATGTCTTTCAGACGAGCTTGAATCAATTGTGTTTTGCCGCACATGTTTGGCGCCCACCATGTCTGAATGGGCTCAGAGGCCGTCGTGTCACGTCTGATTGAAGTTACTAGTCTACCCCTATCAACAACAGTCTAAATCATGTCTTTAAGGATGTCAAGTGTCAGGGGTAGACAGTAATTTCCATCTCGCAAACACTTGCTTCAAGCAGCCCACAAATTATAGTGGGTGTTTAGCCGCTTCGTTCAAAACTTGGGAGAATTAGCATTCACGTTTGCCCTGGGACCTGGCACACTAAATTCAAATCCAATTTGTATTCGATTACGAATATCCATAGATAATTATACGTTTTGTTATTTATTTCTTCAAAACCACAACAAAGATTTATTCCACCTTTATATATGATTATGATTTAGAAATGCCGTGATCTTCGAATTCAGTAGGTTGGATACACTCTGAGTCAAATAGTTATTTCATCCAATACAATATGCTCACACGAAAAACAGTTCACCTTATGTCAATCATACAAGTTCTGAGGATTAGCTCGCCTAAAAAATTCGGATCATTACAACACATGGACAACATAAGGGGTCTTGCAACATAATCCATTCAGAGACATGACACAACATGCAAGTACAATAATCTAATGAAAATTTCAACTGGTATCTAAAGAAGAACCGAGATTATCTTGGGCTTCAGATAGTAGAAACAGCATGACCTCCTCCATCTTCAAATGCAACATTCTTACTTGGGTTGCTTGCATAATGCGTGTCGCTAATTCCGTAATTTCCAGCCTCAAGATAAATATTACCTCATTCATGGCAGCCACACCATCTCTTTCTGCCTCTAGTAGAGCCTCAAGCACTATAATATCTGTGCTCAGACTGCTCTCCGGCGGTGTTGCCTCTGAATTGCTACCATCTGGTAATATGGATGGCGCACTCCTTCCACAAATAGATTCTGGGGTTGTACATTGTGTCCTAGTGTGAACGGCATCCTGAAAGGTTTCTGTTGGACATTAGTAAGAGATAGTTATCGTATGATCCAAGCAGTAAGCTTACATGGTAAACGATGGACGAATTATTGCCGAGCATGGCAAACTATATTTAAATGGTTCGAAGCAGCATCAGCCGAAAATAAATTAAAATGGTAAGATGAAACTAGGGATGTAAGTGGCAAATAAACAAAATCCACCAGTCCCATCTAGTTAGTTTTTGCTACCTCCCAAGTTCATTTTCCTCAAAAAAACAAAAACTCTTTTGAACTATCATACCACTAGTGGACTTTAATCGGGATTAAACTGGACCCGGTTGACATCCCTAGTTGAAAGGGAGTGTACAACCGCTATATTTAAGTTGCCAAGGCATCTAAGCAGTTGAAATAATCTGAGAAAGCACTTAACAGTGTGGCCTCATATAAACTACGAAGATAGTCTTGTGATGAAGTTGAGAGGAAAAGTTAAGGACTCAAATGAAATAGGCATGCATTTATTTACGATAGTACAGCAGGCACTGCTGACATATTGGCCAACTCAGGTATAGCATAACAAAAAATAAGCATTCGAATCAAGCAATACAGCAAAGCAGACAACTGAACTATTTGTAATTCGGTATGATTACACGTTGAGGGCACAAGCCAAGAAAGCAGCCCACTCGCATTACATTTCACATGTACTAAAACACACTGGCTTACCATATGTTGCTGTGAAGCATAGCTGCTATTGCAATGTTCTTTGAAGATATCGTCAGCATCCCGTGGTTGCAAATCTAGTTGTTGTAGTTTATTCTGCACCATCTATTTAGGTAAAATTAATTTTAATCGCATGCACTGGTCCGAATTGATCATCAATGGTTCATCTAAACTAATGAAAGAAGGGTGTGTGCATACAAGACAATACTCCCTTCGATTCTTTTTTACTTTGCGTATAACTTTTTCTCAGTTTTCTCGTATTAGTCTGCGCGTTGCCAATTCCTAGCGCTGGTTTCCTTTTGTGCCCCGCCCCATCTTCCTCTGCCCTAATTAATTGGAAAATTAGTCCAGAAAAATTAAACCAGTGCCCTCCTTGTATGCGGGTCAAGAGTTATGCGCAGAGTAAATAGAATCCGAGGGAGTATATCTGCTTCCCTCTATTTTTAAGCTTGTTCGAGGTGCCAGCCCCAAAAGAACAAATATTTTGCTTGGTGGTGTTGGCAGCTCCATAATTAATAGAAGCATCAAATTAGTCATGCAACTTGGGAAGATCAAGAACACACAAACAAGTAATGAACAGAGGCTCGGAGCAGTGATGTAATAGCTAGCATCAGAAAATGTAGGGTAAAACGAACAAAAAGTAGCGGAACCACATGCTAGTTTGCTGATGTGTAATTAAGCATAGAGAAAATTAAGCAGTCAGATGGAACCAACAGGTGGCATCAGAAAAAAACTAAAGCATATTAACTATATGTGCACTGGTATGTAATTTAGCACATGTAACATGTTCACTGCCAGAAGTATGGCCCTACAGGTGCAAGCAGAATAACGCGTCTCATGAAAAACTGAATGATGCCCTGAAGAAATTCATAGGTGCGGTGCTTATGCTAGGAAAGTGAACGTAGGCGCCGGCCGTTGGATAATAGTACCTAATTCTCGGCGGCGTATGGGTATCGTTGTCATACTTGATAGCTAAGGATCGTCGATGGTGCTCGTGTTGCGGTTGAGTTTGGGCCGGCTGTTGCCGTCGCTGAAGCGGCTCCGGTGCTACAGTTGTGGCACCTGTCGACATACAAGAAAGCTCATCTATGGTTAGTGAACAGTTGCACGATAAAGAGAAAAACCGAAGGAGTACAAATCGAAATAACCTGATGAGGTTGCAAAGTCGGTAAAGCTGGGCCAGTGGAGTTGAATATGGCGTCCGTGGAGCGAGTTCGGTGCAATGGACGAAGGCTTCGGCGGGCGCGTTGTATAGTGCTTTCGGTGAGGCGGATCTGTTGCGGCTGACGAGGGCTTGTGTGAAGAGCCAGCGAAGGGGCGGACGAGGGAGTCAGTGAAGGGCCTACGCTGTGGTGGACGAGGGTGCCGGTTAAGCAGATCCGATGTGGTGGACCATGATGGCGGTCAAGGAGATCTGGAGCGGTGGACAAGCCAGTCGCTGAAGCGGCTCCGGTGAACTGGTGAGTTGGCAGTTGGGGGTTCCAAGGTGCGGAAGGTAGATCCGGCGGGGTGTGAGGTCCACCACTGCGGCGGAGGACTAGATTCGGCGGCTTGCCGTGGTCGAGGGGGGGGGTCGGGGAGGGGAAGGGGAGGGGCTCTGGGGAAGAATGTTGGGGGCAAAGAGGGGAAAACAATGGAGTTACCAAAGCAGCCCTTTTCCGTTCATGCGGCAGGGGTAAAACAGGAATATTGCAGGGCTAAACTTTCGGGCGCGTGATATTTTGATGTGAGAGGGAAGTTTGAAAGCTTTTGGCGCCTAAAATTATAAGTATTCTGCTCTCGTACGGCCGACTATGATATCATGGCTGACAATTTGTTTGTTTTGCACGCAAAAAAAATGTGCAAGTTTTGAAAATCAATGTCTCCAACTCGAAACTTAGATTGTCCATTCAATTCAAATATGGATCATTGAGCTACTACAAGCAAATACCATCATACGGTCCAATTCAAATGAAATTCCAAATGTGTTTATCCTAAATATGATGACAAAAGCAAAAATGTGTATGTGTATGAATAAAGTGGATGATTATAAAGTTTGAACATGCCCGTATGTGTATATCTCTAGGTTTGATATATGCATTTGAAATCACGAAATCCCGCCTTAAAAATGTACCTCCGTTTAAATGAATTACAAAAGCTAATGATGGAGTCGAATTCCAAAATTCCAATCTTAGGTTTGTAATTCTGGTACATCAAGGTATATCACGCATGTTCAAAAGTATCGTTATCTCATAGTACAAACTGTGAAACAAATTGATCAACCATGAGTGCACAATATCTCAATTACGCTAAAGTCCCTCAAATATAGACACCTCACTCTTTATCTGAAGTCAAGCCCCCCACCACTACACACACACACAGACAGAGAGAGAGAAGTCATTCTCTCCCCCAAACACCAACACACGAGCACATTAACACCCCTCTCTCTTGTAAAGTCCGGAACCCAACATAGGTCTCTATCACTTTGTCTCTCGGGCATGCACACATCTCTTCCCTCACTCTCTAGGTCTCCCGCTATCTCTCTTACCCAAGCACACACACTATGTAGAGTGTATATTTCCCATACACACAAAACGTCGCCCCGAAACATCTATCTCCCTAGTTATGTGGTTCTCGCGCACTCACCTCACACACCACCCCCACTGCAAACAAGCACACTTTGTCTCCTTGTGCACCACTCTCCTCTTTCTATCTATCCCACATGCGGACCCGCTCCAGCTCCTTCCCTGTATACATATATGTCGTGACTCTTTGCATAGCTCCCTAATGTATAATCGTTCTCGGTTTTGCACATTGTTCTCTACACCATCTATTCTATCTCTCTCATGAAGTCCCTATCACACACACGATGACTCGCTTCCCTTGCGTCTCCGTTCATAGGACAATTTCGGATAACATCAACATTGTCTCCCTATCTATACGCCATTTATGGACACAAATGACCCCTCTCGCCCCCTCTCTTCCTCTCTCTCTCTCTCTCCGACGCTAGCTCTCTCTTTCTCTCGCTCTCACACCCCTCTCCCCCACACACACTCGATGTCTCTTCCAAATAGTCTGCTCCCCCCGCCCGCACCCGTGCTTTCTCGCTACTACACATGTCACACCATTCCCCCTTCCCTTATACTAGGTTTACATTATCGGTGGTCTCTCTACTCCGCATACACTCTCTCCCTCTCACACACAAACGCGTGCACAAACACACACAGACACCCACAAACACCCATTTACCTGGATCCTCATCTCTCCTCATGTCTGCATGTGTATCTCACACACTCACTCTCTAATTATGTATATGTGTTTTCATGTTACACAACACAAAGCCCCATGTACATGTCTCTCTCTATCCTCCACACACATAGACACAAAGAATCTGTTATCATTGCCTCAGTCTCTAACATATCAGACATGCACACACACACACACACACTCTCTCTCTCTCTCTCTCTCTCTCTCTCTCACAAACACGCTCAACAAGGGTTTCCCCATGAATAACTTACCGTCTATTCTTGAACAGTCGTGGCAGTACAACAAACACGAGATGTGAAAAAGAATAAATCTACACGTGCTTAGACCACCTAGTATGACTACTAGGACTAGATCAAGCCAAAAAGCGCGCCGCCGTCACCCCCTCCTTGTCGGCGACAGGAAAATCTTCGTTTTACACAGTCGAGAAGTCATTGTGCTAAGGCCCCACATGCCGAGGCATTGAATATAATGTAGATGCTAGTTTACGGAAGCAAGTATCGATAATACATTTGTATCTCCATACTTATATTTCTTCTCTTATAAAAAACCGAGTTGGTGAGGATGGTACATGTGCCATCTTGCAATATAGACCGTCCGACCTATATCTGACGGATGGAAAATAAACTAAAATATACCCGCACCCCTCTCCACATTTGCAGACAAGGCCTTCCCTCGTTCATCCTTATCTCCAACAAACCTCATTGTTGAGCAATTAAGAAAGGAAGCCTCTGGAACAAACTGGCCTGGTGGCCGCTGCCGGCGTCGTCAATCCCCATGCCTCTGCTCAGTTCGACCACCAACCACAACCACACCCCACTCCTCTTCACCTTATCTCATATTTCTCGAGATATCATTAGTTTTTACACATGGGATTACTCCCGCAAGGGTCAATCACAACAATTGTTTTATAAAAAAATACATCTTGATGTTCCGTGCAATGCACGGATCTTGCTAGTACTCCTACACAAGACTAAGTTGGTGATGCTGGTGTGTCTGCCATCCGCCGTTTCTGACCATTAGATCTACATCTAACGATTGTGAGGTAAGTTGTTGCCTTTTCTCATAAACATCCCATTTGTCTACTAATTTACAGAAAAACCCATAATTAGTATCTTAAAACCAACCACATCCCTCCCTGACCTCACCAAAATAGCCCAAGGAATATATTCTAATTGAAACATAATATATCTCTAGTGACATATGTATATCAAAATTAGTGTGTTTTGTACCAAGTTTGTGAATAAGTATTATTCTAATTATGATTCGTTGCAACGGACATGAACAATGCTAGTATTCCCAACCATGCATTTATTTTCCTAGTATTCCATAGTTTCGAGTTTTCCATCAAGATATTAGTCACTCATGGTTGATATTTACTTTCAATCATGTACACATATGCACTATGTAACTAGCCTTGTTTATTGGCTTCCAAAGCTCAACTTTCACTCCTACTTACAATATGTAGAGTATTTAACAAAAAACTACCACTTTCAACCAGCCCTAGGAGGAATGTATTGTACAAAAAATAGCGAAAACATACCCAAAATTTCTTAATCCATGCCAAAAACTACCTAGTACTCCTACCGATTAGGTTCGTTTAAACCCATTTATGACAGGGTTGGCCCACATGTCCGTGCTGACGAGGCAGCTTAAACCAACACATTTTGTTTGACCGTTGACACGAAGGACCCACATTTGACCATCTATCATGTTATTCCCCCTCAAATCATTATTTTTCCTGAACATTACTTCAAACAGTACTGATGCGTGTTCGTCGGTGTCGCCGGTGATGAGCGAGTTGGCCACCGCTCCGCCAGACGGGCCGGACGCCGTGCTGGCCTCCACACGGGTTGGCAGGCTGGCCCGAGCGTGACTCACTAGCGAGCAAGCCGCCGCACTGGCCTTCGCTCGATCCAGATGGCTGGCCTTAGCGCGGTGCGCGCGAGCAAGCCGCCGCACTGGCCTTCGCTCGATCCAGATGGCTGGCCTTAGCGCGGCACGCGCGAGCAAGCCGCCACGCTGCCTTGCCAATCTAGCTAGCAAACCTTGCAGACAAGCAGCTGGACGGAGCTATCTTGGCTAGCTAGCGGCCGCGAGCGCCGGACGGAGCTGGCATCCGGGCTGCCGCAACATGGGCTCCGCACCGCCGGCGGTTTTGAACTCGCCTTCTGCCGGCGGCGGTAGCTGCGTCCCATGGCCGAGGATGACTAGGTGGATGGGCCGGAGGTAGGAGGTCACTCGAGGATTTTTGTTGGTAAGAGCATGTACAATGGTTGATAAGGTAGTCTTATCTTAAGTCTGCCACGTATGCAAGTGGTAGTAGTTTCTTGGCATTTTAGTGGTTTCTTGCATTATTAGAGCAAGTACAATAGAGCTGAGTCAGCGGGCTATAAGAAATAAACTACTACTACATGTTGGCTATAAGATGGGCTGTAGATGACAAGGCACTGGCTCATAGCCAGCAACTGGCTATACTATTAACCATGCTCTTAGGGGTTTCTTGTAAGGAACAATGTACATACTACTAGCGACAAAAGGCGATTCTAGGTTGTGTTGTACTCCAACGAGACTACTAGTGGTCGCGGGAGTGTATACCTCGTTTTGTGGGTTCGATCCCGGCCGAACGCACGCCGGCCTTTTTTTTAAATAGTACTACTACACTTCGCTGCGAGCCAATATTTTACATGGGTAGTTTGAGTTTTGAAGTCAAACGGACGTGCGGCCCCACAATCTGGGTGCACTAGACAGCCTAGCCACGTGAACGGGTTTTCCTTCCCAGCATCCCGTGGCTCATGTGCTTGCCCTAGCTGCACCTCGCTTGCAGCTTCCAGCTAGTAGCATATTTAAACTAGCGCCTCCCAATTAAGCCCGAGGAGCCGGAAAAGCCTGGCGGGGCATTGGGAACTGTGCAATATGGCTCTGTACGTAAAGTGCTCTACTACTACTCTGTAGCTTGTGGCGTTGCATGCATGGACTTCACTCCATTATCGGCTCTACTATAAAATAAATTCCTCTTGCCGTGTTTTTTTTGAAACGGAGGCAAAATCTTTGCTTCATCTCATTCATAAAGAAGGAACTACTAACGAAGTTCGACAAGATCCATTACACCTCCACAAATGGAAGCGAAAAGCCTAGTCTCGCTGTATCAAATAACTCAAATGTTCTGCCCCCGCAGTAACCATCGCTGATAAACCGTCTGCTAGTGTGTGCGTGAGAGGAGCGGCTGAGTAGGCCAGCTACGTGAGAGGAGCGGCTGAATAGAGCACCGAGAGTACCCACTAGGCCACTACGCAGGTGTACTTCCGCTGCATTGATAGTACAACGATGGTTCTAGAGAACAGTAGTACCCTCCACTTCCAACTGTAGCTCCTTGGCCCTGAGATTCAAGAGTTCAAAACTGGTGCACTATACTAGACTAGACTAGAAGTACAGTACATCACACTACTAGTTGAGAAAAGTAGTACTAGTCAAGTTCGATCCCACGGATCAGGAGCTGATCGAGCACCTTGAGGCCAAAGTGAGTGCTGACAGCGCGAGATTTCAGTCTCTCATCAATTTGTTCATACCAACCATCGACAGCGAGCACGGCATATGTTACACCCAACCTGAGAAACTTCCAGGTAAGACACCGATCGGTCATCTACTTGCACAAACATATTCCTTTGTTTATAGCTCTATTCTTGTTTTTAGACGCAGACCTGGTGAAGTAATCACAATTTGACAGTTAATAAAAAGTGAAACAAGTGACTGCAACATGCCAAAGATGTTATGAAAATGCCAACTAGGTACACTAAAACCTATATTCCACAATACTGCAGGTATCACACTGAGTGGCCTAAGGAAGCATTTCTTCCAGAGCAATTCCAGGGCATTCGAAAGGGGCGCGTGGATGCGTCGCAAGATACAGTCGGAATGCGGCATGCACGCGATGTGGCACAAGACCGGCAATACCTTGCCGGTGATGGTCAACGGCCGGCACACGGGCAACAAAAAAGGTTCTGGTGCTGCACACCAACAAGAACTTCGACTAGCAGAGGACCAACTGGGTGATGCACCAGTACCACCTCGGGGACCTGGAGCAAGAGAAGGAGCGGGAGCTAGTTCTCTGCAAGATTTTCTACCAGACGAACACTAGGGCCAGGAGTAAAAACATTATAAGTTAGTTTGGTATTGGTAGTTGTACTACCTTGTCGTCCGCAAGTTGGTATTGTTGTTAACGATCTTTTTGTATGAACTTGCATTTGCTTCCAACCATCATGCCGAGGGTTGACGTGGATATAAAGATGAATCATTTGTTTCGAAATGTATTTTCAGGCACCTGATTTTTATTTGATGGGTAGCATAAGCACCCGCCGTTCGAATTCCCAGTTCTCCAATTTTTTCGAAACAAGTGCATGCAGTTATTATCATGATAAAAAAAATATCCGTGCTGCATCCCAGTTTTCAGTCTGTACTTGCAGAATTCTCTCGTTTATTGAGCACATATATTGTTTTTTTAGGTCGAGCAAGTTTCAACTGGGCTGTAGATTGCCCAGGGTTGTTTTGTTTTTAACAGGCCCAGCCCATGACGACAACGGGGCACAAAAATCCAGCAGGTATCTACTGGCCTCTGGCCCGTCAGCGTTAGTTATATTTTGTCTTACAACATCCGCATGCAGTTTTTTTACTGAATCAAACACACAACCAGTTCTATTTTCCTCTTGAAACGCATGTCCTACATCCGTTTTCTAATATCTACCTATAGTTTTACTAGTTCATATACACGTATCATTATATTGAAAACACATAAAATTCCCTTTTCATATTTACATCCTTATTTTTGTTGTTTTTTCCCACCCAGCGCTGAATTTTTTACCACTGGTTTTCCCTTAAACCAACTAAATTGTCCCACGTCTTATTTGCTTACAAAAACAAAACAATTTTTTTGGCAAATCAATAAGTTCTTAAAAAATGTTTATCATTTCGGGATTATAACAGTTCGGACTCCACCGAAATATGCAAAATAAGGTTGGACTTTTTGACCGTGGTCCTGGGCAGAAAATGGGCTATAATAAATTACTTAAGAATTAGCAAATGGGCTGCAAATTATAAAAAATAGCAAATGGGCTTTATGTTGTCTGCCACAAATTTGGAGGCTGACTTCTGGGCCTACTAAGTTCATGCGTACACAAGGTTTCTTAAAAAATAAACTTAGTCAACAATCGACTCTACGAGCGTCAGACCGTTAGATGTCAATCTAACGGCAATTGTGCTTCTTCAGTCTCTGATCTTCCTGCCCCAGCCGCCCAAACCAGCGCCATCGGAACCACCTGCTCCAACCTCCCGTGGCCGGCAGTGCTTCCGGGAAGGCCTCACGGCCCCATCATACTCGCATCCCTGGCCTGTCTATCCCTCTACTCACCCACACCTCCTGTTATTTTCCGACGACGGCAGCCGAACCAGTCAACCCTCGTACTCTCCACCGCGTGGGCAGCCACTGTCGTGTTTTCCCTGGCTCCGTGTCATTCCCTTCGTAGGCCTCGCCGTCATCCACCGCCATGGTGCTCTCGGCGCGGCGTGGTCAACGATGTCCATCCAATGGCCGTAGTGCTTCTTCAACCTCTGGTCTTCTTGCCCCTGCCGCCCAAAGCAGCGCCGGTCATGCCGCATGCTCCTGCCTCCCGTGGCCGTCTGTGCTGCCGCGGAGGCCTCACCATCCCCATACTACTCCCACCGCTGGCCAGGCCATCCCTCCACTCACCCACTCTCCCTGTTATTCTGCGGTGATGGCATTCTCACACCATAGCCGAACCAGTACACCCACGTACTCCTCTCCGCGTGGGCATCCACTGCCGCGTCTTCCCCGGCTCCGCGTCATCCCCTTCCTAGGCCTCGCCATCGTCCACCGCCGTGGTGCTCTCGGCGCGGCATGGTCAATGTGGTCAACGACCGGCTTCCATCGGAAGAGTACTGTACGTGGAGAGGCTGACAGCTGGGTCCACGGCAGCCGCAAGGAAGTGCCTCCTTATTACACGCAAAACAATTATTCCTCCACCTGACAGCAGGGACCCACCAGACGGGCCACCAGTATTTCGCGGGAAAAACCTTTCCCCCCTGACTGCTGGGACCCATCGGACGGGCAACCGTATTTCGCAAAAAAAATGTTCGCCCCTGACTGCTGGGACCCACTGGAC
>NC_041384.1:163480188-163497871 GCF_002162155.2 Triticum dicoccoides | reverse complement strand
GGACCCACCGAAAGTGCCTCCTTATTACGCACAGAAAAAATGAATACTCCCCCTACTAGCTGGGACCCAACCTGGTGGGAGGCTGACTTGTGGGCCTACTAAGTTGACGAGGATACAGGGCTTTGTCAACTTAGTCAATATGAACGATTCTAGCTCCAGTGACCGTACGATGTCCATCCAACGGCCGTAGTGTTTCTTCAACCTCTGGTCTTCTTGCTCTAGCCGCCCAAAGCTGCGCCGGTCGTGCCGTGTGCTCCTGCCTCTCGTGGCCAGTTGTCATGCCGTGGAGGCCTCACCGCCCCCTACTACTCCCACCGCTGGCCCATGCTATCCCTCTACTCACCCACACCCCCTGTTATTCTGCGTCGACGGCAGCCTCACGCCGCAGCCGAACCAGTGAACCCTCATACTCCTCTCCGCGTGGGCATCCACTTCCGTGTCTTCCCCGGCTCTGCGTCGTCCCCTTCCTAGGCCTCGCCGCTGTCCACCGCCTTGGTGCTCTCGGCGCGGCATGGTCAATGTGGTTAACGGCCGACTTCCATCGGAAGAGTATTGTACGTGGAGAGGCTGACAGCTGGGTCCACGGCCACAGCCCAGTTTTTTGTGATTTGCCAAGTAAGTCGCTTTGTCAGGCCTGTTGGGCTGCAAATCTTTCAAGACAAGGAGAGCTTCATTCGGCTGGCCGAGAAAATGGCCCATCAGTAATGAGAAATGGGCTATACATTTTTAAAACACATCAAACCGGCAATTAGTTTAAAATATCTTTTTTTTCATTTCAAGATTTTAAATTACATTAATTTTTATGCGTGGAGAATTTGTTGGATTTTATATTGATATACATTTATTTTTAAAATCAGTTTGAATGTGAGTCGAAATTTCGGGATTAAAAACAGTTCGGACCGCACCGAAATATGCAAAATTTCGTTAATTTTTTAACCGTGGCCACAATATGGGCTGTAATGCTAACAAAAAGAATATGGGCTCCAAAAAAACCTTAAGAATTAGCAAATGCGCTGTAAATTATTAGAAATAATGGCAGATGGGTTGTATGCTGTTTTCCACAGATTTGAGGCTTTCCTAAAAAAAGGTTGACGCACAAGAAGTGATTGTTGGATGTCCATCGAACGGCCGTCGTGCTTCTTCAATCTCTGCTCTTCCTGCTCCAGCCGCTCAAACAAGCGCCGGCGGGACTGCCTGCTCCCTCCTCCCCGCGGCCGGCTGTGCTGCCGCGTAGGCCTCACCGCCCCACCGTACTCCCATCGCTGGCCTAGCCATCCCTCTACTCACCCACACCTGCTGTTATTCTCCGGCGATGGCAGACGAACCAGTAAACCCTCATACAGTCGTACTCCCCTCCGCGTGGGAAACAACTGCCGAGTCTTCCCTGCCTCCGTGTCGTTCCCATCCTAGGCCTCGCCGTCGTCCACCACCCTGGTGCTCTCGGCGCGGCCTGGTCAACATGGTCAACGACCGACATGCATCTGAAGTGGACTGTACGTGGAGAGGCCGAGAACTGGGTCCATGGTCGCATGCAAGGAAATGTCTCCTTATTACGCGCAAAATAATGATTCCTCCACTTGACATCAGAGACCCACCGAAAGGGCCTCTGTATTTCACGAAAAAACTTTACCGCCGCTGACAGCTCGGACCTACCAGCTATATCTTCGCACGCAAGGAAGTGCCTCCTTATTATGCTCAAAAAAATGAATACCCCCTGCTAGCTGGGACCCACCTTGGTGGGAGGCTGACTTGTGGGCCTACTAAGTTGACGGGGATGGAGGGCTTTGTCAACTTAGTCAATATGCACGATTCTAGCTCCAGTGACCATACGATGTCCATCCAACGGCCGTAGTGCTTCTTCAACCTCTGGTCTTCTTGCTCTAGCCGCCCAAACCAGCGCCGATCGTGCCTCGCGCTCCTGCCTCCCGTGGCCGGCTGTGATGCGGCGGAGGCCTCATCGCCCCCTACTACTCCCACCGCTTGCCAGTCCATCCCTCTACTCACCCACACCCCATGTTATTCTGCGGCGACGGCAGCCTCACACCGCAGCGAACTAGTGAACCCTCGTACTCCTCTACGCGTGGGCATCCACTGCCGCGTCTTCCCCGGCTCCGTGTCGTCCCCTTCCTAGGCCTCGCCTCGTCCACCGCCCTGGTGCTCTCGGCGCGGCGTGGTCAACGTGGTCAAGGAACGGCTTCCATCGGACGTGGACTGTACGTGGAGAGGTTGACAGCTGGGTCCATGGCCGCAGCAAGGAAGTGCCTCCTTATTACGTGCAAAATAATTATTCCTCCACCTGACAGCGGGGACCCATCGGACGGGACACCGTATTTCACCCCCCTGACTGCTGGGACCCACCAACTACATCTTTGCACGCAAGGAAGTGCCTGATAGTCGGGACCCACCTGGTCGAAGCGTACGTAGCGTTGTCATTCTGGTCGCGAACGTGTACGTACATATATACTGGTCGATGTAGAGGCGCGCACGTGTCATAGTAGAGGCGCGCACGTAGCATGTACACGTATGTACAGCGGCCAGGGTGCAAGAAAGGAAATATGGCCACGTATGTGTACATACGGGCGGGGTCTCGAACGCCTACTCGTGCATACGTACGGCCAGGGCTCGTGTACATGGCTGGGTCGGAACGGAGAAACAATGTCGCCATCGTGTTCTTGGGGAGGCAACGGAATGCGTCATGTTCATGGGGAGGCAATGGAATGCGTCCTGTTCATGGGGAGGCAACGGAATGCGTCGTGTTCATCGGGAGGGCTTGGACGGAACAAGCGATGGAAATGAGGCATGGCGTACCGCAGAACGGAGGAAACGGCCTTGTGTTCGACCGGCCACGTTCGAAATGGGATCTTGTTCATTGGGAGGGGTCTGGCATACCGCAAAACGGAGGAAACAGACCTCCTACGGTCGAAACGGGGGTCCTGTTGATCGGGAGGGGTGTGGCGTACCGCAAAACAGACGAAACGAACTTGTGTTGGAGCGCTACGGTCGAAACGGGGGTCCTGTTCATCGTGAGGGGTGTGGCGTATCACAAAATGGGACTCCACGAGATACTGTTCATCTCCACCGTCGACCTCCTCCAGCCTCCACGGGCTCCTGTTCATCCAGCCTCCACCGCGCTACTCCACCGGCAACTGTTCAACCACCCTCCACCGTCTACTGTTCATCCAGCCCTCCACACCATGGGGTCCTCTTCAACCACCCCTCCACGGGAACCCCTCCACCGTCTACTATTCATCCAGCCCTCAACACCACGGGGTCCTGTTCAACCACCCATCCACCGTCTACTGTTCATCCAGCCCTCCACACCACGGGGTCCTGTTCATCCACCCCTCCACAGGCACGCCTCACCGTCTACTGTTCATCCAGCCCTCCACCACACCACGGGGTCCTGTTCATCTAGAGGCAATGCCACCGCTCACTGTTCATCCAAACCCCCCTGCAACGCTCACTGTTCATCCCATCGACCGGCTTCAGTTAGCAGCAGTAGCGAAGGAATCGCTCGATTGGGTTCAGTTAACAGCCATCGATCGATCGCTCGGGTTCAGCAATACGTAGCCTACAGTGCAATCGCTCGGGTTCAGTTAGAGCCCAACGCCTCGCTCGGGTTCAGTTAGAGCCAACGCCTCGCACACACGCACGTACGTGTACGAGAGAAACGCACATCGCTCGGCCCCCGACCTCCCACCGTAACCGGGGACTCCCCGAAATTTTCCTCGCCCTCGCTTCTACCACGGTTTTTTCCGTCATGGACGGCCCAAAGAATGTCATGCAGCTGCGTCTCCGGCCCGCCCAGGACGAAAAGCCCATTTTCTGTCATGATTTTTTGTCATAGAAGTAGGATCCCACCACATCTATGATGATACCGGGTTTTGTCACAATTATCGTCATAGAAGTGTCATATGTATGACATAAAAAAATTTCGTTCGGCCCAAAATGTCACGGATGTGTCTTTTTTTTGTAGCGTTTCTATGTGTTGTTTGCTTATTTTGATGAATCTATGAGTAGTATCGGAGTGTATGAACCATGGATGAATTGGAATACAGTATATACTACACCAATATCAATTTAGACTGAGTTCACAACAGTACCTAAAGGTAGTGATTTGCTTTATTATCCTAATGGATCTCACAAAGTTTTTGTTAAAGTTTTGTGTGGATGAAGTGTTTGAAGAACGAGGAGTTACCGATGTGAGAAGAATAAAGAGAGGCAAGAGCTAAAGGTTGGGGATGCCCAAGGCACCCCAAGTAAATATTCTAAGGATACTCAAGCATCTAAGCTTGGGGATGCCCCGGTTGGCATCCCATCTTCTTCAACAATTATCGGTATACCTCGTTCACATGATTTGTGTCCTTTGTTTTTTTGTTCTTCCTTTACGAACCATGCTAGTATGAGATATCCCTTCATTTATTTATATAATGCTTCATGTGATTCACTTATATCTTTTAAGTATGATCTTATAGAATTGCTCTTTGTGCTTCACTTAAATCTTTTGAGTATGGTTTTATAGAATGCTTCGTGTGCTTCACTTATACATTTTGAGCTTGTACATTGGTTAGTTTATATTAATTGTAGAATGCTCCATGAACTTCACTTATATCTTTTGGAGTATGAATAATACTATCATCTAAAGCGGGTTTGGAAGAGTGTCAACTCTAGGAACTAGTGATCCCGCTATTCCGAATGAGAAGAATTTTGTTTATGTGGAGAGTGGAAAAATTTCTATGCCTGTAGATCATGAAAAGAATGCCTTATGTGATGGTTATGTTGTTGAATTCATTCATTATTCTACTGAAAATTATTATGAGCGAGGAATATATGCTTGTAGGAGTTGCAATAATATCAAGTTTCCTCTCTATGTGCTTAAAGTTTTGAGTTATCCTTGTTTTTCCTTCCTATGCTAGTTGATTCTTGCTCCTATAAATTATGTACTCACAAAATCCCTAGGCATAGGAAGTGGGTTAGATTTAAATATGCTAGTCATATTCTTCATGATGCTCTCTTTATGTTTTAATTCTTATCTTTTATGTGAGCATCATTGAAATCATCATGCCTAGCTAAAAGGCATTAAAGAAAATCGCTTGTTGGGAGACAGCCCAATATTTACCCTTGCTGTTTTTGTATGTTCTCATGGTTAATATACTGTAGTAATCATGTTTTATAGCTTTTGTTTCAATAAAGTGCCAAGTAGGACCTTTGGGAAGACTTGGGTGAAAGTTAATGTGATCTTGCTGTAAAAAACAGAAACTTTGTGCTCACGAGATTAGCTGCCATTTTTTACAGAAGAGTGATTTGGTGCTGATTCTTTTTGCAGAAGATTAATAGACAAATTACTCACGTCCACCAATTTATTTCATAATTTTTTTAGTAGCATAAGTATGGTTAGTGTTCAGATCATTACAGACTGTTCTGTTTCTGACAGATTCTGTTTTCATTGCATAGTTTGCTTGTTTTCTAGTTTCTATGACTTATATTTCTAAATATAAATTGTAGAAATGGTATGGTACAGTAGGCATTGTGTGAGAACAATTATGAACCTTGTCTTTGACAGTACCAAAGTGAATGGTTTACTCTTTATCATACTAACCTATCTCACGAAGTTCCGTTAAGTTTTGTGTGATTGAAGTTTTCAAGCTTTGGGTGAGATATCGATATGAGGAGAATAAGGAGTGGAAATACCCTAAGCTTGGGGATGCCCGAGGCACCCCAAGTTAATATTCAAGGAAGACTCAAGCGCCTAAGCATGGGGATGCCCCGGAAGGCATCCCCTCTTTCGTCTTCAAAACTATCGGTATACCTTACTCGGAGCTATATTTTTATTCGTCACATGATATGTCTTTTGCTTGGAGCGTGTTTTCAATTTTACTTGCTGTTTGAATAAAATCATTGGATCGGAATTATTAAATGAAAAAAAATCCTCCCATGGCTAGTTAATTATTTGACTACTCAGTGTCCTTCACTATTATCTTTTGGAGTAGTTTGTCATTTACTCACGTGCTTCACGTATATCCTATGAGTAAATGGTTGAATAATTGAATATCATAAATCTGAATTTATATATGTTTCATATGATTATACCATGGGGAGTAATGACTTCACATAGAATAAGTATAGGTAGTAAACTTATTGAAAGTTAGCAAACATAGAATTGGTCACTTGAACAATTCATGAAAGAATATTGAAGGAAGAGATATTTCACATATAAATATACTATCTTGGACACCTTTTATAATTGTGAGCACTCATTAAAATATGACATGCGAAAAGGTTGATGTCAGACAAGGAAGACAACGTAATGGGTTATGTTTCCTTACATCTGAGATAAATTATATTGTCATGGATCATCCAACATGTTGAGCTTGTCTTTCCCTCTCATGCTAGCCAATTCTTTGCACCAAGTAGAAATACTACTTGTGCTTCCAAACATTCCTTAAACCAGTTTTGCCATGAGAGTCCAGCATACCTACCTATGGATTGAGTAAGATCCTTCAAGTAAGTTGTCATCGGTGCATGCAATAAAAATTGCTCTGTAAATATGTATGATCTTTTAGTGTGGAGAAAATAAGCTTTATATGATCTTGTGATATGGAAGCAATAAAAGCGACAAACTGCATAATTAAGGTCCCTATCATAGGGGGCAATATAAAGTGACTGTTCTTTTGCATTAAGATTTTGTGCGTCCAACCATAAAAGTGCATGACAACCTCTGCTTCTCTCTGCGAAGGGACTATATTTTACTTTTATCTCCTACCTTACATAAGAGTCTTGGTGATATTCACCTTTCCTTTTTACATTTTATCCTTTGGCAATCACAATATGTTGGAAAGATCCTGGTATATATGGCTAATTGGATGTGAGTTTTCATGAACTATTGTTGTTGACATTACCCTTGAGGTAAAACGTTGGGAGGCAAAACTATAAGCCCCTATCTTTCTCTGTGTTCGATTGAAACTTTGAACCCATAAATATCACGTGAGTGTCAGCAATTGTGAAAGACTAAATGATAGTTGAGTATGTGGAGTTTGCTAAATCAAAGCTCTGACATAGACCCTTCCTAAAAATAAGATGAATTGCAATTGTTTGATAACTGAAAATATAGTTTGTTAGATTCAAGAGAGTTTATGATCTATACTTTAACATGTGAATAGCTTGTTACTTGATCATGAAAAGTTTTATGAAAATGAGCTACTGTTATGATATATAATGATGCTAGAAAAAGTGATTGGAACTATCATTGATGAAACTTATGCACTTGCTAGCATTCACACTTCATAAATTATTTCTTTTGTCATTTACCTACTCGAGGACAAGCAGGAATTAAGCTAGGGGATGCTGATACGTCTCCAACGTATCTATAATTTATGAAGTATTCATGCTATTATATTATCAACCTTGGATGTTTTATAAGCAATTATATGCTATTTTATATGGTTTTTGGGACTAACCTATTAACCTAGTGCCCAGTGCCAGTTTCTATTTTTCCTTGTTTTAGAGTATCGCAGAAAAGGAAAACCAAACAGAGTCCAATTTACCTGAAACTTGACGGAGCTTATTTTTGGACCGGAAGAAGGCCAGGAAGTAAAAGAGCCGGTCCAGAAGAGTCTCGGGCTGCCCACGAGGGTGGGGGGTGTGCCCACCCCCCTAGGCGCGCCCCCTGCCTCGTGGACAGCCCGGAGACCCCCCTGCCTTGTTCCTCACTCCAACACCTCTTACAGAACCCAAAACTTCCAGAAAGAAACCTAGATCGGGAGTTCCGCCGCCAGAAGCCTCCATAGCCACCGAAAACCAATCTAGGCCCTCTTCGGCACCCTGCCGGAGGGGGCCATCATCACCAAAGGGCATGGAGGAGGATCCCGGAGTGGCCATCATCACCATGAAGGCCAAGGACCAGAGGGGGGAAGCCATGGAGGAGGAAGCACAAGGGGGAGAACCTCTCCTCCTCTCTGTTGGTGGCACCAGAGTGCCATCGGGAGGGAATCATCGCCACGGTGATCGTCTTCATCAACATCACCATCCTTATCTCTTTTACACGGTCCACTCTCTCGCACCCTGCTGTAATCCCTACTTGAACATGGTGCTTTATGCCACATATTATGATCCAATGATGTGTTGCCATCCTATGATGTTTTGAGTAGATATCTTTTGTCTTTGGGTTGATTGTTGATCTAGATTGGTATGAGTTGTATGTTTTACTTTGGTGCTGTCCTATGGTGCCCTCCGTGTCGCACAAGCGTGAGGGATTCTCGCTGTAGGGTGTTGCAATACGTTTATGATTCGCTTATAGTGGGTTGCGTGAGTGACTGAAACACAAACACGAGTAAGGGGGTTATTGCGTATGGGATAAAGAGGACTTGATACTTTAATGCTATGGTTGGGTTTTACCTTAATGATCTTTAGTAGTTGCGGATGCTTTCTAGAGTGCCAATCATAAGTGCATATGATCCAAGTAGAGAAAGTATGTTAGCTTATGCCTCTCCCCACATGAAACTACAATAGTGATTACCGGTCTTGGTAACAATTGCCTAGGATAATTCCAAACGCTGATCCACCATTATTCCACACTCGCTATTTATAATATTTAGTAATATATTCTAACTTCATGATAACAGCACCTACTTTTATATTTTAGCTCTCCAATATCATACAAAGTTATCATCTTCATACCCACAACATAGTTTTATTTCTCGTTGCTAGTTGGAAGCAAACGTTCGGTGTACATAGAGTCGTATCAGTGGCAGATAGAGCTTGAGAGAATATTGATCTTACCTTTATCTCCTTGTGGGTTCGACACTCCATACTTATCACTTCCACCTTTGGAAATTTCTACGATGATTCCTTGCATTTGGGGATTATCATTAGACAACATAAATGTGAATTATTTCATGCCCTGTTTTCTTCCCTACTATCCATTGCACCTGTCTATCTTACAATGTCTGTACATTCAATTACTTTTCTTGTTTATCAGCCATTTCAATTGGAGGGGGTGATGGCAGTATCTGTGGGAGTAAAAACACAGTCTTCAGAAAATATCGGGCTACCTGTCGATGGAGATAGAACCACGGTTGTACTTGCCCAAGAACCAGCCCCACCACACATAACCTAGACTCACGCAGATTGTACCCCTACCCAATTGGACAGAGAACCAGCTACACCCCTTCTAACCCCAACCCCACCAGATAGTTACCCGGTTCCCGTTGACGCATCACCGTCTCCACCACAGAGCACCCAAACACGAGCAGTTAGTAAGGCAACTGCAGTGCCCAAAGCATGAGGACCACCACTCCAAACCCCAAGTCAACGCTTAAAGCAGAAGAAAAATTGTTCTCAGGTCAGGTTCCGTAGCTATGGTTCATACTACTTTGCTCTTGCATCACTGTATTTACTCATACCAACTAATTTCAAATTTGAAGGATGCAATTGAAACTCCAATGGCGCAACAGGTATGTTTTAAACCTGTTTCTTTAACGTGTTTGTTGTTGTAACTTGCTCTATGTTGATTTCAGTTTCAATTAAATAAACAATTATGTTCTCATACCATGCACATTACAAGTGTTGTTATTGCTGTGTAGTTTCCCACAGTTATATTCTGTGTATGCTGCTTTGTCTTAAATAGATATGATTCGAACTATATCTATCTTGATTTGGCAACATAAACCAGAATGATATAGACCATACAGTGACCATACTACATAGATATATGTTTGTTTCATGCTGTTATCCTGTCCACCTTACTACTGAACTGGTTTACCAAAATGAGTTTCATATACTACATTGTAAACCTGTGATGTGTTTGTTTGTTTCTCTTTTAGAACGCGGATAAAATATTGGAGAAGAGTACCCCGTTATGCAATGGTAAAGGAAGTAAATGCAGATAAGGTTCAAGATAGTGATGCATCCCTGTTGGTCTCCAAGAAAGCTGATGAAAACTATATTGAAGACACTGAGACAACCGCAAAGTCGTGTCTTGATGTAGTGTTCGAGTTACTCGCTACTATTGTTGGCACCAGCTCTTCGAACTCGCTGCCTGAATCAGTTTGGCTTCTTGAGTCTCAACTTCAAGTTGAAATACATCGATCAGATGTTAGGCGACAGGAAGCTGAAGGACTGAGGAAGTCCCTGCAGAATTCAGATGCATACTTTCTGGTGCAACAACAAGTGCTGGAGGATTTAAGCGCCAAACAAGAGAAAGTTAATAAGCTTGCTAAGCATCTTGCCAGCATTATGGGTACCCATGATATTGTTTCTTGAGCTCTTCTGAAGTGGTTTCAGTTCTGGACTTGTTTTGCTGCGGTGTTTATATGCTGCTTTGTTCCCTATATTTGCACTGGTGGGGAACTTTGATGCCCAGTGGATGTAATTTGTGTAATAGCCATGATAGCCTAGCATAAGTTGCTTGCTTATTTATTTCCTCACTGTCTTGTTTATTTGTTTTCTTGTAGTCAATGCAGTTCTTTTCCCACGGTTTGCTAGTGGCCGCAATAACCTATTTTTTAAAACTAGGCCACATTAACCATGGCATATTTACTGTAGTTAACATGGGCCTCCTATGGGCCGTAGAAACAATGGGCCTTCTAAGGGTCATAGAAACAATGGGCCTTCTATGGGGCGTAGAAACAATGGGCCTTATACGGGTCGTAGACACAATGGGCCTTCTACGGGTCGTATCATCAATGGGCCTTCTATGGGTCGTATGATCGGTTGGCCAAACATGGGCCAATAACAGACCACATTATGGCCGTAAATGGGCTAGAGTTGAAATCGTCTGTTCATGGGCCGACCATAACGCGCCATTGTTAATTGGCCGTATTTGATGATGCTATGAAAACGACCCAACGTATTAACATGCCACAAATGGGCCGACTGTAACCACGGGCTGAATTTGGACCACAAGCAGAAAATGACACTAACGGACCAAAAGTAAACGAATGCTGGAAATGAGCCCAAGAATAAATGGGCCAAGAGAAGGCCGAAAGATAACATGGGCTGGAAACGGCCCAACGGAATAATGGGTCGTTAATGGGTATAAAGTGATACACTGTTCATTACGGGCCAGTTTTACCATGGGTCGTTCATGGGTCGAGGGTTACTAAGGGCCTCATATGGGCCGAAAGATGTCATGGGCCATACATGGGCTGGAATTATATTGGACGGCCCAGATGACGCCATTGGGCCTAATTCGAAGAGGCCCTAAACGGGCCCTGGGTTAGCGGGCTGTAAATGGGCTATATGCGAACAAGCCGTTAACAGGCTTGCCGTGGGCCGGCCCGCTACCTTTTGACCAAGTCAAATGGGCCGGCCTTTTCACAGGAATGGGCCTTTCTTGGACCATGCCATGTGTTGATGTATCATAGGCGCTTTGGGTCCAATGAGTGGATGACATCTGTCCCAACGGTGAGCCGACACATGTTTCCTCTAGCCAATGATGATTTTACACGTGGAAAATCCCTATTGGTCAGGGCTGTTAACAAGTTATCGGATCCAAAACCGGACCCGATAGCTTAACGGTGTTCCGGTATGGTGGATGCCATGTGTCGGTCACCCTTGACGAAAGCACTTCTGTGACGCGCGATTTATCATCATGGAAGTGGACACTTGCATGATGATAATTTTGTAATGTCATGGAACACTTCTATGATAGCACATGTATGACTATCTTGATTCTATCATAGAATTGTCATGGATGTACATGCATGACATAAAACGTGACCTGCTGTGACAAACATGTATCATCACGGGAGTGTATTTTTTTGTAGTGCGTACTCGCGGGCGATTCAAATCGC
Source organism: Triticum dicoccoides (assembly GCF_002162155.2). Classification (NCBI taxonomy): domain Eukaryota; kingdom Viridiplantae; phylum Streptophyta; class Magnoliopsida; order Poales; family Poaceae; genus Triticum; species Triticum dicoccoides. The sequence goes on along the minus strand of NC_041384.1, from coordinate 163,486,079 downwards.
TGAAGATCTGATCCAAGCGCCGAACGGACGGCGCCTCCGCATTCAACACACGTACAGCACGGGGAAGTCTCCTCCTTCTTGATCCAACAAGGGAAGAGGGGAAGTTGATGGAGAGCACTGATAGCATGACGGCGTGGTGTTGGAGCTTGCGGTTCTCCGGCAGGGCTTCGCCAAGCACTACGGAGGAGGAGGAGGTGTTGGAGGAGGGAGGGGCTGTGCCTGGGAAGGGTGCGACTGCTCTGTCTCTCTCTCACTATATATAGGGGGAAGAGGGGAGGAGGAGGCGCCCTAGGGTTTCCCTAGGGGAGGGGCGGCGGCCACAGGGGAAACCCTAGATGGGTTTGGGCGCCCCCACCCCTAGGAAACTTGTCCCCCAAGCCGGGAGGGGCAGCTACCCTAGGGGAGGCGCCCCTACCTCTCCAGGTTACGTGAGATGGGTGGGGGTGGACAGCCCCTTAGTGGGCTGGTTTTCCCCCTCCCCTTGGCCCATAAGGCCCCCAACGCTTGCCGAGGCCTCCAAAACTCCTTTCGGTCATGCTGGTCGTCACCCGGTACTCCTAGAACAATTCCGGACTCCAATACCCTTCATCCAATATATCGATCTTCACTTCCAGATTCCAGAGTTCCTTGTCATGTCCGGGATCTCATCCGAGACTCAAAACAACCTTCGGTAACCACATACTATTCCCATTATAACTCTAGCATCACCGAACCTTAGGTGTGTAGACCCTACGGGTTCGGGAACCATGCAATCATGACCGAGACACCTCTCCGGCCAATAACCAATAGCCGGATCTGGATACCCATATTGGCTCCCACGCGTGACATGATGATTTCATCGGATGAACCACGATGTCGGGGATTCAATCAATCCCTTATACAATTCGCGTTGTCCATTGGTATGTTACTTGCCCAAGATTCGATCGTCGGTATCCCCATACCTCGTTCAATCTCGTTACAGGCAAGTCTCTTTACTCATTCCGTAACAGATGATCCCGTGGCTAACTCCTTAGTCACATTGAGCTTGTTATGATGATGCATTACTGAGTGGGCCCAGAGATACCTCTCTGTCATACGGAGTGACAAATCCTAGCCTCGATTCGTGCCAACCCAACAGACACTTTCGGAGATACCTATAGTGCACCTTTATAGCCACCCAGTTACATTGTGACATTTGATACACCCAAAGCATTCCTATGGTATCTTGGAGTTGCACAATCTCATGGTCTAAGGAAATGATACTTGACATTAGAAAAGCTCTAGAAAACGAACTACATGATCTTGTGCTATGCTTAGGATTGGGTCTTGTCCATCACATCATTCTCCTAATGATGTGATCCCTTTATCAACGACATCCAATGTCCATGGTCAGGAAACCACAACCATCTATTGATAAACGAACTAGTCAACTAGAGGCTCACTAGGGACATGTTGTGGTCCATGTATTGACACATGTATTACGGTGCGGGTTAATACAATTATAGCATGAACAATAGACAATTATCATGAACAAGGAAACATAATAATAACTATTTTATTATTGCCTCTAGGGCATATTTCCAACAGTCTCCCACTTGCACTAGAGTCAATAATCTAGTTACATTGTGATGAATCGAACACCCATAGAGTTCTGGTGTTGATCATGTTTTTCTCGTGGAAGAGGTTCAGTCAACGGGTCTGCAACATTCAGATCCATATGTATTTCGCAAATCTCTAGGTCATATTGTAAATGTTGCTTCCATGCTCCACTTGGAGCTATTCCAAATGGTTGCTCCACTATACGTATCTGGCTTGCTACTCAGAGTCATCCGGATAGGTGTTAAAGCTTGCATCGACGCAACCCTTTACGCCGAACTCTTTATCACCTCCATAACCGAGAAATATTTCCTTATTCCTCTGAGGACAATTTTGACCGCTGCCCAATGATCCATTCCTGGATTACCCTTGTACCCCTTGCCAGACCCGTGGCAAGACACATATTAGGTGCGGTACACATCATGTCATATCGTATAGAGCCTATGGCTAAGGCATAGGGGACGACTTTCGTCCTTTCTCTTTCTTCTGTCGTGGTCGAGCAAGTCTTAACTCTACACCTTACAACTCGGGCAATAACTCCTTCTTTTACTGATCCATCTTGAACTCCTTCAAGATCATGTCAAGGTATGTGCTCTATGAAAGTCTTATCAGGCGTCTTGATCTATCTCTATAGATCTTGATACCGAATATGTAAGCAGTTTTACCCTGGTCTTCCTTTGAGAAACTCCATTCAAACAACCCTTTATGGTTTCCCGAAATTCTACATCATTTCCGATCAACAATATGTCATCCACATATACTTATCAAAAATGTTGTAGTGCTCCCACTCACTTTCTTGCAAATACAAGTTTCTTTCCAACTTTGTATAAACCCAAAAGCTTTGATCACCTCATCAAAGTGTATGTTACAACTCCGAGATGCTTGCTCCAGTCCATAGAAGGATCAATGGAGTTTGCATATATTTTAGCATCCTTAGGATCGATAAAACCTTCTGGTTGTATCACATACAACCTTTCCTCACGGAAACCGTCAAGGAAACTTTGTTTTGACATCCATCTGCCAGATTTTTGTAAATGAAAATGCAGCAACTGCTAACATAATTCTAACAGACTTTAGCATCACTATGATTGAGAAAGTCTCATCACAGTCAACTCCTTGAACTTGTCAGAAACTTCTTTGAGACAGGTCGAGCTTCATAAATGGTGAGATTACCATCAGCGTCTGTCTTCTTATTAAAGATCCATTTATTCTCAATGGCTTGTCGATCATCGGGCAAGTCCACCAAAGTCCATACTTTGTTCTCATATCATGTCTCGGATTTCATGGCTCCTGGCCATTTATTGGAATCCGGACCCACCATCGCTTCTCCATAGCTCATAGGTTCATCGTTGTCCAACAACATGACCTTTAAGACAAGGTTACCACTTAGAAGTTGTACATACCCGTGTCGACCTACGAGGTTCGATAGTAACTTGATCTGAAGCTTCATGATCATCATCATTAGCTTTCTCTTCAACTAATGTAGGTGCCACAGAAACATCTTTCTGTGTTGCGCTACTCTCTGCTTGAAGTGAAGGTTCAACAACCTCATCAAGTTCTATCTTCCTCCCACTCAATTCTTTCGAGAGAAACTCTTTCTCGAGAAAGGACATGTTCTTAGCGACAAACACCTTGCCCTCAGATATGAGATAGAAGATGTACCCAATCATATTCTTTGGGTATTCTATGAAGACACAATTGTTCGCTTTGGGTTCGAGCTTTTCTGGTAGAAGCCTATCGACATAGGCATCGCAGCCGCAAACCTTAAGAAACAACAACTTAGGTTTCTTGCCAAACCATAGTTCATATGGTGTCATGTCCATGAACTTATATGGTGCCCTATTTAAAGTGAATGTAGTTGTCTCTAATGCATAACCCCAAAATGATAGTGGTAGATCGGTAAGAGACATCATAGATCGCACCATATCCAATATAAGTGCGATTACGACGTTCGAACACACCATTACGCTATGTTGTTCCAGGTGGTGTCAACTATGAAACGATTCCACCTTGTCTTAAGTGATTGCCAAACTCATAACTCAGATACTCTCCCCTCGATCATATCGTAGGAACTCGATCTTCTTGTTACGATGATTCTCACTCTGAAATTGCTTGAACTTTTCAAACGTTTCAGAATTATGCTTCATTAAGTAAATATACCCATATCTACTCAATTCATTGGTGAAGGTGAGAAAATAACGATATCCACCGCACGCGCCAATACTCATCGGACCTCACACATCAGCATGTATGATTTCCAACAAGTCACTTGCCCATTCCATTGTTCCACAGAACGAGGTTTTAGTCATGTTGCCAACGGGGCTGTAGCGACCCAATCTCAAACAGTCAAGTCTCTGTGCTTCAGTGTCATCCCTGGATCGGTAATGCTGACACACATAGTACTCGAGGATTTATAACAGAGTAGCAATCACACACTTATTACATTGAATGTCTCAAAAGAGAACTTATTACAATAAATATGTTTTAAGGCCATCTAATACGATAACAGTGGAAGGCTTGGAAGATAAAGTGAGTCCATCAACTCCAACAGCATAGTTGAGCTGCACGACAACGACCTAACAAACCTTACTCCTCGTCTGAAAAGTCTGCAACATAATATGTTGCAGCCCGAAAACGGGTCAGCACATTGAATATGCTGGCAAAATAACACAGTAGAGCAAGAACATAATAATGCTATCACTATATGCATATTTGGCTGGTGGAAAGCTCTATGGTTATAGTTTTTGCAAAAAGCCATTTTTTTCCTACAACAAAGGAATAGATTTTACTTAACTATCATGGTAGTTGAAACATCATTGAGAAGGTTCCTACAACTCAATCCCAATTAAAGTAATTAACAACCCAACAATATTATTTAGTAGTGATGAGATACTTAGGATACTCCAAGTACTAGATACTCAAGATGTCCATAACCGGGGACACGGCTAACCATGATTAGTTTATACACTCTGTGGAGGTTTGCGCACTTTTCCCCACAAGACTCGATCTCCTCTATTGGATTTCTTGCACTACATGGTGTTTGAGAAATAGATGACTGAGACACAGTCTTTTAGAAGCATTAACTCCTTACTCCGGGCAGACCATACCAACCTACATCCCTCTACCTGCTTATCCACCTCTTCGGGAGCTTCACGCCACTTACTCAACTATGCTAGAGCCCATAATAGCTTGTGGCTGCACACGGAAGTTTCTAGCGTGAAAATATCTCAGTTCCCTTTGAGCTTGGGTGGCGGACCATAGGCTTATCACACGGGTACTCCGGGATATCCTAGGACAACACTGGATTCCCCAGGTGCCCAACAAACAATCCACCCAGATGTGTATTCAAGTTGCCACCTTAAGTTGAACCATTAATTAACAATCTCACATTTGTCATGGATTTCACTCACCCAAACCACGTCTACGAGCATAACATAGCAATATAAGCAATACGTAGAAGTAACTCCCAAGGGTTAAATATAACAGGGCAATAGGTTCTACCTCATCAACTACTTCCCAACCCACACGTTAATCACATCCTAATCATGCAATGTTTGAGGATTGGAACTAATGCATAAAAACTGGGTGATAAAGGGGTATGATCAAAGTGTTACTTGCCTTGCTGACGATCCGCAAAACCTAGGGACTCGTAGTAGCACGCTTCACACTCTGGGTGTTATATCGCAAACAAACAATAGCATACATAAGCAATCAAACAAAGAAACACAGGTAAATCTCAAATAAGAAGACCTAACCAGAAATTTCAACTTAAGAACTCCGGTTTGCGAAAATAATCAAATCAAACGGAGCAACGAAACTCGAACTGCGAAAGAAACAAGATCCGTTTACTAATCTGGACTAAGGTCAAATTTTATAGTACCAAAATCTTGTTCAAGTTAATTAAACAGAAAGAGGGTTTAGGGACAAAGCTCTAGGCGCTTGAATCGCCTGATTCCGATAAATGAGCGGAAAGATAAACTGAAACGAAAATCGGATCAGAAATCGTGATCGGAAATAATTGCGGAAAATCCGAGAAAAAGAAAACTGACGAACAGGCTAACGAACGAACGTTCGTTGTCTATCACTAATGAGCGAAAACCGTTCATTAAAACGAACGTAGGGACGAACATCCGCAAGGTAACTAAACCTAGAAAAACCGGCGACCCGATCTAAAAAAACAAGCTAGGGTTTCTAAAAAACCGGATCGGTTTTCTAGAGAAAACCGGCGGTGGCGGCTACCTCGTCGGATCCCGCGGGGCGTGGGGCTCCGGCGGGGCTGGGTGGCGTCGGCGGCGACGCGGCAGGCGGCGGCGCGG
>NC_041384.1:163428716-163479842 GCF_002162155.2 Triticum dicoccoides | reverse complement strand
GGCGCGGCGCGGCAAGGGCTGCGGCGGCGGCTGCGGGCGGCTGGCGGGACGGGGTGGTGGCGGCGGGGAGGGCGGCATATAAAGGGGGGGAGGGCCAGTTTGGGGAAGGGGTAACCGGCGTGGCGGCGGACTCCCGGACTCCGGCGGAGGCCGGTGCGGGCACGGGCACACGAGAGGAGGCGGCGCGGCGCGGCGGGCCGGCCTGGCTCGGTTGGGCTTCGGCCCAGTCGGGCGCAGGATTTTTTTAAATAATTTCGCCAGAACTTATATAAATCCTAGAAAATAAAATAAAAATCTAAAAATGCCAAAACAAATTTTTACAGACTAAATAAAATATTTAGATCAAGATGAACATTTTCTTGGCCCTAAAATGCAGTTTTGAAATACGTGCAATTTTTCTAATTCAAATAAAATAGCAATAAACTCCGGATAAAATCAAATATTTGATTTTAATATTTTTCCTCCAATATCTCATTTATTTTGGAGAAGTCATATTATCTCCTCTCATATATCTAATATGAAATATTTTTGGAGAGAAAAATAATTAAAACCAAAAATCCTCGTTTCAATATTTGATAAAATTCAAATATAAAAACAGGGAAATCCCCAACTCTCTCTGAGGGTCCTTGAGTTGCTTAGGTTTTCGAGGATCAAGAAACGAATTGCAATAAAATATGATATGCATGAATGATCTATGTATAACATTCCAAATTGAAAATTTGGGATGTTACAGAGGCATGGTTTGCATGTGTCAAGTGATTCAAAATCAAGTGACTTCAAAAGTGCATCGGCATGGAGGTTCTTCATGCGCTTTACACAAATATGACCTAAGCGGTAGTGCCACAAGAAAGTGGTACTATCATCATCAACTCTACATCTTTTTGCATCAATGTTATGAACATGTGTATCACTACGACTGAGATTCAATAAACCATTCTGAAAGCACAAGTGCTCCCTAGGTGGTTTTGATAATTGATGACAACATATCTCTTGTTGGACTAACATTTCTATCTAGCATGTTTCAGGTAAGTTCAACAATGGAGTGGCATGGACTAAAGGTTGTGGGAACTCCTTCAAGATGCTAAGGACAAAGGATTGGCTAAAGCTTCAAGCTCAAGACTCTTCATTTTACGTTTTAGTGATCCAAGATCACATTGAGTCCATAGGAAAAGCCAATACTATCAAGGAGGGATGAGGTGTTGCTTAATGATCCTCTTGCTTCATGCGCTTAATGATATGCTCCAAAATCCTCAGCCACTTTCCCACTTCCACATATGACCTAAATCCTAAGCCAAACTCGGTCCTACCGATTCTTCCTATCCGGCGCCATAGAGGGAAATTTGCTAGTTGGATTTACCCTAACCCTAGCACATCGGTCCCACCGAGTTGATCCAGTCGGTCCCACCGAAATCTCTAACGGTCACTAGGTTTACATTTTCGGTCCGACCGAGTTTATTGATTCGGTCCCACCGAGATTGGAAAACTGTGTAACGGTTGGATTTTGTGTGGAGGCTATATATACCCCTCCACCTCCTTCTCATTAGAAGAGAGAGCCATCAGAACACACACACCATTCCAACTCATATGTTCTGAGAAAGAACCACCTACTCATGTGTTGAGACCAAGACATTCCATTCCTACCATATGAATCTTGATCTCTAGCCTTCCCAAGTTGCTTTCCACTCAAACCCTCTTTCCACCAAATCCAAATCCTATGAGAGAGAGTTGAGTATTGGGGAGACTATCATTTGAAGCACAAGAGCAAGGAGTTCATTACCTACACACCATTTGTTACTTCTTGGAGAGTGGTGTCTCCTAGATTGGCTAGGTGTCACTTGGGAGCTTCCGACAAGATTGTGGAGTTGAACCAAGGAGTTTGTAAGGGCAAGGAGATCGCCTACTTCGTGAAGATCTACCGCTAGTGAGGCAAGTCCTGTGTGGGCGATGGCCATGGTGGGATAGACAAGGTTGCTTCTTCGTGGACCCTTTGTGGGTGGTTGCTTCTTCGTGGACCCTTCGTGGGTGGAGCCCTGTGTGGACTCGCGCAACCGTTGCCCTTGGGTGGAGCCCTGTGTGGACTCGCGCAACCGTTACCCTTCGTGGGTTGAAGTCTCCATCAATGTGGATGTAGGATAGCACCACCTATCCGAACCACGGGAAAAACATCCGTGTGTCCAATTGCGTTTGATCTCTCCAAACCCTTCCCTTTACATTCTTGCAAGTTGCATGCTTTACATTCCGCTGCTCATATACTCTTTGCATGCTTCCTTGATATGTATTGTGTGTGTTGAAATTGTGCCTAAACTCCACTTAAACCGAAAAGCTTAAAAATTGCAACTTGAGCATTATGTGTCTAATCACCCCCCTCTAGACACATCTACTTCTAGATCCTACAAGTGGTATCAGAGCTTTGGTCTCCATTGCCTTGGTTTAATCACCATTGGAGGAAGATGGATGTGTCTACTCTAGGGGAGTCTTAGACATAGAGTGCCTATTCTTGATGGAGAGTATTTCCATGAGTGGAAAAATGAGATGCTTGTAATCTTCAATCAATATCATTTGAACAAGTATATTGCCAGCCCATGTGCACCTCATATTGATCCTTTGCATCCTACCCTAGATGAAGATATTGACATGATTCGCAATCTTAGAACTATTGAGCTCATCATTAGAGGATTGCCCAAAAATTTGATTGCCAGTTTGCCTACTCTTAATTGTGCCTATACCATATGGAAATTTCTTGAGGAACAATTTCCCGATTATTCCTTGAAAACTTTGGATGAAATTCTCCATAAATCTATTGCCTTGAGTAAGATGAACTCTAGTGATCCTAGTTTTGGTAAATATCTGTTTGAACTTGCCAATATTAAGCATGCTAAAGGAGATGTTGGAATCATTAATGATATCATATTCAAAGCTATAAGAATTCATAAAAGTAACCACTTTGATCATTTATCTAATGAATTACCCTCTCTAGGAAATGATGAGTCACAAGATCATGATGAGCATGAATATTATGATGATGATGATGATAGTGACTTCGATCTTGATGATGCAATGAGACATTTTGGTCTTATGGCAAATCTTCGGGGATATGAATCAGGAGGAAAGGAATGGGTTCTTGATAGTGGATGTACTGATCATATGACCGGAGATGAAGAGATGTTTCGTGAGCTTGCTGAAAACAACGGCCCTCGAAAATATGTCACCTTTGGTGATAATTCAAAGGGTAAAGTGGTTGGCCTTGGTAAGGTGGCCATCTCACATGATAGTTCCATTCAAAATGTCATGCTCATTGAATCTCTTGGCTACAACTTACTTTCAGTATCTAGACTTGCTGATTTCGGTTTGAATGTCCTATTTACTGAGGTAGATTGCCAAGTATTTCGTCGAGACAATCATAAAATGGTCTTTACGGGTATGCGTAGAGGTGATCTTTACATTGTCGATTTCTCTAAAAAGGCACAACCTAAAACTTGCTTTGTTGCTAAATCCTCAAAAGGTTGGTTGTGGCATAGACGACTAGGTCACGTTGGCATGAGAAACCTTGACAAGCTTATTAAAGGAAATCATATCCTTGGAGTTAACGATATCATATTTGATAAGGATAGACTTTGCAGTGCTTGTCAAGCAGGTAAACAGGTTGGAGGAAGACATCCCGTGAAGAACATCATGACCACAAGGAGGCCACTCGAGCTACTTCACATGGATCTTTTTGGTCCCAACGCCTACAAGAGTCTCGGTGGAAATTCTTTTGGTCTAGTTATAGTTGATGATTTTTCAAGATTTACGTGGGTGTTCTTTCTTAATGACAAGTCATAGGTCCAGAAGATCTTCAGAAACTTCGCTAGGAAGGCCCAAAATCAGTTTGATGTGAAGATCAAGAAGGTTCGGAGTGACAACGGAACAGAGTTCAAGAACGCAAATGTGGACACCTTTCTTGACGAAAAAGGGATTTCACACGAGTTCTCGGCTACGTACACACCTCAACAAAATGGAGTTGTTGAGAGGAAGAATCGGACGCTCATCGAAATGGCAAGAACAATGCTTGATGAATACAAGACGCCAACGCACTTTTGGGCAGAAGCGGTTGAGACAGCTTGTCACGCAACAAATCGCTTATATCTTCACAAGCTACTCGGCAAGACGGCATACGAGCTTCTCACCGGTAACAAACCCCAAGTTGCTTTCCACTCAAACCCTCTTTCCACCAAATCCAAATCCTATGAGAGAGAGTTGAGTGTTGGGGAGACTATCGTTTGAAGCACAAGAGCAAGGAGTTCATTACCTACACACCATTTGTTACTTCTTGGAGAGTGGTGTCTCCTAGATTGGCTAGGTGTCACTTGGGAGCCTCCGACAAGATTGTGGAGTTGAACCAAGGAGTTTGTAAGGGCAAGGAGATCGCCTACTTCGTGAAGATCTACCGCTAGTGAGGCAAGTCCTGTGTGGGCGATGGCCATGGTGGGATAGACAAGGTTGCTTCTTCGTGGACCCTTTGTGGGTGGTTGCTTCTTCGTGGACCCTTCGTGGGTGGAGCCCTGTGTGGACTCGCGCAACTGTTGCCCTTGGGTGGAGCCCTGTGTGGACTCGCGCAACCGTTACCCTTCGTGGGTTGAAGTCTCCATCAACGTGGATGTAGGATAACACCACCTATCCGAACCACGGGAAAAACATCCGTGTCTCCAATTGCGTTTGAATTCTCCAAACCCTTCCCTTTACATTCTCGCAAGTTGCATGCTTTACTTTCCGCTGCCTATATACTCTTTGCATGCTTGCTTGAATTATGTGACGATTGCTTGACTTGTCCTAAATTAGCCAAAATCTGCCAAGAACTAAAATTGGGAAAAGGTTAAGTTTTTATTTGGTCAAGTAGTCTAATCACCCCCCTCTAGACATTGGGTGCATGACCATAGAAGGTGTTATTCATGTAAACAGAATAACCATTGTTCTCTGACTTAAATGAATAACCGTATTGCAATAAACGTGACCCAATCATGTTCATGCTCAACGCAGACACCAATGCAAACAACATTTATATAGGTTCAACACTAATCCCAAAGGTAGAAGGAGCGTGTGATGGTGATCACATCAACCTTGGAAACACTTCCAACACACATTGTCACCTCGCCCTTAGCTAGTCTCCGTTTATTCCATAGCTTTTGTTTCGAGTTACCAATATTAGCAATTGAACCGGTATCTAATACCCAGGTGCTACTAGGAGTACTAGTAAGGTACACATCAATAACACATATATCAAATATACTTTTGTTGAAGTTGCCAGCCTTCTTATCTACCAAGTATTTGAGGTAGTTCCGCTATCAGTGATCGTTCCCTAATAGAAGCACTTTGTCTCGGGTTTGGGTTCTTGGGTTTCTTCACTGGAGCGGCAACTAGCTTGCCATTCATGAAGTTTCCCTTCTTGCCATTGCCCTTCTTTGAAACCAGTGGTCTTGTTAACCATCAACACTTGATGCTCCTTCTTGATTTCTACCTTTACGGCCTTAAGCACGACGAACAGCTTCAGGACCATCTTCCCTTGCATGTTATAGTTCATCATGAAACTCTAGCAGCTTGGTGATAGTGAGTGGAGAACTTTTGTCAATCACTCCCTTATCTAGAAGATTAACTCCCACTTGATTCAAGCGATTGAATTACCCAAGCATTCTGAGCACATGCTCACTGGCTGAGCTATTCTCCTCCATCTTGTAGGCAAAGATCTTGTCAGAGGTCTCAAACCTCTCAACACAGGCATGAGCCTGAAATATCAATTTCAGCTCTTGGAACATCTCATATGTTCCATGGCGTTCAAAACGCCTTTGGAGCCCCGATTCTAAGCCTTAAAGTGTCGGTGTCAAAACCAGCGGATCTCGGGTAGGGGGTCCCGAACTATGCGTCTAAGGTGGATGGTAACAGGAGACAGGGAACACGATGTTTTACCCAGGTTTGGGCCCTCTTGATGGAGGTAAAACCCTACGTCCTGCTTGATTTATTCTTGATGATATGAGTATTACAAGAGTTGATCTACCACGAGATCGGAGAGGCTAAACCCTAGAAGTTATCCTATGGTATGATTGTATCTTGTCCTACGGACTAAAACCCTCTGGTTTATATAGACACCAGAGGGGGCTAGGGTTACACAAGGTCGGTTACAAAGGAGGAGATATACATATCCGTATTGCCTAGCTTGCCTTCCACGCCAAGTAGAGTCCCATCCGGACACGAGACGAAGTCTTCAATCTTGTATCTTCATAGTCCAACAGTCCGGCCAAAAGATATAATCCGGCTGTTCGGATACCCCCTAATCCAGAACTCCTCAGTAGCCCCTGAACCAGGCTTCAATGACGATGAGTCCGACGCGCAGTATTGTCTTCGGCATTGCAAGGCGGGTTCTTCTCCATCTTTCGAACGTTTGTAAAGCAGCGTCCGGTCCCATAAATGTTTGGACCTCTTGGCTTCTGTGCCCAATAATGGCTTTCTCCCACGTGTCGAATGAATACGAGGCGCCAGGGTGTTTTTACATTTGCCCCCCTAGCCAGATAAATAAATTGTCTATTAAAGGGATGGGGATCCTTAGATCCGATCCATACCATCCTCCCCGAGCAAGAGTCCATCAGAGCGCGTTCCGGAAAGATCCATTCCAGCATGGCCGACCTCCACAGCTCCTCCTCCCGCCCCCGAAGCCCTAAGCCCGGTGATTGGGAGAGGTGTTCAGTCCCACACAGTCGTTTAGTCAAACTGCAGACTAAGGGATTTCTCCCTCCGGCGTACATGGTGCCCGTTCGAGCCGGGCTTGCCAATTACAATGGCGGGGAGCAAGCGGAGAGCTTTCCTTGTCCCTCTATGGGGGAACGGGTCTGCCTTGTTCCCTATCTATTAAGGGCACTCGGATTTCCAATTCATCCATTCCTTCGTGGGCTCCTGGAGTTCTACGGCCTCCAATTACACAATTTCACCCCCGCCTCCATCCTACATATCGCCGGCTATGTTGCTCTCTACGAGTTGTTCCTGGGCTGCGAGGCTCACTTCGAGCTGTGGAAAAGGCTATTTTGCCTCGTCCCTCGCACATAGAGGGGGTCACTTTATCAAGTGGGCGGAGCCGAAATATGGCGCATCGCCGATACCGGATACCTGTCTGGTACTCCGAAGAAGTCATTTGAAGCCTGGCCTTCAGAGTGGTTTTATATGGAGGACGTTCCCCTTCCGGACCCTCTTAGGCGGGGTCTTCCTGAGTTCAACAATGCTCCTCTGAAAAAACGCCGAAGTTGGCGCCCACGGAGCCCCCAGGTGGAAGACAATGGAGAAGTACTCTATCTGATGAACCGAATTAAAGCACTGGCTCGATCAGGATTGACAGTAATCGAAGTTATGTCGATTTGCATAATGCAGGGAGTGCAACCACTTCAATATCGTGGGCACCCCCTGTGGTGTTATAACGGGGCGGATGATGCCACCCGCTGCGGGCGTAAGGGTCCGGACAATGCTGCCGCTTTAGTGAAAATTCTGTCCGAATTGTTCAAGGGTGAGGAAGAGGAGTTCACCCGCATCAAGCCACGGGATGGATTCTCCATGTACAATCCTCCAAGCTGGGTAAGTTATATCTCCCTACTCCCATTTTTCCTGCATTCTTTGTCGTTAGTATTCACCTTGCCACTTTGCGGCAGGAACTGCGAAAAGCCATAAAGGAGGTCAGCAGCCCTTCTCCACAACCAGAGGACCCTGACCGGGCCCTCGACTCCGGACTTGAAGAAGATCCGGTTATATTCGTGGAGCTGATAGACCGGCAGTTCTATGAGTTAAGCTGCGATGATGCCATGGTGGCCATTACGGCCAACTATGCCGGACTGCTCCCTGCATCGCACGTAAGAAAAACCAAAAAATCCCAACTCCAAAAACTAGGATCCCCCTTTCAGACACTTCACCCACCATACACATAGCATTTTTACTGGGAAGGCATTCGGGACGCCCTGCCGAACCTGCAGCAACTCGCCCACAAGAGGCACCGAGGCCGGGTAGGCCAAAAAGGAAGGCGGTTAGGACGGAGACGCCAGCGCAAAGGTATGAAAAACCCCGCTCCGTGGTTGTCGTCTTTCTCAAAATATAATGAACCCGTGTTTCTTTACCAGAAAAAACGCTCGTCGGAATATGTCTGGCGATGCTACTAATCACGCTTCCACCAGTCGGGCGCTAGGACCGGACATAGAGGCGGAAGCCGATATGGGGCGGGCGCCGGATAATCCCCCTACGGAGGATGCAGATAGATTGTCCGCTACAAACTCAGAAGTGGAAAGTGCCATGAATCATAGGCGTCGTCGGGCCGTACTTCGTGACGCTTGTTTCTCACCAGAGGCATTTGATGCCTTCAATTCTGGGGAGGCGTACCTCCGAGCTGCTCAAGATGGTCTAGCCAGAGCCACGGATCAGTATGTAAAGGACGTACGAGTAAGTAAATCTGACGATTTATATGTATCAGTAGCCCCTGAGACTTGAAACAGTTAGCAGAACTGATTTAAGGATCATCTTTATTGTGCAGGTTCTTATAGAGAAGAATACTAGGCTGTCATAGGAGCTAGAGGAATGTAAGACCCAACTGCGGGCTACTGTGGCCGCATTGCAGGAACTGAAAAAGTCACCTGCTGGTAACATTTTACTTTAAAGAATGATGGTTACCATATAATGTGTGGCATGGCTGCAGATCTAACAATAGATGTTGCAGATGAATCCGGAGAAAATCCGGAGGACCAGCATGTTATGCGACAGCTAGAGGCTGGCAAACATGTGCTGACTGAGGTTAGGCGGGAGAAAAACAATCTCCAAGACGCCAATATTAAGCTGAGCGTGGAACTAAAAGACGTTCGAGGCCAGCTTGCAGACTTCGAGAAGGAGAATAAGCGGCTTCGGTGCGGCATTTTCAGTAAGTGCTTGATCGAATCCTTTTAAAGGAGTTCGGCGAAGAAGCTGACTAACATCGTTATGTCTGTAGGTATGTTGACGGGTCGTCCCGCGGAGGAAATGCCCGGGTCTACGGGTGATCTTCTATCTGAGTTGTCACATCTGCACGAACAAGTTCGGCAGGTGATGCAGGGTGTTGCCCAGGCCTTGTGGCCGTCCGTCTCCCTGCCAGAGGGCGTTGCAGAGCTTGCGGAGAAGCTCAAGGGAGCACGGCGGCGCTTTCGATTATGGAAGATATCGGCCTGCCAACAGGGTGCCAGAGAAGCCTGGGCCATGGTGAAGACGCGGTATACCAAGGCAGACCCAAATCACATGGTCGAGGTCGGACCTGTGGGGCCCGATGGAAAAGAGATCCCCGTTAGCTTAGTTTATGAGCAAGTAGAATTAGCCGCAAAGTATTCCCAACAGGATTGTAAGCTAGACCGCCTGTTGGATGGTATAGAAGAGGAATTTAGTCAGTCTGCATGACTATGTAATGAAAGTGACATGTATAATGCCTTCTAGCCGGATTGTAGATCATTTGTCTTGGCGGACCTTTTCGCTTCAACCTCGGGACCCGATAGTCCAGAGTGTATCCGAATACCCGCTCAGTTATATAAGAATTGGGGTATGCGTGGAGACCAGGCGTAGGGGTCATTAGTGCTTGAACAGACAAGTGCCCAACTAGTTATGTTATATTACATGGGTAGTAAGAACCATCTTCCAGGGAGAATAGTTCTGTTAAGGGTTCCTTTCCCTGGGTAAGCATGCCCTAAAGTGCATGTTCGGACTGCGATAGGAAACACAGGAAAAACATCTGGGGGCAGATATGGACAATAAAGAAAAATCATCTTTTGTTCACCGACGGAATATTCCCTTAACAACGCTAGCTTTCGGCTTCACCCAGTCTGAGATACACGTCCGGCTGACCCGCAGTAACAATTGCAGAGGTGCTCCCCTTATGCCCTAGCCGAATTACGAGGAACGTAGGGAATAAATACAAGAGCCAGGCAACCCAGCTTGGCCAAAACTTAAGTCATATGGATGCATATAATGGCGAAAAAAGGTACATGCAGAAGCATGACACATGTTCGGAGCCTGAGGCCCAGATAAATAGTTAAGTTTCTGTGAAAGAAGCCCCCAGGTATTATGGGCGCGGCTAGCGCATCTATAATGTGCAAGCGAGGCACAAGTTGGCCTTTAAAGGCCTAGAGAAATAGTAAAAGAAAGGAAGAAAGAAAAACAAGACAGATAATGTATATGCAAGAAATGGACAAAGGGAGGGGACGATCATAGGGTCCGGCGCAAGGCGTAGAATCTTCGGAGCCTTGCCGCATTCCATGGGTTCGGCTCGAGTCGACTAGTCGATGCATCCCGCAGTCGGTACGCTCCACCGGTCAGAACTTGGTCAATAATGAAGGGACCTTCCCATTTGGGCTCGAGCTTGTTCTTTTTCTTATCCGGCAGGCGTAGAACTAGTTTGCCAACGTTATAAGTTCTGGCCCGTACTTCTCTGCTTTGGTATCTGCGAGCCTGTTGCTGATAAAATGCAGAACGGGCTTTGGCTACGTTGCGCTCCTCCTCCAGGGTGTCCAGACTGTCCTGTCGATCGATCTCGCCTTATCTTTCTTCGTACACGCGCACTGGAGGTGAGTCATGAAATATGTCACAGGGCAAGACTACCTCTACGCCGTACACCATAAAGAAGGGTGTGTATCCGGTACTACGATTCCGCGTGGTCTGCAGCCCCCAGAGTACGGAGTCGAGCTCCTCTACCCAGTGCGTGTTAGACTCCGTCAAGGAACGCACTAATCTGGGTTTAATGCCGCTCATTATAAGACCATTTGCTCGCTCGACTTGGTCGTTGGTTTGTGGGTGATAGACTGAAGCATAATCAAGCTTGATGCCCATTTTGCTGCACCAGAGTTTTACCTCATCGGCTGTGAAGTTTATGCCGTTGTTAGTGATGATGCTGTGGGGGACGCCATAACGGTGTACGACCCCAGAAATGAAGTCTATCACTGGTCCGGATTCGGCTGTTTTAACAGGTTTGGCCTCTATCCATTTGGTGAATTTATCCACCATGACCAGTAAGTATTTTTTCTTGTGGGTTCCCCCTTTAAGGGGTCCAACCATGTCAAGCCCCCAGACCATGAAGGGCCATGTAATGGGGATTGTTTGAAGGGCGATGGGTGGCATGTGGCTTTAATTTGCAAAGAGCTGGCAACCGGCGCAACGTTGGACCAAGTCCTGTGCATCTGCCCGGGCCGTTGGCTAATAGAATCATGTGCGGAAGGCCTTGCTTACAAGAGCCCGGGCTGCGGCGTGGTGACCGCCGAGTCCGGCGTGGATTTCTGCCAAAAGGTTCCGCCCTCCCTCTTCGGAGATGCACCTTTGAAGGACTCCGGTAGTGCTTTTTTTATACAATTCTCCCTCGTGGACCCTGTAGGCCTTAGATCGCCGCACTATGCAGTGTGCCTCATTTTGGTCCTCCGGAAGTTCCTGCCTAGTTAGGTAGGCCAGGAATGGTTCTGTCCACGGGGCTATAATGGCCATTATTACGTGGGCTGAAGGTGTGATTTCGGTGACGGAGCCTCCGATTGTGTCAGAGTGTTCGGTATCGGGCATTTTGGCCGGGTCCAGACTATGGTTACCGGTGTCCCCTTCCCATACTATGGATGGCTTGAACAGCCTTTCCAGAAAGATGTTGGGGGGGGGGCATCGCGTTTTGCGCCGATGCGGGAGAGGATATCCGCCGCCTGATTGTTTTCCCGAGCCACATGGTGAAATTCGAGCCCCTCGAACCGAGCTGACATTTTTAGGACGGCGTTTCGGTAGGCCGCCATTTTCGGATCCTTGGCGTCAAAGTCTCCATTTATTTGGGATATTGCAAGGTTCGAATCCCCGCGCACCTCCAGGCGTTGAATGCCCATGGAGAGTGCCATCCGAAGACCATGCAACAGAGCTTCGTATTCGGCTGCGTTGTTGGAGTCTGTGTACAATATTTGCAGTACGTACTGAACGGTATATCCAGTTGGGGACGTCAGGATGAGGCCAGCCCCTAGACCAGCCAGCATTTTAGAACCGTCGAAGTGCATGATCCAATTGGAGTATGCGTCGTACTCTTTAGGGAGTTCAGCCTCCGTCCATTCGGCGACAAAGTCGGCCAATACTTGCGACTTAATGGCTCATCGAGGTTTGTATGTTATGTCAAACGAGAGGAGCTCAATAGCCCATTTGGCAATCCGGCCTATAGCGTCGCGGTTGTTTATAATATCATTAAGTGGCACTTCTGAGGCTATTGTAATCGAACACTCTTGAAAGTAGTGTCGCAGCTTCCGGGATGCCATGAATACTGCATAGGCTATCTTTTGATAATGTGGGTACATCAATTTGCATGGGGTGAGGACAGTGGATACATAGTATACCGGCTTTTGAAGAGGGAATTTATGTCCGTCAGCTTCTCGTTCGACAACGAGCACTGCGCTTACAACTTGATGAGTTGCCGCAATGTACAGCAGCATTGGTTCACTGATGTTTGGCGCGGCCAGGATTGGGTTGGTTGCCAAAATGGCCTTTATTTCTTCCAATCCGGCTGTGGCAGTGTCCGTCCACTCAAAGTGTTCGGTGCGCCGAAGGAGGCGATAAAGGGGTAAAGCCTTTTCTCCTAAGCAGGAGATAAAGTGGCTTAGAGCCGCCACACATCCTGTTAACTTCTGGATTTGTTTGAGGTCTGTTGGGGTAGCCAACTGTGACAAAGCTCGGATTTTGGACGGATTAGCTTCAATACCTCTACTGGAGACAATGAAACCCAGGAGCTTTCCGGCTGGTACGCCAAAAACGCATTTTTCCGGATTGAGCTTAATGTCGTATGTTCGGAGGTTGTCGAATGTGAGCCTCAAGTCGTCTATCAAAGAGTCGATGTGTTTGGTTTTGGCGACCACATCGTCTACGTATGCCTCTACTGTTTTGTCGATTTGTTTCTCCAGACATGTCTGAATCATGCGCTGATATGTTGCGCCAGCGTTTTTGAGCCCAAAAGGCATTGTGTTGAAACAGAAGGGACTGTATGGTGTGATGAATGCCGTTGCGGCTTGGTCGGACTCCTCCATCTTGATTTGGTGGTAACCGGAGTATGCGTCGAGGAAACACAATGACTCGTCTCCTGCGGTAGCATCGATAATTTGGTCGATGCGGGGGAGGGGGAAGGGATCCTTTGGGCAAGCTTTATTGAGGTCCTTGAAATCGAAACAAAGGCGCCAGGATTTATCCTTCTTTGGTACCATCACCAGGTTTGCTAGCTAGTCCAGGTGTTTTATCTCTCTAATGAATCCGGCCTCCAATAACTTGTCTAGTTCCTCTCCCATGGCCTGTCTCTTAGGTTCAGAGAAACGCCGAAGAGCTTGCTTGACCGGCTTGAATCCCTTTAGGATATTGAGGCTATGCTCGGCCAGCCTATGTGGGATTCCTGGCATGTCTGAGGGGTGCCAGGCGAATATGTCCCAATTCTTGCGCAAGAACTCTCGTAGTGCGGCGTCCACAGCGGGTTTTAACTGTGCCCTGATGGAGGCTATTTTTGTAGGGTCCGTTGGGTGGAGTTGGAATTTGACTATTTCATCCGCTGGTTTAAATGAGGTGGACTTGGATCTCTTATTGAGTATCACGTCGTCCCTGTCCACTGTGGAGTGTAGCGTGGTTAGCTCCTCGGCCGAGAGGGCTTCGGATAATGCCTCGAGGGCCAGTGCAGCTGTTTTGTTTTCGGCTCGGAGTGCTGTGTCCAGATCAGTAGCGAGGGTGATGATTCCGTTGGGCCCCGGCATTTTGAGCTTCATGTACCCGTAATGGGGTACGGCTTGGAAGATCGTGAACGCCTCACGTCCTAAAAGGGCGTGGTATCCACTGCTGAACGGGGCCACTTGAAATGTAATTTTTTCGGACCTGTAATTCTCTGGCGTACCGAATACCACATCTAGTGTGATTTTCCCAGCGCATCGTGCCTCCCAACTGGGTATGATTCCCCTGAAGGTTGTGCTACTTTGCTCAATGCGGTTACAGTCTATTTCCATTTTTTGAAGAGTTTCCTCATAGATGAGGTTTAATCCGCTGCCGCCGTCCATGAGTACTTTGGTGAGTCGAAAGCCGTCCACAATTGGACTGAGGACCAGTGCAGCTGGTGCTCGGGCTGTTCGGAATTTAGGTTCGTCACTAGCATTGAAGGTAATAGCCCTGTCACTCCATGGATTTATTGCTGCTACGTGGCAGATTTCGGCCATGCTGCGGAGTGTTCGCTTGCGCCTATTATTTGACGCAAAGGTCTCAAAGACTGTTAACACCGTATTGTTATCCACGGGAAGGTGCTCTGTGGCATTTGGGATAAGAAGATCCTCACCACTTTTGGCCACCTGCCGGAGTATCCAACATGCTCTAAGGCTATGTGTTGGTATTGTATCCGTTGTAATGTGAATTTTGCAGGGTCCGTTAAGCCATCCCTCCAGTACGGTTCCATGCCCTGTAGAGGGTTTTTGTTTCTTTGCAACTAGCTCGGGCGTCTTATGATAGTGCACCCTTTTACTTCGGACTGGGTGTATATTCGGAGCCGGATTATCCCAAAATTTCATTTCGGTTTTCCAGGCGCTTTCCATCGCACAGTACTTTCGTACTATGGACGCCAAGTCAGCGAAGCGTGATATGTCACAGTGACTTAAGGCGTTAAGGATTCCCTTGTCCGTGCAATTATTGCAGAAAAGTGAGACTGCATCTTCCTCACGACAGTCCTTAACCTTGTTCATCACAAGGAGGAATCTGGCCCAATAATGATGTACTGTTTCATGGGGCTCTTGCCTGATGTGGGAAAGATCGTTTATGTCTGGGTGGGTGGGTGGATTTGAGTCCGAACCCCTGCCCGATCTGAGACCCAGGGGCCGAGGAGTTTCCAATCTTGGAAGTTCGGGTTCCGGAGTGTTACCCGATAAGTTTGGCCCGCTGCCTGATTCTAGGTTCAGGGCTTGGGTAATGTCCTCCCGTAAGCGGGTATCCGGCTCGGAGAGCTCAGGAATCCGGACATAGTTAGTCCTCAACATAGAGGAAGATTTGCCGCATTGTTCCTCCACCACCGCAACGTGATGGGTGACCGGTGGAGAGTTAATCTCCCTTTGATCGGGTTTAAGCCCAACCCGATCATAGTTCGTAGCGACTCCCAAGGCGGCGATGCGATCCAAGAGTTCGTTTAGGGAAGAGAGCTCCATTGGATCCATCTGCTCGGCGACTTCCGAGCCGACGTGGAGGCTGTCTTTGATGACCCGAGAAGTCATCGTCGGTGCAGCGGCCGAACAGGCAGTCATGAGGAAACTGCCTAGCCAGAGAGTTTGGCCGAGAGCGAGAGCTCCCCCGGCGATAATGTTGCTTTTAACAACGAGACGAGGCATCCTTCCTTACGGTGACGTCATAGAGGAACTCTCAATGAAAGCACCAATGTCGGTGTCAAAACCGGCGGATCTCGGGTAGGGGGTCCTGAACTGTGCGTCTAAGGCGGATGGTAACAGGAGGCAGGGAACACGATGTTTTACCCAGGTTCGATCCCTCTTGATGGAGGTAAAACCCTACATCCTGCTTGATTTATTCTTGATGATATGAGTATTACAAGAGTTGATCTACCACGAGATCGGAGAGGCTAAACCCTAGAAGCTAGCCTATGGTATGATTGTATCTTGTCCTACGGACTAAAACCCTCCGGTTTATATAGACACCAGAGGAGGCTAGGGTTACACAAGGTCGGTTACAAAGGAGGAGATATACATATCCGTATTGCCTAGCTTGCCTTCCACGCCAAGTAGAGTCCCATCCGGACACGAGACGAAGTCTTCAATCTAGTATCTTCATAGTCCAACTGAGGGAGTCCTAGATTAGGGGGTGTTCGGGTAGCCGGACTATACCTTCAGCCGGACTCCTGGACTATGAAGATACAAGATTGAAGACTTCGTCCCGTGTCCGGAAGGGACTTTCCTTGGCATGGAAGGCAATCTTGGCGATGCGGATATTCAAGATCTCCTACCATTATAACCAACTCTGTGTAACCCTAACCCTATCCGGTGTCTATATAAACCGGAGGGTTGTAGTCCGTAGGACATCAACTCCATATACAACAATCATACCATAGGCTAGCTTCTAGGGTTTAGCCTCCTTGATCTCGTGGTAGATCTACTCTTGTACTACCCATATCATCAATATTAATCAAGCAGGAGTAGGGTATTACCTCCATCGAGAGGGCCCGAACCTGGGTAAAAACATCGTGTCCCTGGTCTCCTGTTACCATCCGGCCTTGACGCACAGTTCGGGACCCCCTACCCGAGATCCGCCGGTTTTGACACCGACATTGGTGCTTTCATTGAGAGTTCCTCTGTGCCGTCGCAATCAGGAAGGATGCCTCCTCCTGTCTTTAAAGACGACGCCGTTTCTAAGGGAGCCTTGGCTGTCGGCCAAACTCTCCGGCTAGGTGGTTTCCTCATGACCGCCTATTCGGCTGTTGCGCCGACGGTGACCTCTCGGGTCATCAAAAGAAACCTACACGTCAGCTCGGAGCTCGTCGAGCAGCTAGATCCAATGGAGCTCTCTTCCGTAAACGAGCTCTTGGATCGCATCGCCGCCCTGGGGGTCGCTACGGATTACGACCAGATTGGGCTTAAACCCGATCTAAGAGAAATTAACTCTCCCCAAGTCACCCACCACGTTGCCGTGGTAGAGGCGCAGTACGGCGACCCTTCATCTACTTTAAGGACTAGCTACGTCCGAATTCTCAACCCCTCCAAGCCGGATACCCGCGGAGGGGAGGATGTAACTCAAGACCTGAGCTTAGGATCAGGCAACGGGCTAGATTCATTGGACAACATCCAAGAATCTGAACTTTAGAGTTCGGAAACTCTTCGACCCTTGAATCTTGGATTGGGTGAGGTTTCAGATTCAACGACACCCGCCCACCCAAACATAAGCAATCTCTCCCAAATCAGGCAGAGGCCCGAGGAAACAGTACATCATTACTGGGCCAGATTCCTCCTGGTTATGAACAGGATAAAGGATTGCCGCGAGGGAGACGCAATCTCAATTTTCTGCAGTAATTGCACGGACGAGGGAATCCTTAAGTCGTCGTGATATTACACGCTTCGCTGACTTGGCGTCCATAGTACAAAAATACTGTGCGATGGAAAGCCCCTGGAAAACCGAAATAAAATTTTGGGATAATCTGGCCTTGGATAGTAATCCCGTTCGAACTAAGAGGGTGCATCATCATAGGACACCCGGGATAAACACCAAAAAGCTAAAACCCTCTACAAGGTATGGAACCGTATTGGAAAGGTGGCTTGATGGACCCTGTAGAATTCACAGTACAGAGGACGCCCCACCAACTCACAGCCTTAGAGCATATTGGATACTCCGGCAGGTGGCCAAAATTGGCGAGGACCTCTTAATTCTGGAGGCCGCAAAAAGCCAGCCCGAGGACACCAGTACCATTCTCACAGTCTTCGAGACTTTTGCATCAAACAATATGCGAAAAAGAACACTCCGCAGCCTCGCCGAAGTCTATCAAGTTGCAAAAATAAATCCATGGAGCGACACTGCTATTACCTTCAACGCAAGTGATGAACCTAGATTCCGAACAGCCCGAGCACCAGCCGCATTGGTCCTTAGTCCCATAGTGGACGGCTTTCGCCTCACCAAGGTGCTCATGGATGGAGGCAGCGGACTGAACCTCATCTATGAGGAAACCCTTCAAAAAATGGAAATAGACAGGAACCGCATCGAGCGAAGCAGCACAACCTTTAGAGGAATAATCCCCAGTCGGGAAGCGCGCTGCACAGGAAAAATCACACTAGATGTGGTGTTCGGCACGCCGGCTAATTACAGGTCCGAAGAAGTCATGTTTCAGGTGGCCCCGTTCAAAAGCGGATATCACGCTTTACTGGGGCGGGAAGCATTCACAATCTTCCAAGCAATACCCCATTACGGGTACATGAAGCTTAAGATGCCCGGGCCGAACGGAATTATCACTCTAGCTAGTGATCCGGACATAGCACTCCGCGCCGAAAACAAGACGGCCGCATTAGCCCTTGAGGCACTATCCGAACCCTTAGCGGCCGAGGAACTGACTACGCTGCGCTCCACGGTTAACAGGGATGATGTGATACTCGACAAGAGATCCAAATCCACATCCTTCAAGCCAGCTGACGAAATAGTCAAATTCCAGGTCCATCCAACGGACCCCAATAAAACAGCTTCCATCGGGGCACGACTGAACCCTAATATAGACGCCGCACTGCGAGAGTTCCTATGAGAGAATTGGGACATTTTCACCTGGCACCCTTCAGACATGCCAGGGATCCCACGCAGGCTGGCCGAACACAGCTTAAATATCCTAAAAGGATTCAAACCTGTCAAACAAGCCCTTCGGCGTTTTTCCGAACCCAAGAGACAGCCTATGGGAGAGGAGCTAGCCAAGCTATTGGAGGCCGGATTCATTAGAGACATAAAACATCCGGACTGGCTAGCAAACCTGGTGATGGTACCAAAGAAGGACAAATCATGGCGCCTGTGTGTCGATTTTAAAGACCTTAACAAGGCTTGCCCAAAGGATCCCTTCCCCCTCCCCCGTATCGATCAAATTATCAATGCCACCGCAGGACACGATTCGTTGTGTTTCCTCGACGCATACTCCGGTTACCATCAAATCAAGATGGCAGAATCAGACCAAGCCGCAACAACATTCATCACACCATACGGCCCATTCTGCTTCAACACAATGCCCTTCGGGCTGAAAAACGCCGGTGCAACATATCAGCGCATGATCCAGACATGTCTGGCAAACCAGATCGGCAAAACAGTGGAGGCGTATGTGGATGATGTGGTCATCAAATCAAGACATGTCGAATCCCTAGTAGACGACTTGAGGCTTACATTCGATAACCTCCGAAAATATGACATTAAGCTCAACCCGGAAAAATGCATCTTCGGCGTCCCAGCCGGAAAGCTCTTGGGCTTCATTGTATCCGGTAGAGGAATTGAAGAAAATCTAGCCAAGATCCGAGCTTTGTCACAATTGGATATCCCAAAGGACCTCAAACAAATACAAAAATTAACCGGATGCATGGCGGCTTTAAGCCGCTTCATCTCCCGCTTGGGAAAAAAGGCACTACCCCTCTATCGCCTCCTTCGGCGCACCGAACACTTCGAGTGGATGGATGCCGCCACGGCCAGACTTGATGAAATAAAATCCATATTGGCAACAAACCCAGTACTAGCCGCGCCGAACACCGGCGAACCAACGTTATTGTACATTGCAGCAACACATCAAGTTGTCAGCGCAGTGCTCGTTGTCGAGCGGGAAACGGATGGACACAAATTCCCCCTTCAAAGGCCGGTCTACTACCTGTCCACTGTCCTCACTCCATGCAAATCACATACCCGCATTACCAAAAGATTGCATACGCGGTATTCATGGCATCCCGGAAGCTACGACACTACTTTCAAGAGTGTTCCATAACAGTAGCCTCGGAAGTACCACTCAACGATATTATCAACAACCGCGATGCAACGGGCCGGATTGCAAAATGGGCCATCGAGCTTCTCCCGTTCGATATAACCTATAAGCCACGGCGAGCTATTAAATCGCAAGTTTTGGCCGACTTCGTCGCAGAATGGACGAAGGCCGAGCTCCCTAAAGAGAACGGCACATATTCAAATTGGATTATGCATTTCGACGGCTCCAAAATGTTGGCCGGACTGGGGGCTGGCGTCGTCCTGACGTCCCCCACAGGAGACACAGTCCAATATGTGCTCTAGATCATGTACACGGATTCCAACAATGCAGCCGAATATGAGGCCCTCCTACATGGTCTCCGGATAGCAGTATCCATGGGTATCCAGCGCCTAGAGGTACGCGGGACATAAACCTCGCGATATCCCAAATAAATGGAGACTTCGACGCCAAGGACCCAAAAATGGCAGCTTACCGCAACGCCGTCCTAAAAATATCAGCTCGGTTCGAAGGGCTGGAGTTTCACCATATAGCCCGAGAAAACAATCAAGCAGCGGATGTTCTGGCACGCATCGGAGCAAAACGCGATGCAGTCCCCCCCAACATCTTTTTGGAAAGATTGTTCAAGCCATCCGTAGCATGGGAGGGGGAACCCACAAATAACAGCCCGGACCCAGCCGCACCACTCGACGCCGAACAATCTGACATAATTGGAGGCTCTGCCAATGAAATTGCACCTTCAGCCCACGTAATAATGGCGGTTATCGCCCCGTGGACAGAACCATTCCTAGCCTACCTTACTAGGCAGGAACTCCCGGAGGACCAAAACGAGGCCCGCTGCATAGTGCGGTGATCTAAAGCCTATAGAGTCCATGAGGGAGAGCTTTATAAGAAAAGCACTACCGGAGTCCTTCAAAGGTGCATCTCCGAAGAGGAAGGGTGGAACCTTCTGGCTGAAATTCATGCCGGACTCGGTGGTCACCACGCAGCTGCTCGGTCCCTTGTTAGCAAGGCTTTCCGTACAGGCTTTTATTGGCCGACGGCCCGGGCAGACGCTCAGGACCTAGTCCAATGATGCGCTGGTTGCCAACTTTTTGCCAACCAAAGCCATATGCCACCCACCGCACTCCAAACTATACCCATCACCTGGCCTTTTGCGGTCTGGGGGCTTGACATGGTCGGACCCCTTAAAGGTGGGACCCATAGGAAAAAAATACTTACTGGTCATGGTGGATAAGTTCACCAAATGGATAGAAGCCAAGCCTATTAAAACGGCCGAATCCGGACCTGTGATAGACTTCATATCCGGGGTTGTACACCGTTATGGCGTCCCCCACAGCATCATAACCAATAACGGTACAAACTTTACCGCCGACGAGGTAAAACTCTGGTGCAAAAACATGGGCATCAAGCTCAATTATGCTTCCGTCTATCACCCACAAACCAACGGCCAGGTCGAACGTGCAAATGGTCTTATCATGAGCGGCATTAAACCCAGACTGGTGCGGTCCCTCAAGGAATCTAACATGCACGAGGTAGAGGAGCTCGACTCCGTGCTATGGGGGCTGCGGACCACGCCAAATCGCACCACCAGATACACACCATTTTTTATGGTGTACGGCGCAGAGGCAGTTCTGCCCTGCGACATAATTCATGACTCACCTAGAGTGCGCATGTACGAAGAAAGTGAAGCGGAGCTCGATCGGCAGGACAACTTGGACGCCTTGGAGGAGGAGCGTGACGTGGCAAAAGCCCGTTCCGCATTTTATCAACAGCAGGCCTGAAGATATCAAAGCAGAGAAGTACGGGCCAAAAATTACAATGTTGGCGAACTAGTTCTACGCCTGCCGGATAAGAAAAAGGACAAACTCAAGCCCAAGTGGGAAGGTCCATTCATAATCGACCAAGTCCTGACTGGTGGGGCGTACCGCCTGCGAGATGCGTCGGATAACCGACTCGAGCCGAACCCATGGAACGCCACCCGTCTCCGAAGATTCTATGCCTAGCGCCGGACTCTGTGTTCGTCTCCTTCCTTTGTCCATTTTTTGCATTTTTTCTATCTTACATTTCTCTCCTTCCCCTCTTTTCTTTTATAGCCCTTAAAGGCTCATCTAGTGACACGCCACTCGCGCTCATTAAACCTGGGGGCTTCTTTAACAGAAGCTTATTTATACGGGCTTCACGCCCAACACATGCGTCAAACTTCCGCATGTACCTTTTTCTTCACCATTATATGCATCGATATGACTTAAGTTTTGGCCAAGCTGGGTTGCCTGGCTCCTGTGCTTACCCCTACGTTCCCGATTGTTCGGCTAGGCGGTAAAGTGAGCACCTCTGCGATTGTTACTGCTGGGTCAGCCGGATGTGTACCTCAGACTGGGTGAAGCCGAAAGCTAGCGTTCTTAAGGGAATATTCGGTCGGTGAAATAAAAGATGATCTTTTTACTCATTTTATGCGCCCCCAGATGCTTTTTTCTGCGTCTTTTCATGCAGTCCGGACATGCACTTTAGGGCATGCCTCCCAGTGAAAGGAACCTCTAACGGAACTATTCTCTCTGGAAGATGTTTCTTACTAACCATGTAATATAACATAACTAGTTGGGCACTTGTCTGATAAAGCACTAATGACCCCTACGCCTGGTCTCCATGCATACCCCGGTTCTTATATAACCGCTATGGTATTCGGACACACTCCGGACCGTCAGGTCCCGAGGTTGAAGCGAAAAGGTCGGCAACGACAAACGATCTACAATCCGGCTAGAAGGCATTACACATGTCAATTCAAAATTACATAGTCATTCTGACTGATTGTATTCCTCTTCTATACCATCTAACAGGCTGTCTAATTTACAGTCCTGCTGGGAATACTTCGCGGCCAACTCTACTTGGCCGTATACTAAGCTTACAGGGATCTCCTTCCCGTCAGGCCCCAATGGTCCGACCTCGGCCATGTGGTTTGGGTCAGACTTCGTAAAACGGGTCTTCACCATGGCCCAGGCCTCCCTAGCGCCTTGTCGGCAGGCCGATATCTTCCACAACCGGAAGCGCCGCCGAGCTCCCTTCAGCTTCTCCGCAAGCTCTCCAAGGCCCTCGGGCATGGAGTGGGCAGGCCATAAGTCTTGGGCAACGCCTCACATCGCCTGCCGAATTCGCTCGTGCAGTTGCAAGAGTTCGAGAAGAAGGTCACCCGTAGAACCGGGCATCTCCTCTGCAGGACGACCTGTGAGCATACCTACAGACATTACTCTATTAGTCGACTTCCTCGCCGAACTCTTTTTTCGAAGTTCGTTCAAGCACTTACTAAATATGCCGCGTCGAAGCCGCTGATTCTCCTTCGTGGAGTCCGACAGCTGGCCACGAACATCTTTAAGTTCGACGTCCAGCTTAGTGTTGGCATCCTGAAGATCATTCTTCTCTCGCCTCACCTTTGTCAACGTACTCTCACCGGCCTTTAGCCGGCGTAAGAGTTGTTGCTTTTCCGGATCAAGTCCGGCGCCATCTGCAATATGATTTGTCAGATTTGCACCCATACCGCACAATACTAATCTTTCGAAGTGTATCTTACCTGAGGGGGTCTCTTTGGGCTCCCCTGCTGCGGCTAGTGCGGCCTTGCACTTTTCCAACTCCTGGGACAGTACGGTATTCTTCTCTGTAAGAACCTGCATATTAAATGATCCTTAAATCAGTTGCTCTAACTATTTCAAGTCTCGGGGGCTACTGCTATATATATATTTGACCAAAATTTTCTTACCCGTATGTCTTTTACATACTGCTCCGTGGCTCTGGCTAAACCATTTTGAGCGGCACGGAGGTACGCATCTCCCGAATTAAAGGCATCTAAAGCCTCTTGGGAGAAACAAGCGTCGCGTAGAACTGTCCGGCAACGCCTGTGGTTCATGGCACTCTCCACTTCAGAATTTGTGGCAGACAGCCTGTCCGCATCCTCTGTCGGAGGAGCGTCCGGTGCGCGCCTTGTGCTCGCCTCCGCTTCCTGGCCAGACGTTGGAGCCTGGCTAGTGGAGGCGCGATTGGCAACCTCTCCGGATGTAGTCTGGCGAGGTCTCTTCGTTTTGAAGATAGCACGAACGTTAATATGCCCTGACAGAATAACACCAGGGAAACAGAGGGTGCGCTATACCTTTGCGCCGGCATCTCAGTCCGGACTACATTCCTTTTTGCCCCACGGAGCCCTGCGGCCCCTCGTTGGCTAGCCACCGCAGGTTCGGCCTCCTGCCTCGGAAATCTCCCCTGCAAAACACGGTTGTCGTCAGAAACACTGGAATACGTGAGAATGGAATCTCTCTCAAGGGAATGAGACTCCGGTTTCTGTCACCTGGGAGGCCGGGATTAACCCTGGGTAATCGGCCATAATGGCTACCAAGGTATTGTCCTTGCTTAGCTGATGGAACACCCCGTCGATAAGCTCCACCGATATGTCTGGATCCTCTTCGAAGTCCGGATCGAGGGACCGTTCTGGGTCCTCGGGCTGTGGAGGGCGGTTGTTTATATCCTTTACCTCCTGTCACAGTTCCTGCATTGAAGTCGTTAGACTACATATCTAACCGTGGGAGTATAAAACAAACGGGCAAGCACAATTGTTCACTTACCCAACTTGGAGGATCATACATAGTAAATCCAGCCTGCGGGTTGACGCGGAGGAATTCCTCCTTTTCTCCCTTGTAAAAAGAGGATAAGATCTTTACTAGGGCGGCGGCTGAGGCCGGCCCCTTACGACCGTAACGGGTGGTGTCATCCTCCCTGTTGAAATCCCACATGGGGTGGCCTCTATATTGAAGCGGCTGCACCCCCCGCATAATGCATGAGGCCATGACTCCAATCATGGTTAGTCCGGAATGAGCCAACAGTCTTATCCGGCCCATCAGGTAAAGGACGTCTCTGCCGTTTTCTCTCTGAGAGCTCCGCGGACGCCAGCTCAAGCATTTCTTCAATGGAGCACTTTTGAACTCAGGGAGACCGACTCGGATAGGGTCCGGTAGCGGGACATCATCTATGTAAAACCATTCCGAAGGCCAGTCCTCGGACTCCTTCTTTGGGGTTCCGGATAGGTATCCGGTCCCGGCGATGCGCCATACTTCGGCTCTGCCCACTTGGTATATAGACCCCTCTTGAGAACGGGGCACCAGGCAGAATAACCTCTTCCACAGCGCGAAATGAGCCTCGACGCCTAAAAATAGCTCGCAAAGGGTGACGAACCCCGCAATATGTAATACGGAGGCGGGCGTGAGATTGTGCAGCTAGAGGCCGTAGAACTCCAGAAGCCCACGGAGAAATGGATGAATTGGAAAGCCCAGTCCCCTTATTAGATAGGGGACGAGGCACACCCGCTCTCCTTTAGAAGGATTGGGGGTGCTCTCCGCTTGTTTTCCGCCATTGTAGGTGGCGAGACCGGCTCGGACCGGGACCATGTATGCCTGAGGGAGAAACCCCTTGGCCTGAAGCGACACTAACTCGCTATGCGGGATGGTGCAATTCTCCCAGTCCCCGGGTTTGGGACCGGAGGGGCGAGGGGAGGAGCTGCAGCGGCTGGTCATGTTGGGATGGACCTTTGCTGGAAGCGCTCTGATGATAACTCACGGAGAGGAGGAGATGCGGTTTCGACCTAAATCCCCATCCCATTAAATAGGCGGCTCGTTTATACGGCCAGGGGTGTGGATGTAAAAACGCCCCAGCTTTTCGCATTCGTTTGACACGTGGAAGACGGCCATTATTGGGCGTGGAAGCCGAGGAGCACTACATTACAAAAACCAAACATTATTCCTACAGGTACACAGGATTTGGAGAAGAACCCTCCTTGCAATGCCGAACAATCTGCGCGCCGGACTCGTCGTCATTGAAGCCTGGTTCGGGGGCTACTGAGGGAGTCCTGGATTAGGGGGTGTTCGGGTAGCCGGACTATACCTTCAGCCGGACTCCTGGACTATGAAGATACAAGATTGAAGACTTCGTCCCGTGTCCGGAAGGGACTTTCCTTGGCGTGGAAGGCAAGCTTGGCGATGCGGATATTCAAGATCTCCTACAATTGTAACCGACTCTGTGTAACCCTAACCCTATCCGGTGTCTATATAAACCAGAGGGTTGTAGTCCGTAGGACATCAACTCCATATACAACAATCATACCATAGGCTAGCTTCTAGGGTTTAGCCTCCTTGATCTCGTGGTAGATCTACTCTTGTACTACCCATATCATCAATATTAATCAAGCAGGAGTAGGGTATTACCTCCATCGAGAGGGCCTGAACCTGGGTAAAAACATCGAGTCCCTTGTCTCCTGTTACCATCCGGCCTTGACGCACAGTTCGGGATCCCCTACCCGAGATCCGCCGGTTTTGACACCGACACCAACACTCCGGCCAAAGGATATAATCCGGCTGTCCGGATACCCCCTAATCCAGGACTCCCTCATAAAGCATGGCGCACTAAACTATCAAGTAGTCATCAGAACTTGTCTACCAGATGTTCACAACATCCACAGACGATGCTAGAGGGGTTGGGACACGGAGCGGTGCATCAAGGATAAAAGCCTTCTGTGTACCAATGAGGACAATTCTCAAACTACGGCCCTAGTCTGCACAATTGCTCACAATATCTTTCAACTTAGTCTTTCTCTAGGAACGTATTAACGCAGGGAGTTGAAACGTGTGCTATTGATCTACAACATAAATTGCAAAGACAATTTAGACTATGTTCATGATAATGAGTTCAATTAATCAAATTATTTAATGAACTCCCACTCAGATAGACATCCCTCTGGTCATCTAAGTGATACATGATCCAAATCGACTAGGCCGTATCCGATCATCACGCGAGACGTACTAGTCATCAATGGTGAACATCTCTGTGTTGATCGCATCTACTATACGACTCATGTTCGTCCTTTCGGTCTCTTGTGTTCCAAGGCCATGTATGTACATGCTAGTCTCGTCAAGTCAACCTAAGTGTTTTGCATGTGTAAATCTAGTTTACACCCGTTGTATGCAAGTGTTAGAATCTATCACACCCGATCATCACGTGGTGCTTCGAAACAACGAACCTTTGCAGCGGTGCACAGTTGGGGGAACACATTTCTTGAAATTTTAGTGAGGGATCATCTTATTTATGCTACTGTCGTTCTAAGCAAATAAGATGTAAATATGACAAACAACACATGCAAATCATAAAGTGACATGATATGGCCAATATCATATTGCGCCTTTGATCTCCATCTTCGAGGCACGGCATGATCACCTTCGTCACCAACATGACACCATGATCTCCATCATCGTGTCTTCATGAAGTCACTGGTACAGCGACATGCTAAACAAATGGTTTTTAACCCCTTCCTGCGACGGCATTTGGAACCGTCGACAAGTGAGTGTGGGCGATAGGGGGGTCCTTCCCACACGACCCAGAAATCATCGGGGATAGGCCCTCCTAGGACCCAGGCTGGGGCCGTGTGTGATCGGGCGAGGCATCGAAACCGAATCATTTCCATGGGTATGTACATCCCAGATGGTGAATCCCAGAAAAACATTTCCGTAGGTATGTACATCCCACACGGTGAATCCCAGAAAATTATTTCCATTAGTATGTACATCCCACACGGTGAATCCCAGAAAAACATTACCGTAGGTATGTACTTCCCACACGGTG
The DNA here is from genome assembly GCF_002162155.2 of Triticum dicoccoides. Taxonomy (NCBI): domain Eukaryota; kingdom Viridiplantae; phylum Streptophyta; class Magnoliopsida; order Poales; family Poaceae; genus Triticum; species Triticum dicoccoides. The sequence continues at coordinate 163,452,736 of NC_041384.1, read as the reverse complement.
AATCCTAGAAAAATTTTCCATAGGTATGTATATCACACACATTTCTTTGTGTGGAAACATTTGTGCAAGGTGGCCTAACGCAAACAGCTCGCTGCCGGAAGCGGTGTGTGATTGTTAGTTGATCGAACACGCCTACTTTCTAGAAACCGTGCGGGTTATTTGAGTTCATCGCCCACGGTGCTGTCTGAGTAACTGTCTGCAATACAAAACCCCAATAAGCAGGGTAATTAGCCTATTATTGATAATCCATGTACTAATCAAACTGATATTTCTTATATAACAAGCTAGATATTTCATATCCGTATAAAAGCAACCATGATTTCATAATTGAATTACATCAGATAACTTCGGCACTCAGTTACGCCATTACACAACAGCACCAAGTTTCACAAGCAGCATAAAAAACCTTTGGAAAGTAGCATCATACATGGTAAATAGACAGATGAATCTCATCTGGGAAACTGCAGAAGCGGAAGGAAAATATTGAGCCTTTAGTGATGTTGAATGTCCTTGCAACTTTAGGCCAGTGGCTATGGATAATTGCCCTCCCAACCTTCTGTTGGGGAACGCAGTAATTTCAAAAAAATCCTACGCACACACAAGATCTATCTAGGTGATGCATAGCAACGAGAGGGAAGAGTGTTGTCCACGTACCCTCGTAGGCCGTAAGCGGAAGCGTTATGACAACGAGGTTGATGTAGTCGAACGTCTTCACGATCCAACCGATCCTAGCACCAAAGATATGGCACCTCCGTGATCTGCACATGTTCAGCTTGGTGACGTCCCACGAACTCTAGATCCAGCTGAGTGTCGAGGGAGAGTTTCATCAACATGACGGCGTGATGACGGTGATGATGAAGCTACCGACGCAGGGCTTCGCCTAAGCACTGCAATGATATGACCGAGGTGGATTATGGTGGAGGGGCGCACCTCACACGGCTAAACAATGTCAACTTGTGTGTTCTAGGGTGCCCACTACCCCCGTATATAAAGGAGCAAGGGGAGGGGGCCGACGGCCTCATAGGGTGCGCCCCAAGGGGGGAATCCTACTCCTACTAGGAGTAGGTTCCCCTTTCCTAGTCCAACTAGGAGGGGAAGGAAAGAGGAGGAGGGGAGAAGGAAAGAGGGGGCCGGCCCCCAAGCCCTAAACCAATTCGGTTTGGGCCTAGGGGGCACGCCCATAGCTCCCTTGCTGCCCTCTATTTCCACTAAGGCCCATCAAGGCCCATTGACCCTCCGGGGGTTCCGGTAACTCCCCGGTACTCCGGTATTTATCCGATGACCCCCGGAACCTTTCTGGTGTCTGAATATAACCTTCTAATATATCAATCTTTATGTCTCTACCATTTCGAGACTCCTCGTCATGTCCGTTATCTCATCCGAGACTCCGAACAACCTTCGGTACATCAAAACACATATACTCATAATACCGATCGTCATAGAATGTTAAGCATGCGGACCCTATGGGTTCGAGAACTATGTAGACATGACCGAGACTCATCTCCGGTCAATAACCAATAGCGGAACCTGGATGCTCATATTAGCTCCTACATATTCTACGAAGATCTTTATCGGTCAAACCGCATAACAGCATAAGTTTTTCCCTTTGTCATCGGTATGTTACTTGCCCGAGATTCGATCATCGGAATCTCAATACCTAGTACAATCTTGTTACCGGCAAGTCCCTTTACTCATTCCGTAATGCAACATCCCGTAACTAACTCATTAGTCACATTGCTTGGAAGGATTATGGTGATGTGCATTACCGAGAGGGCCTAGAGATACCTCTCCGATACACGGAGTGACAAATCCTAATCTTGATCTAGGACAACTCAACAAACACCATCGGAGACACCTGTAGAGCATATTTATAGTCACCCAGTTAAGTTGTGACGTTTGATAGCACACTAAGTGTTCCTCTGGTATCCAGGAGTTGCATAATCTCATAGTCATAGGAACATGTATAAGTTATGAAGAAAGCAATAGCAACAAACTAAACGATCATCGTGCTAAGCTAACGGATGGGTCAAGTCAGTCACATCATTCTCTAATGATGTGATCCCGCTCATTAAATGACAACTCTTGTCCATGGCTAGGAAACTCAACCATCTTTGATTAACGAGCTAGTCAAGTAGAGGCATACTAGTGACACTCAGTTTGTCTATATATTCACACATGTACTACGTTTCTGGTTAATACAATTCTAGCATGAATAACAAACATTTATCATGATATAAGGAACTAAATAATAACTTTATTGTTGCCTCTAGGGCATATTTCCTTCAGTCTCCCACTTGCACTAGAGTCAATAATCTAGTTCACGTCGTCATGTGATTTAACACCAATAGTTCACATCTTTATGTGATTAGTTCACATCTCCATGTGAGTAATACCCAAAGGGTTTACTAGAGTCAATAATCTAGTTCACATCGTTATGTGATTAACACCCAAAGAGTGATCATGTTTTGCTTGTGAGAGAAGTTTAGTCTACGGGTCTACAACATTCAGATCCGTATGTATTTTGCAAATTTCTATGTCTACAATACTCTGCATGGAGCTACTCTAGCTAATTTCTCCCAATTTCAAAATATATCTAGATCGAGACTTAGAGTCATCTAGATCGGTGTCAAAAGCTTGCATCGATGTAAGTCTTTACGACGAACTCTTTTATCACCTCCATAACCGAGAAATATTTCCTTAGTCCTCTAAGGATAATTTTGACCGTTGTCCAGTGATCTACTCCTAGATCACTATTGTATTTCCTTGCCAAAATCATGCTAAGGTATACAATAGGTTTGGTACACAGCATATCATACTTTATAGAACCTATGGCTGAGGCATAGGGAATGACTTTTCATTTATCTTTCTATTTTCTGCCTTGGTCGGGTTTCGAGTCTTTACTCAACTTCACACCTTGCAACACTGGCAAGAACTCCTTCTTTGACTGTTCCATTTTGAATTACTTCAAAAACTTGTGAAGGTATGTACTCATTGAAAAAATATATCAAGCTTCTTGATCTATCTCTATAGATCTTGATGCTCAATATGTAAGTAGTTTCAGCGAGGTCTTTCTTTGAAAAACTCCTTTTAAACACTCCTTTATGCTTTCTAGAAAATTCTACATCATTTCTGATCAACAATATGTCATTCACGTATACTTTATCAGAAAGGTTGTAGTATTCCCACTCACTTTCTTGTAAATACAGGCTTCACCGCAAGTCTGTATAAAACCATATGCTTTGATCACTTTATCAAAGTATATATTCCAACCCCGAGATGCTTGCACTAGTCCATAGGTGGATCGCTGGAGCTTGCACACTTTGTTAGCACCTTTAGGATTGACAAAACTTTCTTGTTGTATCATATACAACTCTTCCTTAAGAAATCCATTAAGGAATGCAGTTTTGACATCCATTTGCCAGATTTCATAAAACGTGGCAATTGCTAACATGATTCAGACAGACTTAAGCATCGCTACGAGTGAGAAAAATTTATCGTAGTCAACATCTTGAACTTGTCGAAAACCTTTTGTGACAATTCGAGCTTTGTAGATAGTAACACTACTATCAGCATCCGTCTTCCTCTTGAAAATCCATTTATTCTTAATGGCTCACCGATCATCGGGCAAGTCAATCAAAGTCCATACTTTGTTCTCATACATGGATCCCATCTCAGATTTCATGGCCTCAAGCCATTTTGCGGAATCTAGGCTCATCATCGCTTCCTCATAGTTCGTAGGTTCGTCATGGTCAAGTAACATGACTTCCAGAACATGATTACCGTACCACTCTGGTGCGGATCTTACTCTGGTTGACCTACGAGGTTCGGTAGTGACTTGATCAGAAGTTTCATGATCATCATCATTAGCTTCCTCACTTACTCCTCTAGGAATCACTGGAACTGGTTTCAGTGATGAACTACTTTCCAATTTGGGAGAAGGTACAATTATCTCATCAAGTTCTACATTCCTCCCACTCACTTCTTTCGAGAGAAACTTCTTCCCTAGAAAGGATCCATTCTTAGCAACGAATATCTTGCCTTCAGATCTGTGATAGAAGGTGTACCCAACAGTTTCCTTTGGGTATCCTATGAAGACGCATTTCTCCGATTTGGGTTCGAGCTTATCAGGTTGAAACTTTTCACATAAGCATCATAGCCGCAAATTTTAAGAAACGACAACTTAGGTTTCTTGCTAAACCACAGTTCATATGGTGTCGTCTCAACGGATTTAGATGGTGCCCTATTTAATGTGAATGCAGTTGTCTCTAATGCATAACCCCAAAATGATAGTTATAAATAGGTATGAGACATCATAGATCGCACCATATCTAATAAAGTACGATTATGATGTTCGGACACACCATTACGTTGCGGTGTTCTAGGTGGCGTAAGTTGCGAAACTATTCCGCATTGTTTCAAATGAAGACCAAACTTGTAACTGAAATATTCTCCTCCACGATCAGATCACAGAAACTTTATCTTCTTGTTACGATGATTTTCCACTTCACTCTGAAATTCTCTGAAACTTTTCAAATGTTTCAGACTTATGTTTCATCAAGTAGATATACCCATATCTGCTCAAATCATCTGTGAAGGTCAGAAAATAATGATACCCGCCACGTGCCTCAACACTCATCGGATTGCATTCATCAGTATGTATTATTTCCAATAAGTCAGTTTCTTGCTCCATTGTTCCGGAGAACGGAGTTTTACTCATCTTGCCCACGAGGCATGGTTCGCAAGCATCAAATGATTCATAATCAAGTGGTTCCAAAAGCCCATCAGCATGGAGTTTCTTCATGCGCTTTACACCAATATGACCTAAACGGCAGTGCCACATCTAAGTTACACTAATATTATTAACTTTGCATCTTTTGGCTTCAATTTTATGAATATGTGTATCACTACGATCGAGATTCAATAAACCATTGACCTTGGGTGTATGACCTCAGAAGGTTTTATTCATGTAAACAGAATAACCATTATTCTTTGACTTAAATGACTAACTGTATTGCAATAAACATGATCCAATCATATTATGCTCAACGCAAACATCAAATAACATTTATTTTAGGTTCACCACTAATCCTGAAGGTAAAGGGAGTGTGCGATGATGATCTTATCAACCTTGGAATCACTTCCAACTCACATCATCACCTCGCCCTTAACTAGTCTCTGTTTATATTGCAACTCCAGCTTCGAGTTACTACTCTTTAGCAACTGTACCAGTATCAAATACTGAGGATTTGCTATAAACACTAGTAAAGTACACATCAATAACATGTATATCAAATATACTTTTGTTCACTTCGCCATCCTTCTTATCCGCCAAGTATCTAGGGCAGTTCCACTTCTAGTGACCATTTCCTTTGTAGTAGAAGCACTCAGTTCTAGGCTTGGGTCTAGCTTTGGACTTCTTCATGGGAGCAACAACTTGCTTGCTATTCTTCTTTGAAGTTCCTCTTTCTTTCCCTTTGCCCTTTTCTTGAAACTAGTGGTCTTGTAAACCATCAACACTTGATGCTATTTCTTATTCGCGAAGAGCTTGGGAATTACTTTCGTCATCCCTTGCATATTATAGTTCATCACTAAGTTCTAGTAACTTGGTGATAGTGACTAGAGAACTTTGTCAATTACTATCTTATCTGGAAGATTAACTCCCACTTGATTCAAGCAATTGTAGTACCCAGACAATCTAAGCACATGCTAACTGGTTGAGCTATTCTCCTCCATCTTGTAGGCAAAGTACTGTCAGAGGTCTCCTACCTCTCGACACGGGCATGAGTATGAAATACCAATTTCAACTCTTAGAACATCTTATATGCTCTGTGACGTTCAAAAAGCATTTTTGAAGTCCCAATTCTAAGCCGTAAAGCATGGTGCACTAAACTATTAAGTAGTCATCATACCGAGCTTTGGCAAGCGTTCATAACGTCTGCATTTGCTCCTGCAATAGTTATGTCACCTAGCGGTGCATCAAGGACACAATTCTTCTGTGCAGCAACGAGGATAATCCTCAGATCACGGATCCAATCCGCATCATTGCTACTATCATCTTTCAACATGGTTTTCTCTAGGAACATATCATAAATAAAACGGGGAAGCTATACGCAAGCAATTGATCTACAACATAGATATGCAAATACTATCAGGACTAAGTTCATGGTAAATTTAAGTTCAATTAATCATATTACTTAAGAACTCCCACTTAGATAGACATCCCTCTAATCATCTAAGTAATCACGTGATCCATATCAACTAAACCATGTCCGATCATCACGTGAGATAAAGTAGTTTCCAATGGTGAACATCACTATGTTGATCATATCTACTATATGATTCACGCTCGACCTTACGGTCTCAGTGTTCCCAGGCCATATCTGCATATGCTAGGCTCGTCAAGTTTAACCCGAGTATTTTGCATGTGCAAAACTGGCTTGCACCCGTTGTATGTGAACGTAGAGCTTATCACACCCGATCATCATGTGGTGTCTCAGCACGAAGAACTGTCGCAACGGTGTGTACTCAGGGAGAACACTTGTACCTTGAAATTTAGTGAGAGATCATCTTATAATTCTACCGCCGAACTAAGCAAAATAAGATGCATAAAGGATAAACATCACATGCAATCAAATATAAGTGATATGATATGGCCATCATCATCTTGTGCCTTTGATATCCATCTCCAAAGCACCGTCGTGATCACCATCGTCACCGGTTTGACACCATGATCTCCATCATCTTGATCTTTATCAACATGTCGTCACATGGTCGTCTCGCCATCTATTTCTTTTGAAACTATTGCTATCGCATAGCGATAAAGTAAAGCAATTATATGGCGCTTGCATCTTATGCAATAAAGAGACAACCATAAGGCTCCTGCCAGTTGCCGATAACTTTAACAAAACATGATCACCTTATACAACAATTTATATCTCATCATGTCTTGACTATATCACATCACAACATGCCCTGCAAAAACAAGTTAGACGTCCTCTACTTTGTTGTTGCAAGTTTTACATGGCTGCTACGGGCTGAGCAAGAACCGTTCTTACCTACGCATCAAAACCCACAACATAGTATAGTGATTGCTTTTTGATCTTCAGAAAGAACCCTCTTCATTGAATCCGATTCAACTAAAGTTGGAGAAACTGACACCCACCTGCCACATGTGTGCGAAGCACGTCGGTAGAACCAGTCTCGCGTAAGCGTACGCGTAATGTCGGTCTAAGCCGCTTCATCCAACAATACCGCTGAATCAAGAAGCAACTAGTGACATCAAGAAATATGTATATACCCACACCCACAACTCCTTTGTGTTCTACTCATGCATATAACATCTATGCATAGACCTAGCTCGGATGCCACTATTGGGGAACGCAGTAATTTCAAAAAAAATCCTACGCACACGCAAGATCTATCTAGGTGATGCATAGCAACGAGAGGGAAGAGTGTTGTCCACATACCCTCGTAGGCCGTAAGCGGAAGCGTTATGACAACGAGGTTGATGTAGTCGAACGTCTTCACGATCCAACCGATCCTAGCACCGAAGATAGGGCACCTCCGCGATCTGCACACGTTCAGCTCGGTGACGTCCCGCGAACTCTAGATCCAGCTGAGTGTCGAGGGAGAGTTTCATCAACATGATGGCGTGATGACGATGATGATGAAGCTACCCGCGCAGGGCTTCGCCTAAGCACTGCAACGATATGACCGAGGTGGATTATGGTGGAGGGGGCACCGCACACGGCTAAACAATGTCAACGTGTGTGTTCTAGGGTGCCCCCTGCCCCCGTATATAAAGGAGCAAGGGGAGGGGCCCGGCGGCCTCATAGGGTGCGCCCCAAGGGGGGAATCCTACTCCTACTAGGAGTAGGTTCCCCCTGTCCTAGTCCAACTAGGAGGGGAAGAAAAGAGGAGGAGGGGAGAAGGAAAGAGGGGGCCGCCCCCCAAGCCCTAAACTAATTCGGTTTGGGCCTAGGGGGCGTGCCCCATAGCTCCCTTGCTGCCCTCTATTTCCACTAAGGCCCATGAAGGCCCATTGACCCTCCGGGGGGTTCCGGTAACTCCCTGGTACTCCAGTATTTATCCGATGAACCCCAGAACCTTTCCGGTGTCCGAATATAACCTTCCAATATATCAATCTTTATGTCTCGACCATTTCGAGACTCCTCGTCATGTCCGTGATCTCATCCGGGACTTCGAACAACCTTCGGTACATCAAAAGACATAAACTCATAATACCAATCGTCATCAAACGTTAAGCGTGTGGACCCTATGGGTTGGAGAACTATGTAGACTGCAGGAAATATGCCCTAGAGGCAATAATAAAGTTGTTATTTATATTTCCTTATATCATGATAAATGTTTATCCTTCATGCTAGAATTGTATTAACCGGAAAGTTAGTACATGTCTGAATGCATAGACAACACAGAGTGTCACTAGTTTGCCTCTAGTTGACTAGCTCATCGAATCAATGATGGTTATGTTTCCTAACAATAGACATGAGTTGTCATTTGATTAATGGGGTCACGTCATTAGAGAATGATGTGATTGACTTGACCCATCCGTTAGCTTAGCACGATGATCGTTTAGTTTGTTGCTATTGCTTTCTCCATAACTATACATGTTCCTATGACTATGAGATCATGCAACTCCCGAATACTGGAGGAACACTTTGTGCGCTACCAAACGTCCCAATGTAACTAGGTGATTATAAAGGTGCTCTATAGGTGTCTTCGATGGCGTTTGTTGAGTTGGCATGGATCAAGATTAAGATTTGTCACTCCGATTGTCGGAGAGGTATCTCTGGGCCCTCTCGGTAATGTACATCACAATAAGCCTTGCAAGCAATGTAGCTAATGAGTTAGTTATGGGATGTAGCATTATGGAACGAGTAAAGAGACTTGCTGGTAACGAGATTGAACTAGGTATTGAGATACCGACGATCGAATCTCAGGCAAGTAACATACCGATGACGAAGGGAACAACGTATACCGTTATGCGGTTTGACCGATAAAGATCTTTGTAGAATATGTAGGAACCAATATGAGCACCCAGGTTCCGCTATTTATTATTGACCGGAGACATGTCTCGGTCATGTCTACATAGTTCTCGAACCCGTAGGGTCTGCACACTTAATGTTCGGTGACGATCGACATTATGAGTTTATGTGTTTTGATGTACCGAAGGTAGTTCGGAGTCCCGATTTGATCACGGACATGACGAGGAGTCTCGGAATGGTCAAGATGTAAAGATCGATATATTGGAAGCCTATATTTGGACATCGGAATGGTTTCGAGTGGTTCAGGCATTTTTCCGGAGTACCGGGAGGTTACCGGAACCCCCCGAGGAGTATATGGGCCTTATTGGACCTTTATTGGAATAGAGGAGAGGGAAGGGAAAAGAGGCAGGCGCGCCCCCAAGCCCAATCCGAATTGGGAGGGGGTGCCGCCCCCTCCCTTTCCTTCCTCCCTCTCTCCTCCTTCCTTCCTGTCCTACTCCTACTTGGAAGGGGGGAATCCTACTCCCGGGGGGAGTAGGACTCCCCTAGGGAGTGCCATAGCGAGGGACGGACCTCCCCCTCCTCCACTCCTTTATATACGGGGGAGGGGGCACCCCATAGACACACAAGTTGATCATTGATCTTTTAGCCGTGTGCGATGCCCCCCTCCACCATAATCCACCTCGGTTATATCGTAGCGGTGCTTACGCGAAGCCCTATTCCGGTAGCAACATCATCACCGTCATCACGTCGTTGTGCTGATGAAACTCTCCCTCGAAGATCTACTGGATCGTGAGTTCATGGGACGTCACTAATACGTCTCCAACGTATCTATAATTTTTGATTGATCCATGCTATATTATCTACTGTTTTGAATGTTTATGGGCTTTATTATACACTTCTATATCATTTTTGGGACTAACCTATTAACCCAGAGCCCAGTGCCAGTTTCTGTTTTACCCTGTTTTAGGGTTTCGAAGAAAAGGAAAATCAAACGGAGTCCAATTGACTTGAAACTTCACGGAACTCATTTTTGGAAGGAAAGAAGCCCAGAAGACTTGGAGTGCACGTCGGGGGATCTGCGAGGAGGTCACGAGGCAGGAGGCGCGCCCACCCCCCTGGGCACACCCTCCACCCTCGTGAGCCCCTCGTGGCCCCCCTGACGTACTTCTTCCGCCTATATCTCCATATACCCTAAAAACATCCGGGAGCACAATAGATCGGGAGTTCCGCTGCCAGAAGTCTCCGTAGCCACCGAAAACCAATCTAGACCTGTTCCGGCACCCTGCCGGAGGGGGAATCCTTCTCCGGTGGCCATCTTCATCATCCCGGTGCTCTCCATGACGAGGAGGGAGTAGTTCTCCCTCGGGGATGAGGGTATGTACCAGTAGCTATGTGTTTGATCTCTCTCTCTCTCTCTCTCGTGTTCTTGAGATTATACGATCTTGATGTATCGAAAGCTTTGCTATTATAGTTGGATCTTATGTTTCTCCTCCCCCTCTTCTCTCTTCTAATGAATTGAGTTTCCCCTTTGAACTTATCTTATTGGATTGAGTCTTTAAAGATTTGAGAACACTTGATGTATGTCTTGCCGTGCGTATCTGTGGTGACAATGGGATATCACGTGATTCACTTGATGTATGTTTTGGTGATCAACTTGCGGGTTCCACCCATGAACCTATGCATAGGGGTTGGCACACATTTTCGTCATGATTCTCCGGTAGAAACTTTGGGGCACTCTTTGAGGTTCTATGTGTTGGTTGAATAGATGAATCTGAGATTGTGTGACACATATCGTATAATCATACCCACGGATACTTGAGGTGACATTGGAGTATCTAGGTGACATTAGGGTTTTGGTTGATTTGTGTCTTAAGGTGTTATTCTAGTACGAACTCTAGGGCTGTTTGTGACACTTATAGGAATAGCCCAACAGATTGATTGGAAAGAATAACTTTGAGGTGGTTTCGTACCCTACCATAATCTCTTTGTTCGTTCTCCGCTATTAGTTACTTTGGAGTGACTCTTTGTTGCATGTTGAGGGATAGTTATGTGATCCAATTATGCTATTATTGTTGAGAGGACTTACACTAGTGAAAGTATGAACTCTAGGCCTTGTTTCCTAGCATTGAAATACCGTTTATGCTCACTTTTATCATTAGTTACCTTGCTGTTTTTATAATTTCAGATTACAAATACCTTTATCTACTATCCATATTGCACTTGTATCACCATCTCTTCGCCGAACTAGTGCACCTATGCAATTTACCATTGTATTGGGTGTGTTGGGGACACAAGAGACTCTTTGTTATTTGGTTGCAGGGTTGCTTGAGAGAGACCATCTTCATCCTACGCCTCCTACGGATTGATAAACCTTAGGTCATCCACTTGAGGGAAATTTGCTACTGTCCTACAAACCTCTGCACTTGGAGGCCCAACAACGTCTACAAGAAGAAGGTTGTGTAGTAGACATCAAGGTCTTTTCTGGCGCCGTTGCCGAGGAGGTGAGTGCTTGAAGGTATATATTTAGATCTTGCAATCGAGTCTTTTAGTTTCTTGTTTTATCACTAGTTTAGTTTATAAAAGAAAAACTACAAAAAAATGGAATTGAGTTTGTCTCATACGCTTCATCTTTTCAATATCTTTCGTGAGTATGATGGAAATGATAATTGTGCTCAAGTGCTAGAAGAAGAGATCTCTAAAATGTTTGGCACTAAATATTTGAATGATGAGCATGATTGCAATGTTGTTAGTACGAATTCTTTGAATATCCATGATGCTAATGATGATTGCACTAGTTATGATGAAAATGCCTCCTATAAACATGTCAATTTTTGTGGAGTAGACTGGGTTTGCAAGTACACACCAAATAGGGAAGATAGATATTGCAAGAGGCATAAGTACTTAGAAACCAAATTGTTGCAAGAAGAGCTAGATGAATGTGCTGAAAATTTATCTTTTCTTAGCCCTACTTGTGAACTTTGCAATGAACATGATCATTTTAGTACCCAATGCAAATTGTTTCATGAGCGTATCGTGTCCAAAAATTGTGATGACTTGATTTCCCTTGCACATCATAATGAACTTAGTTTGCTCTTGGGTTATGAAGAAATTAAACGTAGAACTAAGGATATTCCAAAATTTGCCCTTGATAAAGTTCTTCATTTTGATCTAGAGGAAATTTATATGTATTGCGCGGTGAATTGCATTGAAAATCCTTATATTGCCAATTACATAAAGAAAAGAAAACAAATAGAAGATGAACAGAACGCTAACGAAAGGGAAGAGACTTCCCAATATTCTTCTATTATTTCTTATGATGAATCAGGTAATGAAGAGGAGCCCTCTATTCAACCAATCTCATTAATAAGGAGCTCCAAAAAGAGGATTGAACCCACACATGATGTGGTGAAGAAGAAGAAAAGAAAAAGGAAGAGAGGTAAAAAGGTATCTCTCCCAAATAAAATTGCTCCTATTATTGCTGTGCCTCATGAAAATGATACACTTGATGATGATCTCGTTATGCCTATTGCTTTTTGTGATGATTATGATTGGGAAGATAATGACACTTCTTATGATCTTGAAAATCTTTTTGGCACTTGCTTGTAAGAATATTATAATTGCTATACTATTGGTGCTATCTATACTATCAATGATGAGAGTGATTATGCTTATAATATGAAAAGGCCCAAGCTTGGGGAAGCTATGTTTGATGAGGATGACATATTTGAGAATATATTTTCTGCAATTAATGTTTGTCCCAAGCTTGGGGATGCTATGTTTAATAATGATGATATTTTTAGTCTCCCAAGTTTTGATATGCAAGTTTATAATGATGATAGCATGCCTCCTACTTATGATGGTGATACTTATGCTATAAAAAGTAGTGATTATATTTATAAAACTTGTCATGATTATGATTACCCCTTCTCTGAACATTACTCTTTTAATGTGGAAACAATTTATAGTATTCGAATTTCCTATGATACTCCCACTATTCCGAATAAGAAGAATTTTGCCTATGTGGATAGTAGTAAATTTTCTATGCTTGTAGATCATGAAAAGAATGCTTTAGGTTCTGGTTATATTGTTGAATTCATTCATTATGCTACTGAAAATTATTATGAGGGAGGAACATATGCTTGTAGGAATTGCAATAATATCAAGTTTCCTCTCTATGTGCTTAAAATTTTGAAGTTATGCTTGTTTTACCTGCCTATGCTAGTTGATTATTGTTCCCAAAAGTTGTTTTCTCACAAAATCCCTATGCATAGGAAGTATGTTAGACTTAAATGTGCTAGTAATATTCTTCATGATGCTCTCTTTATGTTTCAATTCTTATCTTTTACGAGAGCATCGTTGAAATCATCATGCCTAGCTAGGGGCGTTAAACGATAGCGCTTGTTGGGAGGCAACCCAATTTTATTTTTGTTCCTTGATTTTTGTTCCTGTTTAGTAATAAATAATTAATCTAGACTCTGTTTAGATGTGGTTATATGCTTTTAATTAGTGTTTGTGCCAAGTAGAACCTTTGGGAAGACTTTGGGAAAGTCTTGTTGATCATGCTGTAAAAAACAGAAACTTTAGCGCTCCCGAGAACTGCTGTCATTTTTATTTGGAGAGTGCAATTTAGTTAATTATTTTTGAAGATGATTAATAGATAAATTCCTCAGGTCCAGCAATTTATTTGAGAATTTTATGAGTTCCATAAGTATACGTTTGATCCAGATTACTACAGACTGTTCTCTTTTTGACAGATTCTGTTTTTCATGTGTTGTTTACTTATTTTGATGAATCTATGGCTAGTAAAATAGTTTATAAACCATAGAGAAGTTGGAATACAGTAGGTTTAACACCAATATAAATAAAGAATGAGTTCATTACAGTACCTTTAAGTGCTGATTTATTTTCTTATACTAACGGAGCTCATGAGTTTTCTACTTTAAGTTTTGTGTTGTGAAGTTTTCAAGTTTTGGGTAAAGATTCGATGGATTATGGAATAAGGAGTGGCAAGAGCGTAAGCTTGGGGATGCCCAAGGCACTCCAAGGTAATATTCAAGTACAACCAAGAGCCTAAGCTTGGGGATGCCCCGGAAGGCATCCCCTCTTTCGTCTTCGTTCATCGGTAACTTTACTTGGAGCTATATTTTTATTTACCACATGATATGTGTTTTGCTTCGAGCATCAATTTATTTTGTTAGTATTTGCTTTCTGTTATTTAGAACAATGTTTTATATCTTTTATTTCAATAAAATTGGCATTGATAGCCTTTACTATGCCTATGTTACAAGTATACATGTTGCTGTTTGAAAACAGAAAGTTTACCGCTGTTGCAATAATTCCCTAGAAAAGTCAGAATGTGATAAAATGTCGAAACCTTTTGCATATTAAGCTATGATAAATTTACTACAGTGGTAATTGTCTTTCATAATTTTTTGAGCTAGGGAAGTATGGATGTTGCAGCATTCTTTACAGACTATCCTGTTTAGGCAGATTGCTGTTATGTTTGCATTGTTTGCATATGGTTGCTTCTTTAATGATTATATTTGAGGATAGGACTATTAAATATGCAGAGGCATTTAGTATGCAATGTTGAATAATAATTTTAGTTATTTGCTACAGTAGAGTATGATAAGGTTTTTGCAATGGTTTATACTAACTTATCTCACGAGTCCTTGTTGAGTTTTGTGTGGGTGAAGCTTTTGAGATTTAGGGAGACCGTGATATGAGAGGAATTAAGGAGACACAAAAGCTCAAGGTTGGGGATGCCCAAGGCATCCCAAGATAATATTTCAAGAAGACTCAAGCGTCTAAGATTGGGGATGCCCCGGTTAGCATCCCACGTTTCTTCTTCAACAATTATCGGTTAGTTTTGGTTGATCCTAAGTTTTTGCTTCTTCACATGATGTTTGCTATTCTTAGAATGTCATTTTATTTTGCTTTGCTTGCTGTTTGAATAAAATACCAAGATCTGAAATTATTAAATGAGAGAGAGTCTTCACATAGTTGCATAATTATTCGACTACTCATTGATCTTCACTTATATCTTTCGGAGTAGTTTGTTGTTGCTCTAGTGCTTCACTTATATCCTTTTAGAGCATGGTGGTGGTTTTATTTGAAGAAATAGATGAACTCTCATGCTTCACTTAGACTATTTTGAGAGTCTTAAATAGCATGGTAATTTGCTTAAAATCCTAATATGCTAGGTATCCAACAATAGTAAAAACTTTCATATAGAGTATTGAATACTAAGAGAAGTTTGATGATTGATGATTGTTTTGAGATATGGAGATGGTGATATTAGAGTCATGCTAGTTGAGTAGTTGTGAATTTGAGAAATACTTGTGTTGAAGTTTGTGATTCCCGTATGGTGAACCGTTATGTGATGAAGTCGGAGCATGATTTATTTATTGATTGTCTTCCTTATGAGTGGCGGTCGGGGACGAGCGATGGTCTTTTCATACCAATCTATCCCCCTAGGAGCATGCGCGTAATACTTTGCTTTGATAACTTGTAGATTTTTGCAATAAGTATGTGAGTTCTTTATGACTAATGTTGAGTCCATGGATTATACGCACAATCACCCTTCCACCATTGCTAGCCTCTCTAATACCGCGCACCTTTCGCCGGTATCATACACCCACCATATACCTTCCTCAAAACAGCCACCATACCTACCTATTATGGCATTTCCATAGCCATTCCGAGATATATTACCATGCAACTTTTCACCGTTCCATTATTATGACACGCTTCATCATTGTCATATTGCTTTGCATGATCATGTAGTTGACATTGTATTTGTGGCAAAGCCACCGTTCATAATTCTTTCATACATGTCACTCATGCATCATTGCACATCCCGGTACACCGCTGGAGGCATTCATATAGAGTCATATCTTGTTCTAAGTATCGAGTTGTAATTCTTGAGTTGTAAGTAAATAAAAGTGTGATGATCATCATTATTAGAGCATTGTCCCAGTGAGGAAAGGATGATGGAGACTATGATTCCCCCACAAGTCGGGATGAGACTTCGAACAAAAATAAATAAATAAAAGAGGCCAAAGAAGCCCCAAAAAAGTGAGAAAAGAGGCCATAAAAAAAGGGAAAAGGCCCAAATAAAAAAAATAAAAAAATGAGAGAAAAAGAGAGAAGGGGAAATTCTACTATCCTTTTACCACACTTATGCTTCAAAGTAGCACCATGATCTTCATGATAGAGAGTCTCCTATGTTGTCACTTTCATATACTAGTGGGAATCTTTCATTATAGAACTTGGCTTGTATATTCCAATGATGGGCTTCCTCAAAATGCCCTAGGTCTTCGTGAGCAAGCAAGTTGGATGCACACCCACTAGTTTCTTTTGTTGAGCTTTCATACACTTATAGCTCTAGTGCATCCATTGCATGGCAATCCCTACTCACTCACATTGATATCTATTGATGGGCATCTCCATAGCCCATTGATATGCCTAGTTGGTGTGAGACTATCTTCTCCTTTTTGTCTTCTCCACAACCACCATTCTATTACACCTATAGTGCTATGTCCATGGCTCATGCTCATGTATTGCGTGAAGACTGAGAAAGTTTGAGAACATCAAAAGTATGAAACAATTTCTTGGCTTGTCATCGGGGTTGTGCATGATTTAAATATGTTGTGTGGTGAAGATGGAGCATAGCCAGACTATATGATTTTGTAGGGATAGCTTTCTTTGGCCATGTTATTTTGAGAAGACATAATTGCTTAGTTAGTATGCTTGAAGTATTATCATTTTTATGTCAATATGAACTTTTGTCTTGAATCTTATGGATCTGAATATTCATACCACAATTAAGAAGAATTACATTGAAATTATGCCAACTAGCATTCCACATCAAAAATTCTTTCTTTTATCATTTACCTACTCGAGGATGAGCAGGAATTAAGCTTGGGGATGCTGATACGTCTCCAACGTATCTATAATTTTTTATTGCTCCATGCTATATTATCTACTGTTTTGAATGTTTATGGGCTTTATTATACACTTTTATATCATTTTTGGGACTAACCTATTAACCCAGAGCCCAGTGCCAGTTTCTATTTTTACCCTGTTTTAGGGTTTCGAAGAAAAGGAAAATCAAACGGAGTCCAAATGACCTGAAACTTCACGGAACTCATTTTTGGAAGGAAAGAAGCCCAGAAGACTTGGAGTGCACGTCGGGGGATCTGCGAGGAGGTCACGAGGCAGGGGGGCGCGCCCACCCCCCTGGGTGCGCCCTCCACCCTCGTGAGCCCCTCGTGGCCCCCCTGACGTACTTCTTCCGCCTATATATCTCCATATACCCTAAAAACATCCGGGAGCACAATAGATCGGGAGTTCCGCCGCCAGAAGTCTCCGTAGCCACCGAAAACCAATCTAGACTCGTTCCGGCACCCTGCCGGAGGGGGAATCTTTCTGTCGGATTTCGGGTTCCGGCAGACCCTTGAGGTTGGAACACTGGGGTGCACGCGGAGATTTCGCCTCCTACCTACCTGCACCCCTCCGCCTCGCTAAGATCTAAGCAATGGAAAGAACAACACGAATGACACCGGGTTTATACTGGTTCTAGCCACCGTTGTGGTGTAACACCCTACTCCAATGTGTGGTGTGGTGGATTGCCTCTTGGGCTGATGATGATGAACAATACAAGGAAGAACAGCCTCGCGAGGGTCTGCTCTTGGCTGGGGCGATGAACTGCTGGGAGGAGTTCAGTCACCCTTCTCTCTCTCTCTCTCTCCTTCTCTTTCCCTTTTTCTCTTCCCTCGTCCCCCTCCTGTTCTGTGGGTGGTTGGTCCTATTTATAGAGGCCCTGGTCCTCTTCCCAAATATCGAGCGGGAAGGGAGCCAACAATGGCGGGCTAATTTGAAGGGGGACAACTAGTACCAGCTATCCTGACAAAAGTAGTCTTCGCCTGCACAAAGCTCTAGTGGTGACGCCGTCTTGGGCTTCACAATGACCTCCGTCTTGCAGTCCTCCTGGTCTTGGTCTTGTTGCACCGAAATGGCAACCTTTGCCTGATGCCTCGGTACTCCGCGGCTGCGCTTGCTCCCTTTGCACCAAAGAGGAAAGGAGGACGCTGCGCGGGCTGGCACCCGCCGGGCGCCTTTGGTTGTCATGGCTTGCGTCACGAGCACCTCGTGAGGTACCCTGCCTTGATCTCTCCGCCTCCTCGCGAGCCAGCCTGATGAGGCCGTACCTGAGGAAGCTCCGCGTCGTCCGCCCCGCGAGGCTTGGCCCCTCGCAAGGGTCTTGGGTCTGTGTTGGTGAAGATGGGCTGTGCTGGGCCCCCCTTTGAGCCTAACTTATAGGAATAGCCCAACGGATTGATTGGAAAGAATAACTTTGAGGTGGTTTCGTACCCTACCATAATCTTTGCGTTCGTTCTCCGCTATTAGTGACTTTGGAGTGACTCTTTGTTGCATGTTGAGGGATAGTTATGTGATCCAATTATGCTATTATTGTTGAGAGGACTTACACTAGTGAAAGAATGAACCCTAGGCCTTGTTTCCTAGCATTGCAATACCATTTACGCTCACTTTTATCATTAGTTACCTTGCTGTTTTTATAATTTCAGATTACAAATACCTTTATCTACTATCCATATTGCACTTGTATCACCATCTCTTCGCCGAACTAGTGCACCTATGCAATTTACCATTGTATTGGGTGTGTTGGGGACACAAGAGACTCTTTTTTATTTGGTTGCAGGGTTGCTTGAGAGAGATCATATTCATCCTACGCCTCCTACGGATTGATAAACCTTAGGTCATCCACTTGAGGGAAATTTGCTACTGTCCTACAAAGCTCTGCACTTGGAGGCCCAACAACGTCTACAAGAAGAAGGTTGTGTAGTAGACATCAATCACCGAGCCGAACGTGTCCAGATCGCAGAGGTGCCGTATCTTCGGTGCTAGATCGGTCGATCGTGAAGACGTATGACTACATTAACCGCGTTGTCATAACGCTTCCGCTTACGGTCTACGAGGGTACACAGATGATACTCTCCCCTCTCGTTGCTATGCATCTCCATGATCTTGCGTGTGCGTAGGAATTTCTTTGAAATTACTGCGTTCCCCAATAGTGGCATCCGAGCCAGGTTTATGCGTAGATGTTATATTCATGAGTAGAACACAAAAGAGTTGTGGGCGTGGGTATATACATATTGCTTGCCATCGCTAGTTGATTCTTGATTCAGCGGCATTGTTGGATTAAGCGGCCCAGACCGACATTACGCGTACGCTTACGCGAGACTGGTTCTACCGATGTGCTTCACACACATGTGGCTAGTGGGTGTCTATTTCTCCAGCTTTAGTTGAATCAGATTCAATGAACATGGTTCTTTCTGAAGATCAAAAAGCAATCACTATACCACGTTGTGGTTTTTGATGTGTAGGTAAGGACGGTTCTTGCTCAGCCCGTAGCAGCCACGTAAAACTTGCAACAACAAAGTATAGGACGTCTAACTTGTTTTTGCAGGGCATGTTGTGATGTGATATGGTCAAGACATGATGCTAAATTTTATTGTATGAGATGATCATATTTAACACAGTTATCAGCAACTGGCAGGAGCCATATGGTTGTCGCTTTATTGTATGAAATGCAATCGCCATGTAATTGCTTTACTTTATCACTAAGCGGTATCGATAGTCGTAGAGGCAATAGTTGGCGAGACGACAATGATGCTTCGATGGAGATCAAGGTGTCAAGCCGGTGACGATGGTGATCATGATGGTGCTTTGGAGATGGAGATCAAAGGCACAAGATGATGATGGCCATATCATATCACTTATATTGATTGCATGTGATGTTTATCCTTTATGCATCTTATTTTGCTTAGTTCGGCGGTAGCATTATAATATGATCTCTCACTAAATTTCAAGGTATAAGTGTTCTCCCTGAGTATGCACCGTTGCTACAGTTCGTCGTGCCGAGACACCACGTGATGATCGGGTGTGATAAGCTCTACGTTCACATACAACGGGTGCAAGCTAATTTTGCACACGCAGAATACTCGGGTTAAAGTTGACGAGCCTAGCATATGCAGATATGGCCTCGGAACACTGGAGACCGAAAGGTCCAACGTGAATCATACAGTAGATATGATCAACATAGTGATGTTCACCATTGAAAACTACTCCATCTCACGTGATGATCAGACATGGTTTAGTTGATATGGATCACGTGATCACTTAGATGATTAGAGATATGTCTATCTATGTGGGAGTTCTTACGTAATTTGATTAATTTGACTTTAATTTATCATGAACTTAGTACCTGATAGTATTTTGCATGTCTATGTTGTTGTAGATTGATGGCCCGTGCTGTTGTTCCGTTGAATTTTAATGCGTTCCTAGAGAAAGCTAAGTTGAAATATGATGGTAGCAACTACACGGTCTGGGTCCGTAACTTGAGGATTATCCTCATTGCAGCACAGAAGAATTACGTCCTGGAAGCACCACTAGGTGACAAACCCGCTGTAGGAGCAACGCCAGATGTTATGAACACCTGGCAGAGCAAAGTTGATGACTACTCGATAGTTCAGTGTGCCATGCTTTACAGCTTAGAACTGGGACTTCAACGACGTTTTGAATGTCATGGAGCATATGAGATGTTCCAGGATTTGAAGTTAATACTTCAAGCAAATGCCCGGATTGACAGATATGAAGTCTCTAATAAGTTCTACAGCTGCAAGATGGAGGAGAATAGTTCTGTCAGTGAACATATACTCAGAATGTCTAGGTACCACAACCACTTGACTCAACTGGGAGTTAATCTTCTTGATGATAGTGTCATTGACAGAGTTCTTCAATCACTACCACCAAGCTACAAGAGCTTCATGATGAACTATAATATGCAAGGGATGGATAAGACGATTCCCAAGCTCTTCGCAATGCTAAAGGCTGAGGAGGTAGAAATCAAGAAGGAGCATCAAGTGTTGATGGTCAACAAGACCACCAGTTTCAAGAAAAAATGGTAAAGGGAAGAAGGGGAACTTCAAGAAGAACAACAAGCCAGTTGCTGCTCAAGTGAAGAAACCCGAGTTTGGACCTAAGCCTGAGATTGAGTGTTTCTAATGCAAAGGAACTGGTCAGTGGAAGCGGAACTGCCCCAAGTATGTGGTGGAGAAGAAGGATGGCAAAGTGAAAGGTATATTTGATATACATGTGATTGATGTGTACCTTACTAATGCTCACAGTAGTGTCTGGGTATTTGATACTGGTTCAGTTGCTAACATTTGCAACTCGAAACAGGGACTACGGATTAAGCGAAGATTGGCTACGGACGAGGTGACGATGTGCGTGGGAAATGGTTCCAAAGTCGATGTGATCACCGTCGGCACGCTACCTCTACATCTACCTTCGGGATTAGTATTAGACCTAAATAATTGTTATTTGGTGCCAGCGTTGAGCATGAACATTATATTTGGATCTTGTTTGATGCGAGACAGTTATTCATTTAAATCGGAGAATAATGGTTATTCTATTTATATGAGTAATATCTTTTATGGTCATGCACCCCTAATGAGTGATATATCCTTCTTGGTGCTGATCATCTCCCAGTGCTCATCTTAGCGTCCACAAATCTGGTAGATAATATCCTTGAGATCATTGCGATAAACTTCTGCAATGCGTCCCATGGCGATGTGAGCTACCATGCTCTTTCCTAGACTCCATGTTGGTGCATCAAAGGAAAACTCTATGGGCTCAGTGACTGGCATGAACGTCCTTCCTGGAACTTGAACTTGAATCATCCAGCGCTCCTCTTCCGGTAAAGTGGCGTTGTAGGTTTCGGTGAAACTTGGTACTCCTATGTACATATATCTAGTGACTTCCTTCAAGTGATGTCCAAAGGGAGTATCTTCATCCGGCTGCGTGAACTTGTTCCTTGCATCCGCCATCCTAAAAGGGTAGAAAAGATGAGAGGTCAGAAAGAGAAGAGAGTAGTGATCTAGGGCTTTAGCTTAGTGGTCGTGTCCTACTGTCAACGTGTGCTCTGATACCATCTTGTAGCGACCAGACCTCAAACGGCCCAATCTCTGTGCACAGGTGTCATCCCTGGATCAGTAATGCTGACACCACATAGTACTTGAAGGATTTATAACAGAGTAGCAATCACACACTTTTTACAGAGTGTCTCAAAAGAGAACTTATTAGGATAAATATGGCTTAAGGCCATCTAATAACGATAACAGCGGAAGGCTTGGAAGATAAGTGAGTCCATCAACTCCAACGGCATCACTGAGTATAGAACCATGACCTAAAAGCACCTTACTCGTCGTCTGAAAAGTCTGCAACATGAACGTTGCAGCCCGAAACGGGTCAGCACATGGAATATGCTGGCAATGTAACACATAGAGAATGATGGAAGAACAAAACTATACTACATGCATATTTGGCCGGTGGAAAGCTCTATGGTTACAATTTTGCATAAAGCCAATTTTTCCCTACTACAAAGGAATATATTTTATTTAACTATCATGGTAGTTGTTAAACATTGAGAATGGTTGACAGCATTCTCCATCCCAATTAAGCATCATCATTAAAACTCAACAAAATTAATTAGAGTAACATGATGAGATTCGCATGATAATCCAGGTACTAGATACTCAAGATGTCCATAACCGGGGACACGGCTAATCATGATTAGTTTATACACTCTGCAGAGGTTTCCTCACTTTTCCCCACAAGACTCGATCTCCTTCGTTGGATTTCTCGCACTACATGGTGTTTGAGAAACGGATGACCGAGACATGGTCTTTCAGAAGCGCTAGCACCTTACGAACGGGTAGACCGTACCAACCTACATCCCCTACATCTGCTAGTCTACCACTGTAAGAGTTCGCACGACTTAGTCAACTATGCTAGAGCCCATAGTAGCTTGTGGCTACACACGGAAGTTTCCAGTATGAATAATCTCATGATCCCTTTGAGCCTGGGTGGCGGTCCAAAAGAAAAACAGGCAATCGCTGGAATACCCAGGTGCCTCAATCCACCCAGATGTGTATTTAAGTTGCCACCTTAGATAAACCATTAATTCAATACTCTTAGATCTGTCATGGATTTCACTCACCCAATCCACGTCTACTAGCATAGCATGGCATAATAAGCAAACGTAGAAGTAACTCCCAAAGGTTTGATAATAAACAGGTGATAGGTACTACCTCATCTACTTCCCAAACCCACAATTTAATTAGATCCTAATCATGCAATGTGTGATGATTGATCTAATGCAATAAAAACTGGGTAATATGAAGTATGATCAAAGTGTTACTTGCCTTGCTGATGATCCGTGAAACCTAGCGATTCGAAGTAGCAAGACGCGCACTCCGGGTACTCTATCGCAAACAAACAAGCATACAATAAATACTCAACTAATGCACAGGTAAAACTCGAATAAGAGACCTAACCAGAAAGTTCAACTTAATAACTCTGGTTGGCAAAAAGAAGCAAATCGAACGAAGCAACGAAAGACAAACGGCAAAAGAAACAGGCTTGGTTTACTAATCTGAATCTAGGGCAATTTTTACTGAGGCAAAAACTTGTTTGAGTTGGTTAAACGAAAAGAGGGTTTCAAGACGAAACTCCAGGCGCTTGAATCGCCTGATTCGGACAAATGAGGGAAAAGTTAAACTAAAACGAACCTCGGATCAGAAATCGCGATCAGAAAATTGCAGTTTTAATCCGAGAAAAAGAAAAGCAATGAACAGGTTAACGAACAAACATTCGTTAACTGGAACTAAATGACGAACGCGTTCGTCAAAACGAATGAACGAGCGAACGCTCGCTAAATAAATAAACCGGAGAAAAACCGATCTATTTATTTTAAAAAAATTAAAACTAGGGTTTTAAAAAAAACCGAAACGGCTTTTCTCAGAAAACCGGCGGCGGCGGCTACCTCGGCTCGGGGCTCCGGCGAGGCTCCGGTTGGCGGCGGGTGGTGCGGGGCGGCAGGGCGGTAGCTGCGGGCGGCGGCAGGGGCGGCAAGCGGCGCGGGGC
>NC_041384.1:163399062-163428126 GCF_002162155.2 Triticum dicoccoides | reverse complement strand
CGGCAGGCGGCATGGGGCGGCGGCTGCGGCGGCGCGGGTGGCGTGGGGAGGCGGCAGCGGTGTGGGGCAGCTCTAGGGGGGTCCGGCGGGGTTATAAAGGGGGCCAGGCGGCTTGGGGAAGGGGGCGGCCTCGGGAGGCGGGTCCTCCCCGGACTCGGCGGCGGCGGCGGTTGGGAGTCCTGTCCCGACCCGGGCGAGAGGCGGCGGCGGCTGGGCCAGCCTACTTGGCTGGGCCACTTGGCCTAGTCGGGCGCGGGGTCTCTTTTTTTTAAACAATAGCGCTGCGACTAAAAAAATTCTAAAAAATAAAAAAATTCTAAAATGCCAAAACAAATTTTTTTTCGTCTAAATAAAATATTTAGAACAGGAAGAACATTTTCTTGGCCCTAAATGCAATTTTTTGAAAACATGCAATTTTCCTAAATTCAAATAAAATAGCAAATAAAACCAAAAATAAAATCTTATTGATTTTTTATTATATCCTCAATATTTCTTTATTTTTGGGAAAGTCATTTTATTCCCTCTCTCAAAATTTTATAATAGAAATAATTGAAGATAAAATAAATAAAATCAATGATCCTATTTTTTCAAAATTTGAGAAAACTCAAATATGAAAATAACGAAATCCCCAACTCTCTCCGAGGGTCCTTGAGTTGCTTGAAATTTCTAGGATCAGCCAAAAATGCAAATAAATATGATATGCAATGATGATCTATTGTATAACATTCAAATTGAAAATTTGGGATGTTACAAACATACCCCCCTTAAGATGAATCTCGCCCTCGAGATTCAGGTTGGCTAGAGAATAGGTGAGGGTGGTCCTTCAACAGATCTTCCTCTCGCTCCCAGGTGGCTTCATCCTCCGTGTGGTGGCTCCACTGGACTTTGCAAAACTTGATGACCTTGCTGCGGGTGACTCGGCTAGCATACTCAAGAATCTTGACTGGTTTCTCCTCATAGGTCAAATCACTATCCAACTGAATCGCTTCCAGCGGCACTGTGTCTCTCAGTGGTATACCAGCCATCTCTGCGTGGCACTTCTTCAACTGGGAAACGTGGAACACGTCGTGAACTCCTGACAATCTTGCGGGTAATTCCAACTTGTAGGCTACTTCTCCCATGCGCTCCAAAACCTTGTGTGGGCCTACAAAACATGGCGCTAACTTTCCCTTAACTCCAAAGCGCTTAACTCCTCGAAGTGGAGATACTCGAAGATAAACTTGGTCTCCGAGTTCGTAAATTGTCTCCTTCCGTTTAGAATCAGCGTAGCTCTTCTGCCTGGACTGGGCTACCTTGAGCCTATCGCAAATCAATTTTACTTTCTGTTTAGACTCCTTAATCAGATCTGGTCCAAACAACTGGCAGTCTCCAACTTCATCCCACGACAATGGGGTCCTGCACCTCCTTCCATACAAGGCTTTGAAAGGGGCCATCTTCAAACTGGATTGATAACTGTTGTTGTAAGAGAACTCTACATACGGCAAATTATCGTCCCAACTAGATCCATAATCTAGCGCACAAGCTCTCAGCATATCCTCCAAAATCTGATTGACTCTCTCGGTCTGTCCATCTATCTGCGGATGGAAAGTTGTACTGAACTCTAGCTTGGTACCCAAGGTTTCATGCAACTGATTCCAGAACTTTGAGGTAACCTGGGTTCCTCTATCCGATACAATTCTCCGTGGAACACCATGCAGACATACGATCCTGGTCATGTATATCTTTGCTAACTTAGAACTGGTATAGGTAGTCTTCACTAGGATGAAATGAGCTACCTTTGTCAAACGATCTACTACAACCCAAATCGAGTCATAGCCTGAACGCGTTCTGGGCAATCCTGTGATAAAATCCATGCCTAACTTATCCCACTTCCATTTGGGTATCGGCAATGGCTGTAGCAATCCTGCTGGCTTCTGATGCTCTGCTTTTACTCTCTGGCATACATCACAAACTGCTACATACTCCGCAATGTCCTTCTTCATTTCGGTCCACCAGAAAGTATCCTTCAAATCCAAATACATCTTGGTATTTCCTGGGTGAATTGAATATGGTGAATCATGGGCCTCTTGCAGAATCAACTTCCTAATCTCTGGGTCGTTGGGCACATAAACATGGTCTTCAAACCATAAGGTATCGTGCTCATCCTCACAAAATCCTTTAGCATTTCCTTTGCTTATTTTCTCCTTAATAGAAGCAATCTCCTTGTCAGCCTTCTGGGATTCTTTGATCTTATCCATCAAAGTAGACTGAATCTCCAATGCTGCTACATAGCCTCTCGGGACTATCTCCAAACATAGTTCATGAAGATTCTCGGCTAACTCCCTTGGTAAATCTCTCGTCATTAGTGTGTTGACATGGCTCTCACGTCTTAGCGCGTCAGCTACTACGTTAACCTTTCCGGGGTGATACTGCAATCTCATGTCATAATCCTTGATGAGATCCACCCATCTCCTTTGTCTGAGATTCAACTCCTTCTGCGTGAAAATATACTTCAAACTCTTATGATCCGTGTACACCTCACAATGATTTCCAATGGGAAAATGTCTCCAAGTCTTCAATGCATGCACTACGGCTGCTAATTCCAAATCATGTGTGGCGTAATTTAACTCATGAGGCTTAAGCTGTCATGAGGCATATGAAACAACTCTTCCTTCCTGCATAAGCACTGCTCCAAGTCCTCGACGTGAAGTGTTGCAATACACCTCATAATCCTTGGTCTGATCTGGCAAAATCAACACTGGTGATGTAACCAAATGTTTCTTCAACTCCTGGAAACTAGCCTCACATTCCTTGGTCCATATGAACTTGGTATCCTTCTTCAACAACTCCGTCATAGGTTTCGCAATCTTCGAGAAATTTTCAATGAATCTCCGGTAGTATCCTGCAAGTCCAAGAAAACTCCGGATCTCGCCAACTGTTGTTGGGGCTTCCCAATTTTTCAGAGTGTCAACCTTGGTGGGATCTACTGCTATACCCTGTCCAGATATAATGTGTCCGAGGAATCCAACTTCCTTCAACCAAAACTCACATTTGCTAAACTTGGCATATAACTGATGTTCTCTGAGCTTACCAAGTACCAAACGCAAATGCTCCTTATGCTCCTCTTCATCCTTCGAGTAAACTAGGATATCATCAATGAACACTATGACGAACTTATCCAAAAACTCCATAAACACTTTGTTCATCATGTTCATAAAATATGCAGGTGCGTTAGTCAGACCAAATGACATAACGGTATACTCATACAGCCCATACCTGGTGGTAAAAGCCGTCTTAGGTATATCCTGTTCTCGAATCTTCAACTGATGGTATCCTGATCGCAGATCGATCTTGGAAAATACCTTAGCTCCTTGCAATCGATCAAACAGATCATTGATCATCGGTAATGGGTACTTGTTCTTGATGGTTACTTCATTCAATCCTCGATAATCAACAACCATCCTTAACGATCCATCCTTCTTCTCCACTAGAAGTACTGGCGATCCCCAAGGTGAAGAACTTGGGCGAATATAACCTTTATCCAGTAACTCCTTAATCTGCTTCTTAATCTCCACCAAATCCTTTGCGGGCATCCTATATGGTCTTTTAGATATAGGCCTTGTGCCTGGCAAAAGCTCAATCAAAAACTCGATGTCTCTATCGGGTGGCATGCCTAGCAACTCCTCTGGAAATACATCAGGGAAATCCTTCACTACTGGTACTTCCTCCTGCACAACTCCTGTTAAGCAATTTACTTGAGTCCTCTTCGGCACATACCGGGATACATACTTGATCCTTCTTCCTTCTGGCGTTGTAAGCAAAATTCACTTACTGGCACATTCAATGTTCCCTTCATACTTTGATAACCAATCCATGCCTAATATCACATCCAATCCTTGAGATTCCAATAGTATTAGGTCTAAGGGAAATATGTAGTTACCAATCCTTAATGGTAACCGATCACACCATAGACTAGCCATATACTTTGCTCCAGACGAGGTTACTAACATGGGTGACCTAAGGGCTTGGGTTGGCAGTTTATACTTATCCACAAATCCCCTTGATATGTATGAATGCGATGCATCGGTATCAAAAAGAACGAGTGCAGTAAATGACTTAACCAAAAACTTACCTATTACTACATCGGGCTGGGCTTCAACCTCCTCCACATTTACGTGGTTCACCTGTCCCCTGTTGAAAGGGTTCGGCTTCTTCCCAGAGTTTCCATTGCCATTTCCATTCTGGGCTTCAGGACATTCATTTGCATAATGTCCGGTCTTTTGGCACTTAAAGCAAGTGACATGGCTCAGGTCTCTCTTGGCTGGGGTTGATGGGTTGGTACGGTTCTGGCCGTTGCTTCCTCCATTCCCATTACCATTCTTGGTGCCATTGTGATTGTGCGAGCTACATCCTCCATGGGTATGCTGAAAATCTCCTCCCGGTCTAGGGGTAAAACGTGGCTTCTGCTGAGCTCCAGAATTGTACTTCCCTTGTCCATACTTCCTCTTACGGTTCTCAATTTGCTGCTGCTTCCCTTCAATCATGAGAGAACGATCTACCAACTCCTAGTAGTTGTTGAAGGTTGCTACCATCAACTGCATGCTCAAATCATCATTCAGTCCTTCCAGAAACTTCTCCTGCTTAGCTGCATCTATAGCAACGTCATCTTGGGCATAACATGCTAGCTTACTAAAGTCCTCCACATACTGGCCAACTGTCCGTCCTCCTTGACGCAAGTTGCGAAACTCACGCTTCTTCATGGCCATAGCTCCTGCTGAAACATGGGTAGTACGGAAAGCCTACTGAAATTGGTCCCATGTGACAGTGTCGACAGGGAAAGTGGCTGTGAAATTCTCCCACCATGATGCTGCGGGTCCTTCAAGCTGATCTGCGGCAAACTTCACCTTTTCCGCATCTGTGCATCCTGCCATGGTCAACTCCCTTGCTGTCTTGCGGAGCCAATCATCTGCTACTATCGGCTCGGTGCTACTGGAAAACACCGGCGGATTCAGCCTAAGAAAACGGGCTAAGTGGTCAACAGGTGGTGGTGGTGGTGGTGGGTTGTTGTTGTTGTTCCTTTGATTCTGGTTCTGGACTAGCAACTGCATCAATGTGTTCTGCTGCTGGATCAACTGAGTGAGCTCCGGTGGGAAGGTAAATCCAGGGTCACGTCTTGGAGGCATCTGATGGGTTTAGAAAAGATGAGATTTAAGAATAGAGAGGGGTCTAAATAGAAAACACTACCCATATGCATCTGAGGCAAAAGCAAACAATTCACTTCATTCAATCAAACAAGGGCATACAATCGATCTAACTATCGCAAAAGTGCTTGGACTACTATATTTACATGGTGGACTACTACTACTGAGGGGTGGTCTACTAGAAATATTCTTCGGTTGTAGGCTCCATGATATCTGCTCCAGCTTCATCAACATAGTCATCATCTCTATCCTCTGGATCCGAATCAGTGTCGTCGATGATGATGTAGTCTTCCAGGCGAATCTCCTTGGGTTCTTCGTCTTCCTCTACTGGTGTAGGGTCTCCCATGAATATTCCAATCTTCTTGATCAGATCGTCATTCTTCTCCATTAATACTTCGATTTCCTCTTCATAATCTTCACGTGTAGCCTTGCGTTCTTCCTCTAGTTCCTTGATTCTTGTCTTCGCCTTCTTGAGGTCTATCATGTCGGCGCACATCTGGTTCTCCTGATGTCGAATGTGTTGGTTTAACTCCTGGATAAAAGCTGCAATTGATCTATCCTTCTTGGTGCTGATCATCTCCCAGTGCTCATCTTAGCGTCCACAAATCTAGTAGATAGTATCCTTGAGATCATTGCGATAAACTTCTCCAATGCGTCCCATGGCGATGTGAGCTACCATGCTCTTTCCTAGACTCCATGTTGGTGCATCAAAGGGAAACTCTATGGGCTCAGTGACTGGCATGAACGTCCTTCCTGGAACTTGAACTTGAATCATCCAGCGCTCCTCTTCCGGTAAAGTGGCGTTGTAGGTTCCGGTGAAACTTGGTACTCCTATGTTAAGATATCTAGTGACTTCCTTCAAGTGACGTCCAAAGGGAGTATCTTCATCCGGCTGCGTGAACTTGTTCCTTGCATCCGCCATCCTAAAAGGGTAGAAAATATGAGAGGTCAGAAAGAGAAGAGAGTAGTGATCTAGGGCTTTAGCTTAGTGGTCGTGTCCTACAGTCAACGTGTGCTCTGATACCATCTTGTAGCGACCAGACCTCAAACGGCCCAATCTCTGTGCTTATGTGTCATCCCTGGATCAGTAATGCTGACACCACACAGTACTTGAAGGATTTATAATAGAGTAGCAATCACACGCTTTTTACATCGAGTGTCTCAAAAGAGAACTTATTACAATAAATATGGCTTAAGACCATCTAATAACGATAACAGCGGAAGGCTTGGAAGATAAGTGAGTCCATCAACTCTGACGACATCACTGAGTATAGAACCATGACCTAAAAGCACCTTACTCGTCGTCTGAAAAGTCTGCAACATGAACGTTGCAGCCCGAAACGGGTCAGCACATGGAATATGTTGGCAATGAAACAAATAGAGAATGATGGAAGAACAAAACTATACTACATGCATATTTAGCTGGTGGAAAGCTCTATGGTTACAGTTTTGCGTAAAGCCAATTTTTCCCTACTACAAAGGAATATATTTTATTTAACTATCATGGTAGTTGTTAAACATTGAGAATGGTTGACAGCATTCTCAATCCCAATTAAGCATCATCATCAAAACCCAACAAAATTAATTAGAGTAACATGATGAGATTCACATGATAATCCATGTACTAGATACTCAAGATGTCCATAATCGGGGACACGGCTAATCATGATTAGTTTATACACTCTGCAGAGGTTTGCGCACTTTTCCCCACAAGACTCGATCTCCTCCGTTGGATTTCTCACACTACATGGTGTTTGAGAAACGGATGACCGAGACATAGTCTTTCAGAAGCGCTAGCACCTTACGAACGGGTAGACCGTACCAACCTACATCCCCTACATCTGCTAGTCTACCACTATAAGAGTTCACAAGACTTAGTCAACTATGCTAGAGCCCATAGTAGCTTGTGGCTACACACGGAAGTTTCCAGTATGAATAATCTCATGATCCCTTTGAGCCTGGGTGGCGGTCCAAAAGAAAAATAGGCAATCGCTGGAATACCCAGGTGCCTCAATCCACCCAGATGTGTATTTAAGTTGCCACCTTAGATAAACCATTAATTCAATACTCTTAGATCTGTCATGGATTTCACTCACCCAATCCACGTCTACTAGCATAGCATGGCATAATAAGCAAACGTAGAAGTAACTCCCAAAGGTTTGATAATAAACAGGTGATAGGTACTACCTCATCTGCTTCCCAAACCCACAATTTAATTAGATCCTAATCATGCAATGTGTGATGATTGATCTGATGCAATAAAAACTGGGTAATATGAAGTATGATCAAAGTGTTACTTGCCTTGCTGATGATCCGTGAAACCTAGCGATTCGAAGTAGCAAGACGCGCACTCCGGGTACTCTATCGCAAACAAACAAGCATACAATAAATACTCAACTAATGCACAGGTAAAACTCGAATAAGAGACCTAACCAGAAAGTTCAACTTAATAACTCCGGTTGGCAAAAAGAAGCAAATCGAACGAAGCAACAAAAGACAATTGGCAAAAGAAACAGGCTTCGTTTACTAATCTGAATCTAGGGCAATTTTTACTAAGGCAAAAACTTGTTTGAGTTGGTTAAACGGAAAGAGGGTTTCGAGACGAAACTCCAGGCGCTTGAATCGCCTGATTCGGACAAATGAGGGAAAAGTTAAACTAAAACGAACCTCGGATCAGAAATCGCGATCAGAAAATCGCAGATTTAATCCGAGAAAAAGAAAAACAATGAACAGGTTAACGAACGAACGTTCGTTAACTGGAACTAAACGACGAACGCGTTTGTCAAAATTAACGAACAAGCGAACGCTCGCTAAATAAATAAACCGAAGAAAAACCAATCTATTTATTAAAAAAGCGAAAACTAGGGTTTTCAAAAAAAATCGAAACGGCTTTTCTCAGAAAACCGGCGGTGGCGGCTACCTCGGCTCGGGGCTCCAGCCAAGCTCCGGCGGGCGGTGCGGGGCGGCAGGGCGGCGGCTGCGGGCGGCAGCAGGGGCGGCAAGTGGCACGGGGCGGCGGCTGCGGCGGCGGCAGGCGGTGTGGGCGGCGGCTGCGGCGGCGCGGGTGGCGTGGGGAGGCGGCAACGGTGTGGGGCGGCTCTAGGGGGGTCCGACGGGGTTATAAAGGGGGGAGGCGGCTTGGGGAAGGGGGCGGCCTCGGGAGGCGGGTCCTCCCCAGAATCGGCGGCGGCGGCGGTCAGGACTCCTGTCCCGACCCGGGCGAGAGGCGGCGGCGGCTGGGCCGGCCTGCTTGGCTGGGCCACTTGGCCCAGTCGGGCGCGGGGTCTCTTTTTTTTAAACAATAACGCTGCGACTAAAAAAATTCTAAAATGCCAAAACAAATTTTCTTCGTCTAAATAAAATATTTAGAACAGGAAGAACATTTTCTTGGCCCTAGATGTAATTTTTTGAAAACGTGCAACTTTTCCTAAATTCAAATAAAATAGCAAATAAAACCAAAAATAAAATCTTATTGATTTTTTTATTAAATCCTCAATATTTCTTTATTGTTGGGAAAGTCATTTTATTCCCTCTCTCAAAACTTTATAATAGATATAATTGAAGATAAAATAAATAAAATCAATGATCCTATTTTTTCAAAATTAGAGAAAACTCAAATATGAAAATAACGAAATCCCCAACTCTCTCCAAGGGTCCTTGAGTTGCTTCAAATTTCTAGGATCAGCCAAAAATGCAAATAAATATGATATGCAATGATGATCTATTGTATAACATTCCAAATTGAAAATTTGGGATGTTACAATCTACTAAATGAAACATAAGTCTGAAACATTTGAAAATTTCAAAGAACTTCAGAGTGAAGTGGAAAATCATCGTAACAAGAAAAATCAAGTTTCTACAATATGATCGTGGAGGCGAATATTTGAGTTATGAGTTTGGACTTCATTTGAAACAATGCGGAATAGTTTCGCAACTCACGCCACCTGGAACACCACAGCGTAATGTTGTGTCCGAACGTCCTAATCATACTTTACTAGATATGGTGCGATCTATGATGTCTCTCACTGATTTACCGCTATCGTTTTGGGGTTACGCTTTAGAGACAGCTATATTCACGTTAAATAGGGCACCATCTAAATCCGTTGAGACGACACCTTATGAACTGTGGTTTGGCAAGAAACCCAAGTTGTCATTTCTTAAAGTTTGGGGTTGCGATGTTTATGTGAAAAAACTTCAACCTGATAAGCTTGAACCCAAATCGGAGAAATGTGTCTTCATAGGATACCCAAAGGAGACTGTTGGGTACACCTTCTATCACAGATCTGAAGGCAAGATATTCGTTCCTAAGAATGGATCCTTTCTAGAGAAGGAGTTTCTCTCGAAAGAAGTGAGTGGGAGGAAAGTAGAACTTGACGAGGTAATTGTACCTTCGTCCTTATTGGAAAGTAGTTCATCACTGAAATTAGTTCCAGTGATTCCTACACCAATAAGTGAGGAAGCTAATGATGATGGTCATGAAACTTATGATCAAGTTACTACCAAACCTCGTAGGTCAACCAGAGTAAGATCCGCACCAGAGTGGTACGGTAATCCTATTCTAGAAGTCATGTTACTTGACCATGATGAACCTACGAACTATGAGGAAGCGATGATGAGCCCAGATTTTGCAGAATGGCTTGAAGCCATGAAATCTGAGATGGGATCCATGTATGAGAACAAAGTATGGACTTTGGTTGACTTTCCCAATGATCGGCATGCCATAGAGAATAAATGGATCTTTAAGAACAAGACTGACGCTGACGATAATGTTACTGTCTACAAAGCTCGACTTGTTGCAAAAGGTTTTCGACAAGTTTAAGGAGTTGACTATGATAAGACCTTCTCACCCGTAGCGATGCTTAAGTCCGTCCGAATCATGTTAGCAATTGCCGCATTTTATGATTATGAAATTTGGCAAATGGATGTCAAAACTGCATTCCTTAATGGATATCTTAAAAAAAGTTGTATATGATGCAACCAAAAGGTTTTGTCGATCCAAAAGGTGCTAACAAAGTGTGCAAGCTCCAGCGATCCATTTGTGGACTGGTGCAAGCCTCTCGGAGTTGGAATATACACTTTGATAGTGTGATCAATGCATATGGTTTTATACAGACTTTTGGAGAAGCCTGTATTTACAAGAAAGTGACTTGGAGCTCCGTAGCATTTCTGATATTATATGTAGATGACATATTGTTAATCAGAAATGATACTGAATTACTGAATAGCATAAAGGGATACTTGAATAAGAATTTTTCAATTAAAGACCTCGGTGAAGCTGCTTATATATTGGGCATCAAGATCTATAGAGATAGATCAAGACGCTTAATTGGACTTTCACAAAGCACATACCTTGATAAAGTTTTGAACAAGTTCAAAATGGATTAGGCAAAGAAAGGGTTCTTGCCTGTATTACAAGGTGTGAAGTTGAGTCAGACTCAATGCCCGACCACTTCAAAAGATAGAGAGAAAATGAAAGGTGTTCCCTATGCTTCAGCCATAGGCTCTATCATGTATGCAATGTTGTGTACCAGACCTGATGTGTGCCTTTCTATAAGTTTAGCAGGGAGGTACCAAAGTAATCCAGGAGTGGATCACTGGACAACGGTCAAGAACATCCTGAAATACCTAAAAAGGACTGAGGATATGTTTCTCGTATATGGTTAGTCGTAAACGGTTACGTCGATGCAAGCATTAACACTGATCCGAATGACTCTAAGTCATAGACCGGATACGTGTTTTTATTAAATGGAGGAGCTGTCAGTTGGTGCAGTTCCAAGAAGAGCGGCGTGGCAGGATCTACGTGTGAAGAAAAATACATAGCTGGGTTCCAAGCAGAGCGGCGTGGCGGGATCTACGTGTGAAGCAAAATACATAGCTGCTTCGGAAGTAGCAAATGAAGGAGTTTGGATGAAGGAGTTCATATCCGATCAAGGTGTCAAACCTAGTGCATCGGGTCCAATGTAAATCTTTTGTGACAATACTGGAGCAATTGCCTTGGCAAAGGAATCCAGATTTCACAAGAGAACCAAGCACATCAAGAGACGCTTCAATTCCATCCGCGGTCAAGTCAAGGAGGGAGACATAGAAATTTGCAAGATACATACGGGTCTGAATATTGCAGACCCATTGACTAAGCCTCTCTCACGAGCAAAACATGATCAACACCAAGACTCCATGGGTGTTAGAATCATTACAGTGTAATCTAGATTATTGACTATAGTGCAAGTGGGAGCTGGAGGAAATATACCCTAGAGGCAATAATAAAGTTGTGATTTATATTTCCTTATATCATGGTAAATGTTTATTATTCATGCTGGAATTGTATTAACTGGAAACTTAGTACATGTGTGAATACATAGACAAAAAGAGTGTCACTAGTTTGCCTCTACTTGACTAGCTCGTTGAATCTATGATGGCTATGTTTCCAAACCATAGACATGAGTTGTCATTTCATTAACGGGATCACATCATTAGAGAATGGTGTGATTGACTTGACCCATCTATTAGCTTAGCACGATGATCGTTTAGTTTGTTGCTATTGCTTTATCCATAACTATACATGTTCCTATGACTATGAGATCATGCAACTCCCGAATACTGGAGGAACACTTTGTGTGCTATCAAATGTCACAACGTAACTGAGTGATTATAAAGGTGCTCTACAGGTGTCTCCGATGGTGTTTGTTGAGTTGGCATGGATCAAGATTAGGATTTGTCACTCCGATTGTCGGAGAGGTATCTCTGGGCCCTCTCGATAATGTACATCACAATAAGCCTTGCAAGCAATGTAGCTAATGAGTTAGTTACGGGATGTAGCATTACGGAACGAGTAAAGAGACTTGCCGGTAACGAGAGTGAACTAGGTATTGAGACACCGACGATCGAAATGGTCGAGACATAAAGATCGATATATTGGAAGCCTATACTTGGACATCGGAATGGTTCGAGTGGTTCGGGCATTTTTCTGGAGTACAGGGAGGTTACTGGAACCACCCGAGGAGTATATGGGTCTTATTGGGCCTTAGTGGAATAGAGGAGAGGGAAGGGAAAAGAGGGAGCACTACAAAAAAATACACTTCCATGATGATACATGTTTGTCACAGTAGGTCGCGTTTTTTGTCATGCATGTACATCCATGACAAATATATGACAGAATCAATATAGTCATACCTGTGCTGTCATAGAAGTGTTCCATGACATTGCCAAAATTATCATCACGGAAGTGTCCACTTCCATGACGATAAATCGCGCATCACAGAAGTGCTTTTGTCAAGGGTGACCGACACGTGGCATCCACCGTAACGGAACGCCGTTAAGCTATCGGGTCGGGTTTTGGATCCAATAACCCGTTAATAGCCCCGACCAATGGGGACTTTCCACGTGTAAAATCATCATTGGCTGGAGGAAACACGTGTCGGCTCACCGTTGGGACAGATGTCATCCGCTCATTGGACCAAAGGCGCCTATGATACGTCGACACGTGGCACGGCCCAACAGAGGCCCATTCCTATGAAAAGGCCGGCCCATTTGACTTGGTCAAAAGGTGGCGGGTCGGCCCACGGAAAGCCCGTTAACGGCTTGTTCGCATATAGCCCATTTACAGCCCGCTAACCCAGGGCCCGTTACGCCCTATCCGAATTAGGCCCAGTAGCGTTATCTGGGCCGTCCAATATAATTCAGCCCGTTTTAACTTCCGGCCCATGTGTGGCCCATGACTTCTTTCGGCCCATATGAGGACCTTTGTAACTCTTGGCCCATTAACGCCCCGTGGTGAAACTGGCCCGTAATGAACAGTGTATCACTTTATACCCATTAACGGCCCGTTATTCCATTGGGCCGTTTCCAGCCCAAGTTATCTTTCGGCCTTCTTAGGGCTAATTGATTCTTGGGCTCATTTGCACCATTCGGTTACATACGGCCTGTTACTGTCATTTTCTGCTTGTGGACCAAATTCAGCCCGTCGTTACAGTCGGTCCGTTTGTGGACCATTAATACGTTGGGCCATTTTCATGTCAAAAAAACCCATTGCGCTGTTTTCATAGAGTTATCAAATACGGCCTATTAACGACCCGTTATGGTCCACGAATAGTACGGCCCATGATTGGTGAAATGATGATACACCCCGTAGAAGGCCCATGGATCCTACGGCCTGTATGAGGCCCATGGATAGTACGACCCGTAGAAGGCCCATGGATTGTACGGCCCGTAGAAGGCCCATGGACCCTACGACCCGTAGAAGGCCCATGGACCCTAAGGCCCGTATAGAAGGCCGATGGATCCTACGGCCGGACGAAGGCCCATAGATCATATGGCCTGCAGGAGGCCCATGGTTACAATAGTCTGTGTGTTGCCATGATTATTTTGGCCTAGTTACCAAAAATAGGCTATTGTGGCTGCTAGAAAAAAATAGAAAAAGAACTGCAGTGACTACAAGCAAACAACTAAACAAGACAATAAGGAAATAAATAAGCAAGCAATTAACGCTAGCCTATTACCGCTATTACACATATTACATCCACTGGGCATCGAAGTTCGCCACCAGTGCAAATATAGGGAACAAAGCAGCACATTACATACACTGGCCATCAAAATTGGCCACCAGTGCAAATAAACACGGCAGCAAAACAAGAGCATAACTGAAACAACTTCATAAGAGCTCAAGAAACGTTATCCTGGATATCCACCATGCTGGCAATAAGCTTAGCAAGCTGATTAGCTTTGTCTTGTTTAGCGCTAAAATCCTCCAACGCTTGCTGTTGCACCAGAAAGTATGCATCTGAATGCTCCAGGGACTTCCGCAGTCCTTCTGCTTCTTGTCGCAGCACAGCTGATCGATGTCTTTCAGCTTGTAGTTGAGACTCAAGAAACCAAACTGATTCAGACAGTGAGTTTGAATAGCTTGTGCAAGCGGTAGTGGCCAATAACTCGAACACTAAACCAAGACATGACTTTGGGGTTGTCTTGCTGTCTTCAAGATAGTCTTCCTTAGTTGTTTTATCAGCTCTGTTGGAGACCAACTAGGATGTGTCACTATCCTAAACCTTATCGGCGTTACTTCCTTTACCATTGCTTAATAAGGCACTCTTCCCCAATATTCTGTCAGCGTTCTAAAAGAAGAAACAAGCAGACACATAACAAGTTTAGCATGTACTAGTATATGAAACTCATTTCGGTGAACCAGTTCATTAGTAAGGTGGACAGGATTAAACTACCAAGTCTTCTATTGCCAAGTACTAGTACATAATAAAAGCATCAAACAAACATATATCTATGTCCTATGGTCACTGCATTGTGTTGCCAAATCAAAATAGAGACACGGTTCAAATCATATCAGTTCAAGACAAAGTAGCAGTGAAAGAATACAAAGCGTGGGAAACTACACGGCACACCAAGATTTCAGATGGGTACCACGGGTCTACATGTACAACAACACTATTGGCTCTATTGTGATGCTAGTGATGTGCATGATATTAAAGTCAACTATATACACAATTGAAATTGAAATCAACAGAGCTATTGATAAGAGCAAACCTGTTAAAGAAACATGCGTGAACATACCTGCTGTGCCATTGGAGTTTCGATTTTATCCTTCAATTTAAAATTAAGTTTGTATGAGTAAATACAGTGATACAAGAGCAAAGCAATCATAGTTAAAAAAGGCGCGCCTAAGCGAGCGCTTAAGCGCGCCTAGGCTCTAGGCGTTGGCAAAACGCATTGCGCATAACTACGCATAATCTATGCATAACTGCTCATAAGCATGTGCTTTGGTCAGTAAAAAGCAAGGCGGTGGCAAAATGCACAATTAACGCCTAGCGCTTTTTTGAACTATGATAGCAATGGAGTCTTAAATTAGAACAGTTGTTCTTCAGGTTTAGGCACTTGTTCTACATGAACAGAGTACAGTAAGACGCAAGAATATAATACTTAAAAATAGAAAATGAGCTCATAGACTGAGGGAGTCCTGGATTAGGGGGTGTTCGGGTAGCCGGACTATACCTTCAGCCGGACTCCAGGATTATGAAGATACAAGATTGAAGACTTCGTCCCGTGTCCGGATGGGACTTTCCTTGGCGTGGAAGGCAAGCTTGGTGATGTGGATATTCAAGATCTCCTACCGTTGTAACCGACTTTGTGTAACCCTAACCCTCTCCGGTGTCTATATAAACCGGGGGATTTTAGTCCGTAGGACAACTTCATCATACAACAATCATACCATAGGCTAGCTTCTAGGGTTTAGCCTCCTTGATCTAGTGGTAGATCTACTCTTGTACTACCCATATCATCAATATTAATCGAGCAGGACGTAGGGTTTTACCTCCATCAAGAGGGCCCGAACCTGGGTAAAACATTGTGTCCCTTGTCTCCTGTTACCATCCGCCTAGACGCACAGTTCGGGACCCCCTACCCGAGATCCGCCAGTTTTGACACCGACATTGGGGCTTTCATTGAGAGTTCCTCTGTGTCGTCGCTTTTAGGCCCGATGGCTCCTTCGATCATCAACAACGATGCAGTCCAGGGTGAGACTTTTCTCCCCGGACAGATCTTCGTCTTTGGCGGCTTCGTGCTGCGGGCCAATTCGCTTGACCACCTTGAGCAGATCGAAAGGTACGCCCCTGGCCATCAGGTCAGGTTTGGAAGCCTAAACTACACGGCTGATATCCGCGGGGACTTGATCTTCGACATATTCGAGCCACAGCCAAGCGCGCCGCACTATCTCGATGGGCATGATATAGCTCTGCCGCCGAACAGCGCCTTGGAGGCCGCACGCGCATCAGTTCCGACCATTGATTCGGAGCCTACTGCGCTGATCGAGGATCAGCGGTTAGACGCTGCCTCAGGGGCTGCGATCTCAGAGGCGATCGAGCCGAACTCCAGCCCCGCACTCCGCATGGCCCGTGACTCCGAGGAGCCGGATTCCTCTCCGAACTCCGAGCCCCCCGCACCCCTGCCGATCGAATCCGATTGGGTGCCGATAATGGAGTTCACCGCCGCGGACATCTTTCAATACTCGCCCTTCGGCGACATCCTGAATTCCCTAAAGTCTCTCTCTTTATCAGGAGAGCCCTGGCCGGACTACCGTCAGCAAGTTTGGGATGCGGACGATGAAGAAATTCAAAACCCACCCGCCACCCACTTCATAGCCACTGTCGACGACTTAACCGACATGCTCGACTTCGACTCCAAAGACATCGACAGCATGGACGACGATGCAGCAGACGAACAAGAACCAGCACTTGTAGGGTGCTGGAAGGCCACCTCGTCATATGACATATATATGGTGGACACTCCAAAGGATGGAGATGGCGATGAAACAGCGGGGGACGATACCTCTAGGAAACAGCCCAAGCGCCGGCGTCAGCGGCGCCGCTCTAAATCCCACCAAAGCAAAAACAGTGATTCTGGCACAGGAGATAATGCTACTCCAGATAACACCGAAGGACACCCCCTCCAGCAAAATTCAGCACAGGTGGACAGAGAAGCCAGCCCTCACGAGAGGGCGGCGGACCAAGAGGTTGAGGACGATAATTATACGCCTCCCTCTGAAGACGATGCAAGACTCGACGATGACGAGTTCGTCGTGCCATAGGACCTGGCCGAACAAGAGCGTTTTAAACGCAGGCTTATGGCCACGGCAAGCAGCCTCAAGAAAAAGTAGCAACAACTTAGAGATGATCAAGATTTGCTAGCTGACAGATGGACTGAAGTCCGTGCGGCCAAAGAGTATGAACTCGAACGCCCCTCCAAGAGTTACCCAAAGCGCAGGCTGCTACCCCCACTAGAGGAGGAAGCACCTACATCACCAGCGCATGACATGGCCGACTGGCCACCTCGTGGCCGCGATAGAGAGGCCTCTCGGCCCTCCACTCAAGCCATGCACCGGCGCCGCGTCAAGCATACTAAGGCACGAGAAAATGCACCCGACCTGCGCGACATACTGGAGGACAAGGCAAGGCAAACAAGATCGATCTACGGATCGCGCAGGCACCCCACGACATGTGACGATGACCGTCACTCCGGATGCAATGAATCCAGCCGGGCCGAACTCAACAGACAAAGCTCCTTCGAGCTGCGTCGTGATATAGCCCAATACAGAGGCGCCGCACACCCACTATGCTTCACAGACGAGGTAATGGATCATAAAATCCCTGAGGGCTTCAAACCCGTAAACATCGAATCGTACGATGGCACAACAGATCCCGCGGTATGGATCGAGGACTATCTCCTTCATATCCACATGGCCCGCGGTGATGATCTACACGCCATCAAATACCTCCCACTCAAACTTAAGGGACCGGCCCGACATTGGCTTAACAGCTTGCCAGCAGACTCAATCAGTTCTTGGGAGGACCTTGAAGCCGCATTCCTTGACAACTTCCAGGGCACTTATGTGCGACCACCGGACACCGATGACCTAAGCCACATAATTCAGCAGCCAGAGGAATCGGCCAGGCAATTCTGGACACGGTTCCTAACAAAGAAAATCCAAATAGTCGACTGTCCGGACGCAGAGGCCTTAGCGGCCTTCAAGCATAATATCCGCGACGAGTGGCTGGCCTGGCACCTGGGACAGGAAAAGCCAAAATCTATGGCAGCCCTCACGACACTCATGACCCGCTTTTGCGCGGGAGAAGACAGCTGGCTAGCTCGCAGCAACAACTTAACCAAGAACCCTGGTAATTCGAATACCAAGGACAAAAGTGATAGGTCGCGTCGGAACAAACAAAAGCGCCGCATTAACAGTGACAACAACGAGGATACGGCAGTTAATGCCGGATTCCGAGGCTACAAATCCGGTCAACGGAAAAAGCCATTCAAAAGAAATACTCAGGGCCCGTCCAGTTTGGACCGAATACTCGACCGCTTGTGCCAGATACATGGAACCCCCGAAAAGCTAGCCAATCACACCAACAGGGATTGTTGGGTGTTCAAGCAGGCACGCAAGTTAAGAGCCAAAAACAAAGACAAGGGGATGTATAGCGACACCGAGGAGGAGCCCAGGCCACCGAACAACAGTGGACAGAAGGGATTTCCCCCGCAAGTACGGACGGTTAACATGATATACGCAACCCACATCCCCAAGAGGGAGCGAAAGCGTGCGTTACGGGACGTATATGCGATAGAGCCAGTCGCCCCAAAGTTCTACCCATGGTCCTCCTACCCGATCACCTTTGATCGAAGGGACCACCGGACTAGCATCCGTCACGGCGGCTTCGCCGTATTGGTTCTAGACCCAATCGTTGACGGATTTCATCTCATAAGAGTCCTCATGGACGGCGGCAGCAGCCTGAACCTGCTTTACCAAGATATAGTGCGAAAAATGGGCATAGATCCCTCGAGGATCAAGCCCACCAAAACGACCTTTAAAGGCGTCATACCAGGTGTAGAAGCCAACTGTACAGGCTCAGTC
This sequence comes from Triticum dicoccoides, assembly GCF_002162155.2. NCBI lineage: Eukaryota > Viridiplantae > Streptophyta > Magnoliopsida > Poales > Poaceae > Triticum > Triticum dicoccoides. Next base: position 163,409,538 of record NC_041384.1, on the reverse strand, counting down.
ACACTGGAAGTGGTCTTCGGATCTCCGGATAACTTCCGAAGCGAGGAGTTAATCTTCGACATCGTCCCGTTCCGCAGTGGCTATCACGCACTGCTCGGGCGAACCGCATTCGCAAAATTCAATGCGGTACCGCACTATGCATACATCAAGCTCAAGATGCCAGGCCCTAGAGGAGTAATCACGGTCAATGGGAACACCGAACGCTCCCTCCGAACGGAGGAGCACACGGCAGCGCTCGCAGCAGAAGTACAAAGCAGCCTCTCTAGGCAGTTCTCCAGTTCGGCCTTCAAAAAGCCGAACACGGTCAAGCGCGCCCGGAGTACCCTACAACAAGACCGCCTGGCACGTTCTGAGCTAGCGTAGCAATACGGCCCCAACCCCAGCCCTCGCGATATAGCAAAACCAATGCTTCGCGTACATAACCACGCTCTTGAAATACCATGGGCACAGGGGAAGGGGCACTATCACGGCACGCCCGAAAAACGGCCTAAACCGCACCAGGGGCTGCCGGATTCCTTTTTTCTTTCTTCCTTACTCTCAGGACTCCATACTTCGGACGACCCGTTCGGTAATTCAACTGTCGTGCAAACGATGCAAGATCCAGGAAAGTAGACAAGCCACGCCGCATTATGGAACTCCCAGGTGGTCTCTATTACGAGCAGTATACCTGTTTTTTAGTACAATTCCGCGGCCTACCCCTGGCCAGGACATGTTAAATAGTCCAATTTCTTTTGCTTATCGCACTATTTGTATCGTTCCACTTTCATAGCAACCTTTCTATAAACAATGCATAGCTTTTTGTCTATTTTTTGCATTATCCTCTTTTTATATATATGTTTATTAATAACATGTTGCATCCGTACACCGCGGTACGGCAAAAATACGCCAGGGGTTTCAGTACCCATCAATACGGCGTGAGAAGTCCGTACACTTCCACAAGTGCGGCACCCCGAACTTATAGCACTATATGCATCGGCTCCGAATCATGATTTGGGTCAATAGTTGGGTTTGCCCGGCTCCTATGTTTTGGTGCCTTACGTTCCGCTATATCGGCTAAGGTAGCACTAGGAGAACTACTGCGATTGTGCCCCAGTTGAGCTGGGCTGAGCACCTCAGTAGAGAAAGCTAAAACTGACTGTCATGATGAGGCGAGAGATCGGTCGCTGTTCGAGAGGTTTTTCGAGTCCTTAAAGACTTATGCCGCTTCGAGCGAGGAACCGGCTATGTCCGGCCAAGGCGTGGATAGCGCCCCGAACTCGGTCTTCTGAATACTAGGGGCTTCGCCAAAATTTAAAATTATAGAGTTCTATGGCTAAGTGAGAGTGTTCAAGCATTATAGTCTGATTGCCTTGTTCGTTGTGCTGAGCGCCTCCCTCGACGGACCTAATCATGGGAAAAAGAGCGCTCAGGTTTATCCCAAACACCCCAGCACTAGTGGCATGGGGGCAGAAGCCGACGACTGGCCATCTCTCAAAAAAAAAATTGATAAAGCCTGCACAGAAAGTAATATTTTAAATTCAACAAGCATTGCTTAGCGCATATGAACAAGTTTTCAGCGCACATGATAACACGAGTGAGTTCATTCAAAAATTACATCCCTGGTGCATTCATCCACCATAAGGCGGGCACCAGCCAGAACATCCTTGTAATAGTTCTCGGGCTTGCGATGCTCCTTCCCCGGCGGCGGCCCGTCCCTCACAAGCTTCTCACCGTCCAGCTTACCCAGTGCACCTTTGCATGGGCAAGGGCCCTACGGGCACCTTCGATGCAGACGGAGCGCTTGATGACCTCGAGCCTTGGACAAGCCTCCACCAGCCGCCGCACCAGTCCGAAGTAGCTCCCAGGCAGGGACTCTCCAGGCCACAGCCGAACTATGAAGCCCTTCAGGGCCTGTTCGGCCGCCTTGTGGAGCTCGACCAGCTGCTTCAGCTGATCGCTCAAGGGCACAGGGTGTCCGGCCTCAGCGTACTGAGACCAGAACACCTTCTCCGTCGAGCTGCCTTCCTTGGCTCGGTAGAACGCGGCGGCATCGGATATGCTGCGGGGAAGATCTGCGAATGCCCCTGGAGAGCTTCGGATCCGGGTAAGTAACAAGTAGTTTACTTTTACATGTCTGCTTTGCATAGAGAATGCCTTACCTGCCGCTATCTTTTTCATCGCATCCAATTCCTGGAGGGCCTTCTGGGCTTCGGCCTTGGAAGATTCGGCAGTCTTAAGGGCCGCAGCAAGCTCGTACGCTCGCGTCTTCGAGTCGAGCTCCAAACTCTCATGTTTTTTCATGAGAGCCTGAAGCTCTTGCTGCACCTCGCCGACCTGCGCCTCAAATTTCCCCCGCTCGGTGCGCTCCGTGGCCGCTTTCTTTTCGGCCTCGGACAGCGCCTGCTTAAGGGTCGCCACCTCAGTTGTGGCCCCTACAAATAAGCAGTATACTCCTGTCATTTTTTGCAATTGCGCCTTCTTATAGGCATTTTTTCTATAAGGTATCTCTTACCTTCTTTCTCCTTGAGCTGCCGTTTGGCAAGGCCGAGCTCTTGCTCGGTCCGCTCGAGGCCCTGCTTCAGGGCACCCACCTCCGCAATCAGTGCGGCGGTGGCCAGCAGCGAAGCCTGCATATGTATATTGACTCCTTTTTAGTTAGACTCCTGCGATATTTAATAGATCCTCTATTCGGCTTTTCTTTTCGAACGCCAAACAGAGCATTAGGGGCTACTGTCTATGCGGTAATATTTTTACATATTTTTTACTTACCTCGAAGCCTGTTAGAAGGCTATCACAAGCTTCAGTCAGTCCGCTTTTGGCGGACTGAACCTTCTGGACCACCGTACTCATGATGGTACGGTGCTCCTCGTCGATGGAGGCGCCCTCAAGCACCTCCAGCAGATTGTCCGGCGCCTCCGGCTGGACGGAGGACGCCGGCTCAATAGGCTTGCTCCTCTTGGCAGGAGTTTGCCTGCCACGGTCCAGAACCGTTGATGATTCCGGCGCGGTGTCCGGCTTAAAGCCGGACTTGGAGCCCCGGGGGGTCTTGTCCCCTTTACTCCTGGAGTCCGGGAGGTCGCCTGGCGCTTCCTCCTGGACCACCTCCTCTTGCCCCGGAGCTTGTCGCGATGCCACTTCTGCGTCATCCGTGGCACAGGGGGAGGCAGCGGGCGGAACCGAATTCACGTCCGATGAATCCAGGGAGCCGCTCGACGACTCGTCGAGCCCGTCCTTGGGCGGGCTGCATGATTATATTCGACATTAGGGAAAGTTGTGCAACAAAAGGAATATCATGAGTTACTCTGGTATCCGAACACTTACGATTTTGCCGGATGCTTGGCCCTGTCCGGCCACCCCTCTTCGTCCTCGTCGGCGTCGGGGGCATAGTCCGGTGGAGGGGTTTTCCTCTTCTTGGACCCTTCGGCCTCCCCCACTAGGGCGGCCTTCCTCTTCTTTCCTCCCCCCGCTGGAGGGGGAGAGGTTTCTTCTTCCTCCTCCTCATCTTCACGGGAGGAGTGCGTCTCGGACTCGTCGGACGACGAGTCCGACACCACCATATTCCGGGAACTCTTTCGAGTCCCCGCGGCCTTCTTCTCTGGCACCACATAACGTGCCGGAACCAGCAGCTTCACTAGGAGAGCAGGGGCTGGGTCTTCGGGCAAGGGAGCCAGACAGTTAATCAGTCCGGACTGCGCCTGCCAATCCTGTCAAAGGTAAGGGAGTTTAGATCCCGCATAGAGTCAAACTATGCAAAAAATCTGAACATCCTATAAAAGATGGAAATATCTCACCTCGCCAGCAGGACACTGCAAGCTGAATCCGCGGTCTTCGGAGGCGGATGTGGGAGCCTCGGCGCCTTTGGTTAGCCCCTTCCAGACATCTTCGTACGTCGTGTCGAAGAGCCTGCTCAGAGTTCGGTGTTGCACCGGGTTGAACTCCCACAAATTGAAGTCCCATTCTTGACACGGAAGGATCTGGCGGACGAGCATGACCTGGACTACGTTGACAAGCTTGAGCTGCTTGTTCACCAGGGACTGGATGCATTTTTGCAGTCCGGTCACTTCTTCTTCGTCGCCCCATGACAAGCCTGTCTCCTTCCACGACGTGAGCCGCGTAGGGGGTCCGGATCGGAATTCAGCGGCTGCGATCCACTTCGGATCGCGTGGCTCGGTGATGTAAAACCACCCTGACTACCACCCCTTCAAGGTGTCCACAAAGGAGCCCTCGAGCCATAGGACGTTGGCTATTTTGCCTGCCATGGCACCTCCGCACTCCGCCTGGTTGCCGCGCACCACCTTTGGCTTGACGTTGAAGGTCTTGAGCCAGAGGCCGAAATGGGGGCGGATGCAGAGGAAGGCCTCGCACACGACGATAAACACCGAGATATTGAGGACGAAGTTCGGGGCCAGATCGTGGAAATCTAGGCCATAGTAGAACATGAGTCCGCGGACAAATGGGTGGAGAGGAAAACCTAGTCTGCGGAGGAAGTGGGGAAGAAATACTACCCTCTCATGGGGCCTTGGGGTGGGGAGAAGCTGCCCCTCCTTAGGAAGCCGGTGCGCGATGTCCTTGGACAAGTATCCGGCCTTCCTTAGCTTTTTGACATGGCCCTCCGTGACGGAGGAGACCATCCACTTGCCTCCCGCTCCGGACATTGTTGGAGAAGGTTGAGGTAGGAAGTGCGGGCTTGGGCGCTGGAGCTCGGGTGCGCAGAAGATGGATACGCAAAGGAGGAAGAAGGCGTGGGTAAAAAGGTGGATCCTTATCCCCTTATATGGGCGGATGCGACTATACGTCCCCACCAGCCTAGTAAAACTCGCCTGCCTCCCAAGCGCCATGATAAGTGGCGCGGTTGGGTTACCCACGTCCGTATTGATGAGAATCCCATAAATAAAGGGGACACAATCTCTGCTTTGACAAGACGTGCCAAGGAAACCGCCTCGCAAAACACGCTGAGGTGGAAAAGTGAAAATGATTCGAATAAAGGCTTGGCTGTAGTGTGATGTCACGCTGCGGAGTACGTCAGCAGATTAAGATTTGTGTTAATATTATTCTCTCTGTGGCAATACGTGGAAACTTATTTTGCAGAGCCGGACACTACTCTTGGTGTTTACAAACTTTTATGAAGAATTTGGAGGAGGAACCCGCATTGCAATGCCGAAGACAATCTGCGCGCCGGACTCGTCGTCATTGAAGCCTGGTTCAGGGGCTACTGAGGGAGTCCTGGATTAGGGGGTGTTCGGGTAGCCGGACTATACCTTCAGCCGGACTCCAGGACTATGAAGATACAAGATTGAAGACTTCGTCCTGTGTCCGGATGGGACTTTCCTTGGCGTGGAAGGCAAGCTTGGTGATGCGGATATTTAAGATCTCCTACCGTTGTAACCAACTTTGTGTAACCCTAACCCTCTCTGGTGTCTATATAAACCGGGGGATTTTAGTCCGTAGGACAACTTCATCATACAACAATCATACCATAGGCTAGCTTCTAGGGTTTAGCCTCCTTGATCTCGTGGTAGATCTACTCTTGTACTACCCATATCATCAATATTAATCGAGCAGGACGTAGGGTTTTACCTCCATCAAGAGGGCCCGAACCTGGGTAAAACATTGTGTCCCTTGTCTCCTGTTACCATCCGCCTAGACGCACAGTTCGGGACCCCCTACCCGAGATCCGCCGGTTTTGACACCGACATAGACCTTACCACATTCTTGGTTCAGGACTAGTACAGAACAAGGCGTTCCCAGTCATCGTCCAATAAATGTGTCTCAGGAGAATGTAAGGGAATTTGATGAGTTTCTTTGCCGGTGAAGTACGTTTTCTTCATGTAATTCCGATACAGCCACCAAGCATTCTTGAAGATAGAAGAGGTATTAGCACAGGTTACCTCATCCTGAGTTTCCAAATCATTCCTTCTCTATAGAGAAAAATGGGAAAATTTGTTGTATTATAACCATCATGGAGGTAGGATGTATGGGACGAAGCAAAGTAATTGCCATGAATAACATTACTTACACATAACTCCTGGACAAACACCTGCAACTGGCATTTTCCTTCATCTTTAGTATAATATTTCCAAGATGGGAAGATACGCACATACGATTTAACAACATCAAATGTGATAGATGCTAAACTACGACTAGCTGGTTGTGCTTTCTCCACAGGAATAGGCGTACTAACTGGTGGAGTTGGGGTTCGCCGTGATAGTACTGGCCCTTTGGGCACTGGAGCTGCCTTACTAACTGCTCTTGTTTGGGAGCTCTGTGGTGGAGATGGTGCTGTGTCAACAGGAACTAGGTTACTATCGGCTGGGGTTGGGGTTAGATGGGTGAAGCTGGTTCTCTGTCCATCGCAGTAGGGGTACAATCTGCGAGAGTTTGGGTTATGTGTGGTAGGGCTGGTTCTTGTGCATGTACAACCGGGGTGCTATCTCCACCAAGAGGTAGCACTGTTTTATTGAAGACTGTGTTTTTAGTCCGCTAGATACTGGCATCACCCACTCCAATTCAAATGGCTGATAAATAGGAAAAATAGTTGAATGTACAGACATTGTATGAGAGACAGATGCAATAGATAGTGTGGAAAAAAGAGGGCATGAAATAGTTGACATGTATATTGTTTAACTAAAACGGATAGCATGACATAATTTCACATTTATGATGTCTATCTAAACTGGATAGCATAGCATAACATAATTCCAAGATATGATGAATAACTAAACATGATTGCATGACATAATTCACCTACATGTTATCTAAGTAATCAGGATCGCATCATTTAATTCACATATGTGATTTGTATGCTAAATAGAGGGCATTCGATATGATGTATGAACTAAGAACATGGTGTTGAATATTGTGTATATGATGTCCAAACTATGCAATGCAAGACACCGTATGCATGATATGAGCAGTATAACTGTGCCAAGTTAGAGCATACACCTCAGTGGGGGAATAGGACTGCTCATCTGTCTCTGAATCCATCTCTGAGGAGCTATCGGGACCCAACAAGAGATTTGCTTCGACAGGTAGCACTGTCTTCTCTGAAGGCCTTGTTTTCACTCTAGATTTTTCCATCTCCCACCCAAATGGCTGATTCACAGGAAGAGTATTTTAATGTACAAACATTGTCGACAAATGGAAATGTAATGAAGAAAATGATGGGCAAGATAGCATTCAAATATATGATGCCTGGTTAAACAGGATGGCATTGCACATTTCACATATATTATGGCTGGCTAAAAGACATGAGACTGCATAATTCCCATATATGATATAGAAACTAAACAGGTGGCATTACAGAACATGTCTAAACTAAGCAGATGGCATATATGATGTCAAAAGTAGGCACTGCAAGGCAACATATGCATGATATGACTAACATCATCATGCCAAGGTAGAGCAAACACCTTGGGGGGTAAATAGGAGTGGTCAGCGGCGTCTGAATCTGCCTCAGAACAGATATCTTCCTCCGGATTACAATCTGGAGAAGGGTGGGGAGGGTTTGCCATTGAACCCACCATGGAGCAATGTCTGCATGACATTGTATTGTCGCACAAAACTCTTCTCTTTTTCTCTACATGTTCAGCATGACTGTGTACAATATCTGACATGCATACAAAAAAAATATGGTGAGATTATGTAAGGAGAGCATGCAGAAATTTAGAGTGATGGTAACAACCAGTGGATCAAAGTTTTTCTGTTAAACCAAAATAGCCCTAATGGATCGACGTGAATGTATAGTAATAAGTGATGCAACAAGTGTACAACCTCTTTGCCATAGCCGTGTCGACCCCAGCATCATTGGGTTGGTCGCTGAAGCAGTTGAGGCAGAGGTGGCTGTCGGAGGTGTGGAGTAAGATCTGAGAAATCTGTAGACAGCGTCCAAGGCACTGCTCTGTTGTGATGGATCGTTCTGTCGTTGGAGCAGCTCCGGTGAGCCATAAGACGTCAAGGCTGAAGCAACACAAGACAGACATCGTCAATCTCAAGTGGGATTCTAATAGCATCTCCAATAGATGATGTAAAATGGATGTAAAATTAACATCACCAAAAACCACCTGACTACAACAGATGAGGTAAAAACTGTTGACTCTGAACTTAACTGTCGAAACTGAAATTTACTGTGGAATCTGAATGCTACTGTCGAAACTGAACGCAATGGTAGCAGAGAGGCACTTGACATGTAGTTTAGGAAGGGCCTGCAGTTCATCTTCAACCTGCACCCCCTGAGCCGCCAGCCACCACCGGCCGAACCGCCGGCCCCAGCGCCGCCGCGCCGCCCCGAAACAACTCGCCACCGCCGCCCCAGCTAGCCCTCTAGCCCCCCCGCCCACGTTGTAATTTTAGGATAGCAAGGCGCAGGTTGTGAAGGCGCCAGTTTTGGGAGCACGATATCTGAATTTTCGGGATATAACAAGACGCGGGTTGAATTTTAGGGACAAGCCTAACGTGTAGTAATATTGTACTTGTACATACCAAATCAATTCGCACTTCCCTCAACCAAAACGAAAACGAAAAAAATAAAACTATTCACACCACATAAAGAGAGAGTCTTGCCCCGTTTTACTATACAAATGCTATTCAAAGCTACTCCCTCCTTCCATCTATATAGGGCCTAATGCGTTTTTTGATGCTAACATTGACCAAATATTAGAGCAATGATATATGACATGCAACTTACACAAAGCACACCGTTAAATTGTGAAAGGTTCTTTCAATGATATAATTTTCACATTGTGCATGTCATGTACTATTAATCTTGTCAATAGTCAAAGGCAGTCTTAAAAATCTCATTACGCCCTATATAGATGGAAGGAGGGAGTATGAATCCATGTTATGTCCGATTAAATTTTTTCACTTGCTGTATAATGCACGTAACCTGCTCATACCAACATTTTAGCGCATTCCAAATGTCTATACTACCGCTGCAATTCGAACTAAATTTGAATTCGTTTCTCTATTTCAATAAGAATCTACAATCATGATTGTTGCCAACTTCAACCATCATAGTTTCCTTGCTATCCGCCAGATATAAATCGGACGGCCTATAATGCAGATGGCAGGCACACCATTATCAACAACTCCCTTTTTTATAAGAGTAGAGATAAAATATATTAAATGTAGTATAACATGTTCATAACCACACCATGTGTATCACCGTTATATATATTCACACATGCGTCGATTTGAAACACTATGATAAATTCTTCAAATATCCAAATTCGCTTTTTATAATGAAGTATATATGATCTCTATTCGTCTTTTACACCCACACAACCCTCTTATCTTTGTAGCTAGCGCTAAATTTCTCTTGTGCATGCACACGCCCGCATCCCTCTCACCCTCCCTCAGCATTCTCTAGCTCCATCGCGCAAATTCGTCTTTTCACTTTAGGTCGTTCACCCACGGTGTGTGTAGGCCCCCAGCTCCTTCTTTACGGCACACATCGATCGATATGCCTCTCTAGCCAGGTGTGCCTAGCACAAACACAAGTTTCCCCTCTTCTCTTGTCACCGTCCATGCCTCACTCCCACCACTCTTTTCATCGTTCTCGTACTCGCACACTCCTCCCCCTCGATATAGTATGCCTCTCGTACCACCTCCTACATGCATCCCTCTCTCTCTCTCTATCCTTCTCCTCGTGCCTCATTTGCTTCTAACACACACATTCATGTATACCGATCGATCTCCCAACATATACCTAGATCGACTTTAACTACCCCCCCATCGATCGACGTACCTCACAAGTTATGTCTCTCCTTTCTCTAACAAAGGGCGATTGATCTTCCTATGTAGTTACGTCCGCTTACCACAGCCACATCGTCCCCCCTCATCATTCGTGCATGACTCCTGACCCGTCTCTCACACGCACATGCACAGACAACAAGCAGCCATCTCCTCTCTTATTGATAGTGCGGGCGTGCCCTCCGTTTGTCTAGCAAGCCTATCCCACCATTTGTTAGAAGCAATTCCACTACCACCCCCTCCAACACTCTAGCTCTATCTCTCTCCCAACCTTATTCCTCTCCTGCACATATGCATGGATGCCGATCGATCTCCCTTAATACATGAGGCAGATCGATCTACTTAATACATGAGGTAGGCCTCTCTCCTCCTCCACACACATACCAGCCATTGTACCTCTATAGTTAATTGGGCCTCCCTCTTCCCCCACCACACACCGATAGTCGAGCGCTGCAGGTAGGTATCCATGCCACAGAGACAAACTGCACATGTCCCATCTCACGTTCCAGTAGACCAGCCACTCTATATCTTTGACGTGGGCACACACAAATTCGATGGCACTCTTTATCGATCGCGCGCGCGCGCACACACACACACACACACATCATCCCTCTCTTCGATTCTATGGACACCTCAAGCTGATGATACCTCCACTCTCTTCTCGTGGATCGCCCCCTCTATATATATGTTACATCCAGGAATCTATTTCACACACATTGCATATGTTACATTTTTTATTGACCCCCCCCC
>NC_041384.1:163366240-163398651 GCF_002162155.2 Triticum dicoccoides | reverse complement strand
TATCTCTCTAGGTTTGTATCTCTCTCACACAACCCCACGTAGGTGGTGTACGTATACAAGAAGAGAATAGGTGCACCGTGCACATACTCACGCTTCGTGCCCAGCCACTCCCGCGTGGGTACACGGTCGAGCTCATTTCTTTACGAAATGGCAGCCCACATGCTAATTTGAACGCATGTAGCGGTTGTTTACCTAGGGAGGTCGTGTACCACGCGTGCACGAAAACAAAGTTAGACTTGACGCGTTGACGCATTATTTTTAAATAAAGTTATAGCGCTCAATGCCACATACACAGAATATAAAACGATTTTTATGGAGAAAAAGGTAGTCCGCTCACTATATACAATGGAGCATGCCTGCGTGGTTTGTCTCTTCAGAGTATCTCACACAAGGCTGCGGTGGCCCCTCTCTCTCTCACTGTTGGTCACTGATCCGGCCGCATCCCGTCCGCCGGGGAAAGGGAGTGCGGTGGCCTCTCTCTCTCACTGTTGGTCACTGATCCGTCCGCATCCCGTCCGCCGGGGGAAAGGGAGGAAGTGCATCGTTTCTCCGTTCGATGGCGCCGAGGCAGCATGTCCCGATCTGCGGTACACGCCGTTCTCTCTGACCAAGCTCCGGCGTGGCAGGGCCTACGCCACCTGCTCACAGATTCCGCCCGCCGCCGCTCACCTAGTTACATCCTGACAACCTCCAGGTATCCCCTCCGGCCTTGCTCCACTGCCCGTCTTCCCACGTCGCTGCATGTGGATCTTCCATAGTTCTTTGCCCAAAACGTAGCTCGTCCGGCATACTTTCCATATTGCATTCTCGTCCTCACACCGTTTTAGACAAACACAACCGTGTTGTTATCTTCCCTTAGGACAAGGAATATGCTTCTTTTTTGTCGTTGCATGTGTCATCAACTATTATTGGCCAGTAATTGTTTCCTTTCTACCTCTTTTTTGCAAACAGGGCTATCCATTTCACCTCGTTGCTATTGCGACCTTTTGGTGAACTGCACAAATCACTTTTTTCTTAAGAGTGTTTTGTGCGGTTGTACTAAAATGTCACACGGGCAACGTCTCTACATTTCAGTGCGACTGCACAAAGGGAGATTGGTTTTGCTCTATCCTCCTCATCCAACTCCGAGCCTAATCTTCTCCAATTAGTTAGTCTTAAGAGAGACTGCAAAGGTGACCGGCTTCTATTTGTGTGTTTATTGTTTCATCAGCAGTCCCCTATTATCGTAATCACACTTAATATCTTTGGAACAGGGACGCTCAGCTCTATTTTAGTGGAACTGCACAAAATGATCGGAATGTTGCATGCTCCAGACAGCTACTTTTTTCCCAACATGCCTTGTTGATTTAGACAGAGCTGGGGGGACGTTGCTGCCAATGAAAGCATGGATCAATTTTAATTTAACACCTTCTCACAAGTCTGTCTTCAGTTGTGATGTAATTATTAGCTCTGATCTGCTAATACTTGACATGCATTAGCAAGGAAGTTAGTTTTTTATTGTTTCCGAAAGAGCATCGATGGCAAGACACGCGAAACAAAAGCTGAAAGCTCACACCATTGTACAATTTCATGTCACTGGAAAATTATTTGTATAGTACATCAATTATGTAAACAAATGATGGAAGCTTGATAGCATTGCCAGAAGCCTCTTCATCATCCGGGTCCATGTGCCATGCACAAAATTATACTCCTTGGTTCCTAAATATTTGTCTTTTTACAAATTTCAAACGGGCATATTTTAGAGTGTAGATTCACTCATTTTGCTTCGTATGTGTACTCCCTCCGTTCCTAAATATTATATTCGTCTTTCTAGAGATTTCAACAAGTGACTACATACGGAGCAAAATGAGTGAATCTACACTCTAAAATATGTCTATATACATCCGTATGTGCCAGTCCATTTGAAATCTCTAAAAAGACAAATATTTGAGTAGTCACTCGTTGAAATCTCTAGAAAGACAAATACTCCGGAGTATATTTAAGAACCGAGGGGGTAGTGCACAACCACATGGGAGACTCAGCCTGGTCGTTGCGCCGCATTAATGAGCAGTCAAATCATAAGCCCCACCTTTCCCACTGTAAGTTGCTCTAAAGAAGCAACCATCAATACGCTCTTCTTTGAATCCGCTCATACTACTCCATCTGTCACTGTTTATACAGCACGCTTCAGAAAAAAGAAAAAAATCTGTGGGACCAAGGCGACTAGCGATCGGCCTGAAAAATAGCATTGGTAGTTATAGCACGGCATCTATTACTAGTGGGAATAATGCGTACACACATGCATGCAGTGCTTCCACCCCGGGTACACACATGCATGCACTTACTCCACTCCGTAGTAGTACAGTACATGGAGAGAAAATTGTGGACTTGATTGCGGTTACCACGCCCTAATTAATTGAGCATTAAACCAAACAGGTCTAAAGTCTCTCTGGTGGTGGAAATGCATTGAGAGAAATGCATCATAATGAAGCGCGCCCTGTAAACTGTGACAGAGGGAGGAGTAGTATGAAGGTGCAAAACCAAGTACGTGTATGGCCAGTCGGTCAACGCACATCCTATCGGCATATCACTGACATGTGGGATAGGATTGTGAGCAAACCGATCTCAATTGACGGCAAAGAGCCAACCCACCATTCCTTGAGAGAGACGAGGAGCGAGAACACACAGACAGGCTCGCACGGAGGCCAACATATATTCGAGCATGGTTGGTTGATCGATATCATTCATTACATGTTGGGCTGCCGTTTTCTGCCCTTCTCCGGAATAAACATGTACTTTATCAGAGATAAAAAATAGGAGTACAGACGCTCCACTATGCGGTTCTAGTAGTAGTACTACTCGTACTACTACGCTTGGCTCTTCGCCTCTTTGTGAAGTCGAACAATGATGGTACTCCGCATGTTGGGTACTACAGTGTATGCCTTTGACAATCTGACACCGAATGGACTGATGCATGTCCACCGAGGGTAGGTTGCATTAGTCAAAAGGCGTAAGCGAGCTTCACCTTGTCCTGCAAGCTTCTCCTCATTCTGCGAGTTGACGGGACACACCAAAAAGTAGTGCTAGTCCATACTCCGTCCTTTCCGGTTAATATGGCTTAATATTTTTTGCGGGTAAATGAGAGAGCTTTATTCATATATAAGCATTCTTAGGACGATCAGCTAAGACACTGGTCACTAGGAAGCGAGGTAGCCCGCAAAAAAAGAAGTAGGAAGCGAGGTGTTTCATCAAGCCAGCTCTCGGCCACATTCAAAGTGCAGCAAGCACGGTTCGCACGAAGATGCGCTGCAAGGTTTGCTGACCTGTTTACATGCTGAATAACAAAGAAAGAGGAAATATTACCGAGCGCTACTATTTGTAACAGGATATGAGCCAGAATTAAGCGAGAATTGTGGCGAGTGTTCCATGTAATCAACTTCCATTATCACATGCGAGAACCCTCGAAGAGAACCAAATGTGTTGAAGATTGCTTTATCACATTTTAAAATTATAATAAGAGTGCAAATGCTCCGCCATCCGGTTCCTAGTACTAGTATAGTACATACCTTTATAGACTATAGTAGTAGTACTAGTAAACTTTGCGCTTTGCTGTTCGCCTATTCGGGAAGTCAAACAATAATAGCACTAGTAGTAGTATAGTGTATGCTTCTGGCAATCTGACACCGAATTAACTGTTGCACGTCCACCGCCTGAGCGAGGGAGAGCTTGCATTAGTCAAAAGTTTCTCCTTGTCCTGCGAGCCACCGCGCGCAAGCTTCTCCCGTCCTGCAACCTTCTCCTTGTTCGGCAAGTTGACGGGACACAGCAAAGTAATGCTAGTCCATACTGCCTCCTGCTACGTCTCGAGCTAGCGTTGGTTTTCCCCGAAGAGGAGGGGGTGATGCAGCACAGTAGCGTAAGTATTTCCCTCAGTTTTTGAGAACCAAGGTATCAATCCAGTAGGAGGTCACGTGCAAGTCCCTCGTACCTGCACAAAACGGTAGCAACTCGCAACCAACACTTAGGGGTTGTCAATCCCTTCACGGTCACTTACGAGAGTGAGATCTGATAGAGATAATATTTTTGGTATTTTTGGTATAAAGATGCAAAGTGAAAAGTAAAAGCAAAACAAGTAAAATAAAGTAATGGAGATTGATATGATGAGAATAGACCCGGGGGCCATAGGTTTCACTAGTGGCTTCTCTCAAGAGCATAGACATTCTACGGTGGGTGAACAAATTACTGTTGAGCAATTGATAGAATTTAGCATAGTTATGAGGTTATCTAGGTATGATCATGTATATAGGCATCACGTCCGTGACAAGTAGACCGACTCCTGCCTGCATCTACTACTATTACTACACTCATCGACCGCTATCCAGCATGCATCTAGAGTATTAAGTTAAAAACAGAGTAACGCCTTAAGCAAGATGACATGATGTAGAGGAATAAATTCATGCAATATGATAAATACCCCATCTTGTTATCCTCGATGGCAACAATACAATACGTGCCTTGCAACTCTTTCTGTCACTGAGTAAGGACACCGAAGATTGAACCCAAAGCTAAACACTTCTCCCATTGCAAGAACTACCAATCTAGTTGGCCAAACCAAACGGATAATTCGAAGAGACTTGCAAAGATAACTCAATCATACATAAAAGAATTCAAAGAAGATTCAAATATTATTCATAGATAAGTTGGATCATAAACCCACAATTCATCGGTCTCAACAAACACACCGCAAAAAGAAGATTACATCAAATAGATCTCCACGAGAGAGGGGGAGAACATTGTATTGAGATCCAAAAAGAGAGAAGAAGCCATCTAGCTACTAGCTATGGACCCGAAGGTCTGACGTAAACTACTCACACTTCATCGGAAGGGCTATGGTGTTGATGTAGAAGCCCTCCGTGATGGATGCCCTCTCCGGTGGAGCTCCGGAACAGGCCCCAAGATGGGATCTCGTGGATACAGGAAGTTGCGGCGGTGGAATTAGGTTTTTGGCTCCGTCTCTGGTCTAATGGGGGTACGTAGGTATATATAGGAGGAAGGAGCACGTCGGTGGAGCTCCGAGGGGTCCACGAGGTAGGGGGGCGCGCCCAGGGAGGGCGCCCTCCACCCTCGTGACCTCCCCGGAAACTTCTTGGAGTAGGGTCCAAGTCTCCTGGATCACATTATGTTTCCTCGAAATACTGAAATAGGCAAAAAACAGCAATTCTGGGCTGGGCCTCCGGTTAATAGGTTAGTCCCAAAAATAATATAAAAGTGGAAAATATAGCCCAATATAGTCCAAAACAATAGATAAAGTAGCATGGAGCAATCAAAAATTATAGATACGTTGGAGACATATCAGGTATCCCCAAGCTTAATTCCTACTTGTCCTCGAGTAGGTAAATGATAAAAAGAGATTTTTTGATGCGGAGTGATACTTTGGCATAATTTCAATGTAAATCTTCTTAATCATGGTATGAATATTCAGATCCGAAAGGTTCAAGACAAAAGTTCATATTGACATAAAAAATGATAATACTTCAAGCATACTAATCAAACAATTATGTCATCTCAAAATAACATGGCCAAAGGAAGTTCATCCCTACAAAATCATATAGTTAGGCCATGCTTCATTTTCGTCACACAAAGATGTTCCCAACTTCTATACCCCCGATGACAAGCCAAGCAATTGTTTCATACTCAAATAATCTCAGACTTTTTCAACCTTCACGCAATACATGAGCGCGAGCCATGGACATAGCACTATGGGTGGTATAGAATATGATGATGGGGATTGTGTGGAGAAGACAAAAAAAGGAGAAAGTCTCACATCAACGAGGCTAATCAATGAGCTATGGAGATGCCCATCAATTGATGTTAATGCAAGGAGTAGGGATTGCCATGCAACGGATGCACTAGAGCTAAGAATGCTCAACAAAAGAAAACTAGTGGGTGTGCATCCAACTTTCTTGCTCATGAAGACCTAGGGCATTTTGAGGAAGCCCATCGTTGGAATATACAAGCCAAGTTCTATAATGAAAAATTCCCACTAGTATGAACAAGACAAATTATGAGACTCACTATATGAAAATCATGGTGCTACTTTGAAGCACAATATATGAGACTCACTACATGAAGAACAAGGTGCTACTTTGAAGCACAAGTGTGGAAAAAGAGATAGTAGCATTGCCCTTTTTATTTTCTCTTTTTTATTGGGCCTTTCTTTTTTTCCTTTCTTTTTGGCCTTTCTCTTTTTTTTGGGGCAATGCTCTAATAATGATGATCATCACACTTCTATTGATTACAACATAATGATTACAACTCGATACTAGAACAAGATATGACTCTATATGAATGCCTCCGGCGGTGTACCGGGATGGTGCAATGAATCAAGAGTGACATGTATGAAAAATAATGCATGGTGGCTTTGCCATAAATACGATGTCAACTACAATATCATGCAATGGCAATATGACAAAAGTAAAGCATGTCATGATGATGATGATGATGGTGGAAGTTGCATGGCAATATATCTCGGAATGGCTATGGAAATGCCATGATAGGTGGGTATGGTGGCTGTTTTGAGGAAAATATAGATAGGTTTATGTGTGAAAGAGCGTATCATATCATGGGGTTTGGATGCACCGGTGAAGTTTGCACCAAATCTCAATGTGAGAAAGGGCAATGCACGGTACCGAAGAGGCTAGCAAGTGGCAGAAAGGTAAAAGTGCGTATAATCCATGGACTCAACATTAGTCAAAAGAACTCATATACTTATTGCAAAAATTTAGAAGTCATAAAAAATCAAGTACTACACGCATGCTCCTAGGGGGATAGATTGGTAGGAAAAGACCATCGCTCGGCCCCGACCGCCACTCATAAGGATGCACAAGCCAGGTACACTTCATGCTTTAAATTTGTTACACAACTTTAACCATACGTGCATGCTACGTGACTTGCTAACTTCAACACAAGTATTTCTCAAATTCACAACTAGTCAACTAGCACGACTATGATATTATCACCTCCATATCTCGAAACAATTATCAAGCATCAAACTTATCTTAGTATTCAACCCACTAAAAAGAAAGTTTCACATATCTTGAATACCAAGTATATTAACATTAAGCAAATTACCTTGCTATTAACAACTCTCAAAATAATCTAAGTGAAGCATGAGAGATCAAGTTTCTTTAAAACAAACCACCACCGTGCTCTAAAATATCTAAGTGAAGCACTAGAGCAAAAATTATCACGCTCAAAAAGATATAAGTGAAGCACATAGAGTAAACTATCAAGCTCAAAAGATATAAGTGAAGCACATAGAGTATTCTAACAAATTTCAATTCATACATGGCTCTCTCAAAAGGTGTGTACAGCAAGGATGATTTTGGTAGACTAACAAGCAAAGACACAAATAATACAAGATGCTCCAAGCAAAACACATATCATGTGGTGAATAAAAAATATAGCTCCAAGTAAATTACCGATGGAAGTGGACGAAAGAGGGGATGCCTTCCGGGGCATCCCCAAGCTTTGACTTTTTGTGTCCTTGGCTTATCTTGGGGGTGCCATGGGCATCCCCAAGCTTAGGCTCTTTCCACTCCTTGTTCCATAATCCATCAAAAGAATTCACCCAAAACTTGAAAACTTCACAACACAAAACTCAATAGAAATCTCGTGAGCTCCGTTAGAGAAAGAAAACAAAAGACTACTTTAAGGTACTGTAGTGAACTTGTTCTTTATTTGTATTGGTGTTAAACCTACTGTATTCCAACTTCTCTATGGTTTATAAACTATTTTACTAGCCATAGATTCATCAAAATAAGCAAACAACACACGCAAAACAGAATCTGTCAAAAACAGAACAGTCTGTAGTAATCTGTTACTAACGCAAACTTATGGAACCCAAAAAATTCTACCAAAATTAAAGACCTGGGAAATTTGTTTATTGATCAGCAGAAATTGGAATCACTATTTTATCACGTTCTGGTGATTTTTGACAATTCGGGCACTGAGCGCAAAGATTCTGGAAATTACAGCAAGATCAAATAACTATCTTCCAAGAAGATCTAATAGGTTTAACTTGGCACAAACACTAATTAAAAGATAAAACCACATCTAAACAGAATCTAGATGGATTATTTATTCCTAAACATAACCAAAAACAAAAAACACAAAATAAAATTGGGTTGCCTCCCAACAAGCGCTATCGTTTAACGCCCCTAGCTAGGCATAAAAGCAAGGATAGATCTAGGTATTGCCATCTTTGGTAGGCAATCCATAAGTGGATCTCATGATAGATTCATATGGTAATTTTATTTTCTTTCTAGGAAAGTGTTCCATGCCCTTCTTTAATGGAAATTGGAATTTAATATTCCCTTCCTTCATATCAATAATTGCACCAATCGTTCTAAGGAAAGGTCTACCAAGAATAATAGGACATGAAGGATTGCAATCTATATCAAGAACGATAAAATCTACGGGCACATAAATCCTATTTGCAACAATAAGAACATCATTAATTCTTCCCATAGGCTTTTTAATAGTGGAATTCGCAAGATGCAAGTTTAGAGAGCAATCATCAAAGTCACGGAAATCTAACAAATCACACAAAGCTTTGGGGATAGTAGAGACACTAGCACCCAAATCACACAAAGCATAAAACTCGTAATTTTTAATTTTAATCTTAATTGTAGGTTCCCACTCATCATGGAGTTTTCTAGGGATAGAAACTTTCAACTCAATCTTTTCTTCATAAGATTGCATTAAGGCGTCAACAATGTGTTCGGTAAAGGCCTTATTTCAACTATAAGCATGAGGAGAATTTAACACGGATTGCAACAAGGAAATACAATAAATTAAAGAGAAATTTTCATAGTTGAATTACTTGAGATCCAAAATAGTGGGTTTAGCAATATCTAGATTTTTATTTCTTTCAATCCCTTTTTTATCAATTTCATCATCAGGATCTAAAAACTCAGAATTCTTAGAACGCCTTCAAGGTAAGGGAAGATCATAATCAGATTCATCAAGATTCATATTGCAAAACAAAGATTTAATAGGGGACACATCAATAACTTTCAGATCTTCATCTTGATTTTCATAGGATTTAGAAGAACACGCTTTAATAAAGGCATCTTTGTAAGCACGCATCCTAGCGGTTCTTTCTTTGCACTCATCAATGGAAATTCTCATGGCTTTGAGAGACTCATTGATATCATGCTTAGGAGGAATAGATATAAGCTTTAAAGAATCAACCTCAAGAGAAATTCTATCAACGTTCCTAGCCAAATCATCAACTTTAAGCAATTTCTCTTCAAGCAAAGCATTGAAATTCTTTTGCGAATTCATAAACTCTTTAACACTACTCTCAAATTCAGAGGGCATCTTATTAAAATTTCCATAAGAGTTGTTGTAGGAATTTCCATAATTATTAGAAGGATTACTAGGATAAGGCCTAGAATTAAAATTCCCTCTATACGCGTTGTTACCAAAACTATTCCTACCAACAAAATTCACACCCGTAGATTCATTATTATTCTCAAGCAAAGTAGATAAAGGCATATTATTGGGATCAAAAGAAACACTCTTAACAAATAAATTCCTAAGTTCATCCATCTTTTCACTCAAAACATTGATTTCTTCTATAGCATGCACTTTTTTATTAGTAGATCTTTCAGTATGCCATTGAGAATAATTGACCATAATATTATCTAGGAGTTTAGTAGCATCTCCTAAAGTGATTTCCATAAAAGTGCCTCCCGCGGCCTAATCTAAAAGATTTCTAGAAGCAAAATTCAATCCAGCATAAAAAATTTGTATAATCATCCACAAGTTCAAACCATGAGTAGGACAATTACGTAGCATTAATTTCATTCTCTCCCAAGCTTGTGCAACATGTTCATGATCAAGTTGCTTAAAATTCATAATATCATTCCTAAGAGAGATAATCTTAGCGGGAGGAAAATACTTAGAGATAAAAGCATCTTTGCACTTGTTCCAAGAATCAATACTATTTTTAGGCAAAGATGAAAACCACGCTTTAGCATGATCTCTAAGCGAAAAAGGAAATAGCTTCAATTTAACGACATCATTATCAACATCCTTTTTCTTTTGCATATCACATAAACAACAAAGCCATTTAGATGAGTAGCGGCATCTTCACTAGGAAGGCCGGCGAATTGATCTTTCATAACAAGATTCAACAAAGCAGTATTGATTTCACAAGATTCAGTATTGGCAAGAGGAGCAATCGGAGTGCTAAGGAAATCATTGTTATTGGTATTGGTGAAGTCACACAATTTGGTAGCATCTTGGGCCATCACGACAAGCAAGCAAACTAACACACGAGCAAACAAAAGGCAAAGGGAAAAAGAGGAGGAGATTGGGAAAGAGAGGGCGAGTAAAACGGCAAGGGTGAAGTGGGGGAGAGGAAAACGAGAGGCAAATGGCAAATAATGTAATGCGAGAGATAGAGATTGTGATGGGTACTTGGTATGTTGACTTTTGCGTAGGCTTCCCCGGCAACGGCGCCAGAAATGGCTCATTGACGGGAGAGTAAATCTTGACTTGACTTGGCATAGGCCTCCCCGGCAATGGCGCCAGAAATGGCTCGTTGATGGGAGAGTAAATCTTGACTTGACTTGGTGTAGGCCTCCCCGGCAACGGCGCCAGAAATCCTTCTTGCTACGTCTCGAGCTAGCGTTGGTTTTCCCCGAAGAGGAGGGGGTGATGCAGCACAGTAGCGTAAGTATTTCCCTCAGTTTTTGAGAACCAAGGTATCAATCCAGTAGGAGGTCACGCGCAAGTCCCTCGTACCTGCACAAAACGGTAGCAACTCGCAACCAACGCTAAGGGGTTGTCAATCCCTTCACGGTCACTTACGAGAGTGAGATCTGATAGAGATAATATTTTTGGTATTTTTGGTATAAAGATGCAAAGTGAAAAGTAAAAGCAAAACAAGTAAAATAAAGTAATGGAGATTGATATGATGAGAATAGACCCGGGGGCCATAGGTTTCACTAGTGGCTTCTCTCAAGAGCATAGATATTCTACGGTGGGTGAACAAATTACTGTTGAGCAATTGATAGAATTTAGCATAGTTATGAGGTTATCTAGGTATGATCATGTATATAGGCATCACGTCCGTGACAAGTAGACCGACTCCTGCCTGCATCTACTACTATTACTCCACTCATCGACCGCTATCCAGCATGCATCTAGAGTATTAAGTTAAAAACAGAGTAACGCCTTAAGCAAGATGACATGATGTAGAGGAATAAATTCATGCAATATGATAAATACCCCATCTTGTTATCCTCGATGGCAACAATACAATACGTGCCTTGCAACTCTTTCTGTCACTGAGTAAGGACACCGAAGATTGAACCCAAAGCTAAACACTTCTCCCATTGCAAGAACTACCAATCTAGTTGGCCAAACCAAACGGATAATTCGAAGAGACTTGCAAAGATAACTCAATCATACATAAAAGAATTCAGAGAAGATTCAAATATTATTCATAGATAAGTTGGATCATAAACCCACAATTCATCGGTCTCAACAAACACACCGCAAAAAGAAGATTACATCAAATAGATCTCCACGAGAGAGGGGGAGAACATTGTATTGAGATCCAAAAAGAGAGAAGAAGCCATCTAGCTACTAGCTATGGACCCGAAGGTCTGAAGTAAACTACTCACACTTCATCGGAAGGGCTATGGTGTTGATGTAGAAGCCCTCCGTGATGGATGCCCTCTCCTGCGGAGCTCCGGAACAGGCCCCAAGATGGGATCTCGTGGATACAGGAAGTTGCGGCGGTGGAATTAGGTTTTTGGCTCCGTCTTTGGTCTAATGGGGGTACGTAGTATATATAGGAGGAAGGAGCACGTTGGTGGAGTTCCGAGGGGCCCGCGAGGCAGGGGGCGCGCCCAGGGGGGCGCCCTCCACCCTCGTGACCTCCCCAGAAACTTCTTGGAGTAGGGTCCAAGTCTCCTGGATCACGTTCGGTGAGAAGATCAAGTTCCCGAAGGTTTCATTCCGTTTGGACTCCGTTTGATATTCTGTTTCCTCGAAATACTGAAATAGGCAAAAAAACAGCAATTCGGGGCTGGGCCTCCGGTTAATAGGTTAGTCCCAAAAATAATATAAAAGTGGAAAATAAAGCGCAATATAGTCCAAAACAATAGATAAAGTAGCATGGAGCAATCAAAAATTATAGATACGTTGGAGACGTATCACCTCCTCTCCGGTTAATATGGCTTAATTTCAAGCGAGATAAATACACTGTCTGTCACTGTATATTTGTAAAAATACGGTCAGTGGACTTCATAATACGCTCATTGCGCTCAATATATATTTTCCGGTGTTTATACGGTCACTAGCTCACCCTGACTGAGTATGTGTGTGCATGCACGTGTAGGTTGAGCACTTGAGCGTGACCGTGTGTGTTCCGTCGTGTGCTCGGACATGCATGCATTAGGGCGTCACGCGCGTTTTTTCATCCATGTGTACGTGTGACTGTTGCATACACGTAGGGGGAGTACGTGTAGGGGCCACTAAGGAGCAGTCAAATCACACAGTAAGTTAGTCAGAAGAAGCAACCATCATTTCACTCTTGAATGACACGTACGCAATCTAAAATGGTTGATATGGAGAGAAAAGAAAACCACTATATATACAGTGACATTGAGGGGGTCCTGGATTAGGGGGTATCCGGACAGACGGACTATATCCTTTGGCCGGACTGTTGGACTATGAAGATACAAGATTGAAGACTTTGTCCCGTATCCGGATGGGACTCTCCTTGGCGTGGAAGGCAAGCTTGGCAATACAGATATGTAGATCTCCTTCCTTGTAACCGACTCTGTGTAACCCTAGTCCCCTCCGGTGTCTATATAAACCGGAGGGTTTAGTCCGTAACAACAACAACAATCATACCATAGGCTAGCTTCTAGGGTTTAGCCTCTTCGATCTCGTGGTAGATCAACTCTTGTACTACTCGTATCATCAAGAACAATCAAGTAGGACGTAGGGTATTACCTCCATCAAGAGGGCCCGAACCTGGGTAAACATCGTGTCCCCTGCCTCCTGTTACCATCCGCCTAGACGCACAGTTCGGGACCCCCTACCCGAGATCTTCCGGTTTTGACACCGACATTGGTGCTTTCATTGAGAGTTCCTCTGTGTCGTCATCATTAGGCTTGATGGCTCCTTCAATCATCGATAGCGATGCAGTCTGGGGTGAGACTTTTCTCCTCGCACAGATCTTTGTATCCTGCGGCTCCACACTGCGGGCCAACTCGCTTGGCCATCTGGAGCAGATCGAGAGTTACGCCCCTGGCCACCAGGTCAGGTTTGGAAGCTTAAACTACATGGCCGACATCCACGGAGACTTGATCTTCGGCAGGTTCGAGCCCTTGCCGAGTGCGCCGCACAGTCACGATGAGCATGATTTAGCTCTACCATCGGAAAGTGTTCGGGAGATTGCACCGGTGACCATTCCGACCCTCAATTCGGAGCCCATTGCGCCATCCAAGGACGGGTGGATAGACCCTGTCACGGAGGCCGCATCTTCAGCGGCGATCGAGCCAAATACCGACCTTACCCTTCACGGGAGCCGTGATGCCGAACTGCCGGACTCTTCCCTAGCCACGGACTCCAAACCGCCTGCGCCCGTGCCTATCGAATCTGACTGGGCGCTGATCATGGAGTTCACCTCCGCGGATATCTTTCAGCACTCGCCCTTTGGCGACATACTGAACTCATTAAGGTCTCTCTCCTTGTCAGGAGAGTCCTGGCCGAACTATGGCCGTCCAAGTCGGGATGCGGACGACGAAGAAATTCGCCGCCCACCCACCACCCACTTAGTAGCCATTGTCGACGATTTGACCGACATGCTCGCCTTCGACTCCGAAGACATCGACGGTATGGAAGACGATGCAGGAGACGAACAGGAGCCACTGCCCATAGGGCACTGGACGCCCACTTCATCATATGATGTATACATGGTGGACACACCCAAAGAAAACGACGACGAGGAACGGAAGGACGCAGCGAAGGATCGATCCCTCGAGAAGCAGTCAAAGCGGCGGCGTAAGTGCCGCTCCAAATCCCGCCTCGGCAGAAACAGCGATCATATAGACCCAGCGATAGAGCAGGGTGAGCCAACGGACGACGAACACGGCATTGAACCACCGTCCGACCACGGCAACACGGAGAATCAAACCAAACAACCCGTCTCCGGCAAAGATAGCAGTTCGGATGACATCACACCAGACATGCACCTAGAGAAATAGAATCCCCATCAAAGGCTTGTCGCCACTGCGAGGACTCTGAAAATGCAGAAGCAAAGGCTCTGGGCTGCACAAGACACACTCAGAATTAGATGGAGTGAAGTACTCAACACTACAGCAAAGTATGGCGGTAGTCGCCACACAAAGATCTACCCAAAGCGAAAGCTGCTACCTGAATTCGATGAGGAGGCCTTAGATCCCCCGCAATCAAAAAACAAAACAGCCATCCGGTCGGATAGACGACCTCGTGGCCAACATAGAACGGCAAACGACGCCGCACACAAGCCAGTACGCGATCCATGTGAGGGCTCGCATCAAAAGGACGGCGCAACCAGATCCATCTACGGGCCAAGCAAGCGTGCTCCAGCACGCAATGCAACACAACAAAAATCCGAACACCACGGTACACCCAAATACTGGGGTGCCGCACACCCCCTATGTTTGACCGATGAGGTGCTGGACCATGAATTCCCAGAGGGATTCAAACCCGTAAACATAGAGGCGTACGATGGAACGACAGACCCTGGGGTATGGATTGAGGACTAGATCCTCCATATCCACATGGCTCGAGGAGACGATCTCCACGCCATCAAGTACTTACCCCTCAAGCTCGAAGGGCCAGCTCGGCACTGGCTTAAAAGCCTCCCCGAAAACTCCATTGGAAGCTGGGAAGAGCTCGAAGACACTTTTCAGGCAAATTTTCAAGGGACCAATGTCTGACCACCTGATGCACACAATTTAAGTCATATAACTCAACAGCCCGGAGAGTCAGCCCGAAAGCTTTGGAACAGGTTTCTCACTAAAAAGAACCAAATAGTTGACTATCCGGACGTCGAAGCCTTAGCAACTTTCAAGCACAGCGTTCGAGACGAATGGCTTGCCAGACACCTCGGCCAAGAAAAGCCGAGAACAATAGCAGCATTAACAAGCCTCATGACCCGCTTTTGCGCGGGCGAGGACAGCTGGTTAGCCCGATGCAGCACCAGCGACCCAAGTACATCCGAAGTCAGGGACGAAAACGAGAAGCCACGACGCAGCAAAAACAAGCACCGGAATAAAGAAGACAGCCCGAAGAGCACAACAGTAAACGCCGGATTCAGAAGCTCTCGGCCAGGTCAGCAAAAGCTGCCCTCCAAAGGCAACAGAGACGAGCTGTCCAGCCTAAACAAGATTCTAGACAAAATATGTCAGATCCACAGCACCCCCGATAAACCTGCAACTCACACTCATAGAGAATGTTAGGTCTTCAAGCAGTCCGGCAAGCTCAAGGCTGAACACAAGGGGCAGGATACACCAAGCGAAGACGAGGACGAGCCTCGCAAGCAAAGCACTGGGGAACAGAAGAAATTCCCACCAGAAGTCAAAACAGTAAACGTGTTACACGTGATGAAGGGGAGAAACAAAGCGGCACTCCTAGAGACACATGCCCCAGGGCCTATCACCACGGAGTTCTGCCACTGGTCGTCCAAACCGATCACCTTTGACCATCAGGATTACTCGGAAAGTATCCGGCATGCAGGATGGGCTGCCTTGGTGTTAGACCCGATAATTGGCAGATACCACTTCACACGAGTCCTGATGGACGGCGGCAGTAGTTTAAACCTAATATATCAGGACACAGTCCGCAAAATGGGGATAGACCCAACAAAAATCAGCCATAGCAATACTACCTTTAAAGGAGTAATGCCAGGCCCAGAAGCCCATTGTACGGGCTCCCTGCTACTAGAGGTTATATTCGGCTTTCCCGATAACTTCCGCAGTGAAAAGTTAACCTTCCACATCGCTCCGTTCCGAAGTGGCTATCAAGCACTACTCGGGCGTGAAGCTTTTGCTCGCTTTAATGCAATACCACATTGTGCTTCTCTCATGCTTAAGATGCCCGGTCCACGTGGCATCATTACAGTAAATGGAAATATTGAGCGCTCCTTGCGCGCGGAAGACCGTGCGGCTGCCTTGGCAGCCGCACACTAAACGGCCTCACCAACTAGAGCATCTGACAGGTCGTTAAGACCACAGACGCGGTTAGACGAGTCAGGTGTAGCTATATATAATTGATACAGGTTTGATGGCTATACCCCTATAACAATACAAGGGGCTCAACGCGTGTAAACAAGTGGCAATGAGGCTCAACTTTACTCATCTTGCACTGTACATGGTTTATTTAGTATAACCTACCTTCTGCACGACAACTTTTCAACTAAGTTCCTCTCTTTTACAGATGACCGTCGTGCTACACCCGTCCAGGATACGCACAATAGAGACACAGGCGCAGACGTGCAGCAAGGACCCGTTCCAAGGATTCTTTTTAGATTAAGACCCTGCGTAAACCTTTTTTATTGTCTCTTGTTGATACACATCCCCCGGATTCTCAGTACAATTGAGAAGGATGCTGACGTATTGGCATGTGGCCACGTCAGAATATTGCACGTACCTGGGCACCAGGGGCTTATTACAAAGGGCACTGTTTAGCCCGGTTTACATCATAAAGACCGAATACCTTAGGGAGTGTTCGGCGTCGCGAGTTTGGCATTATATGCATCAGCTCTGAATCATGTCTTTGGTCAAATGTTGGGTTTGCCCAGCTCCTGTGTTTTGCTGCCTTACGTTCCGCTCTATCGGCTAAGGCGGCACCAGGAGAACTACTGCGATTGTGCCCTGGTTCATCTGGACGAGCACCTCAGTAGAGAAAGCCGAAAACTGACTGTCATGATATAGCGTGAGACTGGTCAACCACTCGATGACCTAGCGGAATCTTCGGGATTCCTCCGCCTTAACGAAGGGCTGTTTCCCGGCCAGGCATGTACGCGCCCCAAATTCGGATGAGCGTGGAGCCACTAGGGGCTATATAGTAGCCCCACTGTCAAACTCCTCTGGCTAAGTGAAAGTGTTAAACCATTATAGTCTGATTGCCTAGTTCGCTGCGCTATCACCTCCTTAATGGACCAAGACGTTGGATCAAGTGTGAACATGCGTCTTCTGCGAGCACCCCCGCATTATATGCGTGGGGGCTGAAGCCGACGACTGCCATCTTTCAGGTTATATACATATATACATAAATGGCCGCACATGAGGCATCATAGTACTTTCAGGAGAAAGTATAAATACAGCCTTGATAAACTCAATAAAACATTGTTTTTACAATGGGAATACATGTCACTCAAACATAATATTCTTCGAGCACTGAGCCTCTATCGAACGAGCGCCTTCAAGAACTTCTTCAAAGTAGTGCTCGGCACCCACTCGGCCTATGGCCGAATCCTGTGCTGCAACAGTGGTGGCATCCATCTCCGCCCAGTATGTTTTGACACGGGCAAGGGCCATCCACGAGCCTTCTATGCACGCCGACCTCTTTACAACATCGATGTGTGGCACAGCACCCAGGAATTGTTGCACTAAGCTAAAGTAGCTATTCAGCCTTGGCCCTCTCGGCCACAGATGATCCACAACGGACCTCATGGCGAGTCCGGATAATCTTTGGAGCTTGGCCCACTCGGCCATTTGCTCATTCAATAGCAGAGGACGGGCTGGAGCATGAAACTGTGACCAAAACAGTTTTTCCACTTCGTGATCCTTCCGATCCTTGAAGTACTCGGCCGCATCAGTAGCACTTGCAGCCAAATCCACGTAGGCGTCCACAGAACTCCATAGTCGGTCTAGAGGTGCATACTTCGGATCCCCAAACTTAGTCCGCAACAAGAAGGGCTTCCCAGATACAATATTCGCAGCTTGATGCAGCTCCTCCTTCATTGCTCTAATTTTGGAGCGGGCTTCCTTGGCAACCACTCGGGACTTTTGTAGGTCCGTCGCCTTCGCCCGGTTTTGTTCTTCAAGAAGCTAGTAACGGTCAGTAGCATCTTTTAACTCTATAGCCATCTTGGCTATTTTTTCTTTGCTCTCGCAATGCGCGGCCTGTTCGGCCCTTAACTCTTGGACCGCCTTTAAAGCGGCCGCATTTCTACTCCTTGGGTGCTCCTTGGCTTGGGCAAGCTCCGCCCGAAGGGTCTCCACGGTGGCAGCTCCATATGTAGTCACAACATATTAAAGATACTAGCATCATGCTGCTCTTATTATGTGACAATCACCAAAAAAATCACCTACCCTGTGCCTCGTCAAGCCACTTGTTAACAAGCACGTTGTCGGCATCTGCCGCATCCAGTTGCCGCCTTAGTTCAGCAAACCCATCAGTCCGGCTAGCCACCGGAGCTTTAACCACCTACACATAAAGGCGGTATGGTTATTACCTGGGACTATGATCCTCTGTTTGCCCCCGTTTTCGATGACAACCAGAGTCTCAGGGGCTACTATCTACACAGGGCACATCTAAAAATGTGTGGTACTGTCAACAATGTACATCATTTCATGTACCTCAAAACCCGTCAGTAGACTCATAAAGGCTTCATGCAACCTGCTTTCGGCGGACAAAATCCTTTCAATCACCGTACCCATCAACGTGTAGTGCTCTTCTGAGATAGCCGCTTGCTCTAGCAGATCCCTCAGTACGTCCGACCGCACACCAGACGGTGTCGGACTCTTTTGATTGCTCTCTTCAAGTGCCGGATACTGAGGACTTCGGGTGGCCATAGGATTACCTTCTGGCCTTGCCGGATTAGGAGAAACCCTCTCCGACGACACCTCGGGGTCGCCCGCCTCGTGAGGCGGTGTGGAAGGGGGAGGCGTTTCGCTCTCCATCATCTCTGGAAGAAGATCCCCTGAAGACGAGCTCTGCTGAGAAGGGCTAAGATCCAAACTACAAGATAAAGGCTTTGATTATTTTCCTCAGAAGTAAAGCGAGGTATTTTCATTATTAAGTACCCTTTTACTTACAGCTCGGTGGAGGGCTGATCCCCTTGAGGGCGTAGTGCGGCCAGGGTATCCCAGGGCAGGACCCTCCGGCGGAGATTTCTTCCCCCGTTTGGAGACCATTGTCTCCGGGTCCTTAGAGGTGGTTCTCTTCCTTCCCTGGGGAGAGGAAGTTTCATTTCCTCCTCCCCGGCTAACCTCCTTCGCGGAGGCGCTAGCCTCCTTGTTCCCCCCTTTATCTTCTCCTAAGGGCGCTTGATAAGGCGTGATCTCCAGCATCCTGGTTAGCACGGGATTTGGTGAGGTCTCAGGGAGGGGGCCCGGACACCTGATCAACTTTGCCTTCGCTATCCAATCCTGGTCAAAGAGCGGCTTTTTAGGGCTACGTTGCGATAAATAAACGGACATTGTGTTCAGATGCGAGGCTACTTACTTGGGTATCCGGGCGATTGCAGCTCAGACCTGCATCCTCAGTGATGTCCGGACACATTATTTGTGGTCCCAAGAACAATTTGTACATCTCTTCATGCGTCATGCCGAGGTAATGTTGAATAGCTCACGGTCCTTCCGGGTTGAATTCCCACATGCGAAGGGGCCGGCGTTTGCAAGGTTGGTCTTGTCGAACTAGCATAACTTGCACTACCATAACCAGACTTAAATCTCTCTCAAAGAGATCTCGGATACGGTTTGCACTATTGGCACGTCCTTGGCTGGACCCCAGCTCAGCCCCCTGCTGATCCATGACATCAGTTGTGGTGGGGGGCCTGAGCGAAAGGTGGGGGCAGCTACCCACTTGGCACTTCGGGGAGCTGTGATGTAGAACCACTCCCGCTGCCACAATCCGGACACCTCTGGGAAGCAACCCTCAGGCCATGGAGCATCAGCGATTTTGCTTATTAAAGTGCCTCCGCACGATGTGTGCTACCCCTCGATCATCTTCGGCTTCACATCGAAGGTCTTAGCCACAGACCAAAGTGAGGGGTAATGCGGAGGAAGGCCTCACATACGACTATAAATGTCGAGATGTGAAGAAGGGAATCCGGGGCCAGATCGTGAAAATCTAGCCCATAATAGAACATAAGACCCCTAACAAAGGGATCCAGAGTGAGGCCTAGTCCTCGGAAGAAGTGGGAGACGAACACAACGCTCTCGTTGGGTTCGGGAGTAGGGATGACCTACCCTCGGGCAGGCAGCCGATGCGAAATTTCAGCGGTCAGATATCTGGCCTCTCTCAACTTCTTGATGTCCTCCTCCGTGACAGAGGAAGGCATCCACCGACCTTGAAGGTTGGATCCGGACATAGTTGAAGGTCCGAAGCACCTGACCTGAGTTTTGGGTGTTAGAACTCGAGGCGGGGGAAGGATTTGATTAAGCACGAGAGGGAAAAGAGAAAAAGCCTGGTCCCCTTTATAAAGAGGGTGAATATCAAGCGTCCTCCTCGTGGCCGTTTGGGACTTGCCTAAGATCTAGGAGTCCTACCCATAGGCACGGTTGGGTTACCCACATTCGTATTGATGATAATCCCGTGATAAAGGGGACACGATCTCTGCTTCGACAATACGTGCCAAGGAAATAGCCTCGCGAAACACGCTGAGATTGGTTATGAAAGACGATTCGAATAAAGACCTGGCTGTGGTGTGATGTCACACTATAGGGTACGTCAGCAGATTAGATTTATGGAAATATTATTCTCTCTACGGTGGTATGTGGAACTTGTTTTGCAGAGCCGGACATGATCCTTGTGTTCAAAATCTTCTATGAAGTATTCGGAGGAGGAACCCGCCTTGCAATGCCGAAGACAATCCATGCGCCAGACTCATCATTATTGAAGCATGGTTCAGGGGCTATTGAGGGAGTCCTGGATTAGGGGGTATCCGGACAGCCGGACTATATCCTTTGGTCGGACTGTTGGACTATGAAGATACAAGTTTGAAGAATTCCTCCCGTGTCCGGATGGGACTCTCCTTGGCGTGGAAGGCAAGCTTGGCAATACGGATATGTAGATCTCCTTCCTTGTAACCGACTCTGTGTAACCCTAGTCCCCTCCGGTGTTTATATAAACCGGAGGGTTTAGTCCGTAACAACAACAACAATCATACCATAGGCTAGCTTCTAGGGTTTAGCCTCTTCGATCTCGTGGTAGATCAACTCTTGTACTACTCGTATCATCAAGAACAATCAAGCAGGACGTAGGGTATTACCTCCATCAAGAGGGCCCGAACCTGGGTAAACATCGTGTCCCCTGCCTCCTGTTACCATCCGCCTAGACGCACAGTTCGGGACCCCCTACCCGAGATCCGCCGGTTTTGACACCGACAACTGCGCTTGGCTCTTCGCCTCTTCGTGAAGTCGAACAATGATGGTACTCCGCATGTTGGATACTACAGTGTATGCCCCTGACAATCTGACACTGAATGGACTGATGCATGTCCACCGAGGGTAGGTTGCATTAGTCAAAAGGCGTAAGCGAGCTTCACCTTGTCCTGCAAGCTTCTCCTAGTTCTGTGAGTTGACGGGACACACCAAAAAGTAGTGCTAGTCCATACTCCCTCCTTTCCGGTTAATATGGCTTAATATTTTTTGCGGGTAAATGAGAGAGCTTTATTCATATATAAGCATTCTTAGGACAATCAGCCAAGACACCGGTCACTAGGAAGCGAGGTACCCCGCAAAAAAGTAGGAAGCGAGGTGTTTCATCAAGCCAGCTCTCGGCCACATTCAAAGTGCAGCAAGCACGGTTCGCACGAAGATGCGCCGCAAGGTTTGCTGACTTGTTTACATGCTGAATAACAAAAAAGAGGAAATATTACCGAGCGCTACTATTTGTAACAGGATATGAGCCAGAATTAAGCGAGAATTGTGGCGAGTGTTCCATGCAATCAACTTCCATTATCACATGCAAGAACCCTCGAAGAGAACCAAATGTGTTGAAGATTGCTTTATCACATTTTAAAATTATAATAAGAGTGCAGACGCTCCTCCATCCGGTTCCTAGTACTAGTATAGTACGTACATTTATAGACTATAGTAGTAGTACTAGTAAACTTTGCGCTTGGCTATTCGCCTATTCAGGAAGTCGAACAATAATAGCACTAGTAGTAGTATAGTGTATGCTTCTGGCAATCTAACACCGAATTAACTGTTGCACGTCCACCGCCTGAGCGACGGAGAGCTTTCATTAGTCAAAAGTTTCTCCTTGTCCTGCGAGCCACTGCGCGCAAGCTTCTCCCGTCCTGCAACCTTCTCCTCGTTTGGCAAGTTGACGGGACACAGCAAAGTAATGCTAGTCCATACTGCCTCCTCTCCGGTTAATATGGCTTAATTTCAAACGAGATAAATACAATGTCTGTCACTGTATATTTGTAAAAATACGGTCAGTGGACTTCATAATACGCTCATTGCGCTCAATATATATATTTTCCGGTGTTTATACGGTCACTAGCTCACCCTGACTGAGTATGTGTGTGCATGCATGTGTAGGTTGAGCACTTGAGCGTGACCGTGTGTGTTCCTTCGTGTGCTCGGACAAGCATGCATTAGGGCGTCGTTCGCGTTTTTGCGTCCATGTGTACGTGTGATTGTTGCATACACGTAGGGGGAGTACGTGTAGGGGCCACTAAGGAGCAGTTAAATCACACAGTAAGTTAGTCGGAAGAAGGAATCATCATTTCACTCTTGAATGACACGTACGCAATATAAAATGGTTGATACGGAGAGAAAAATAAAACCACTATATATACACTAGAAGGAGCCTAAGCTACAAGCCTGCTTGCTTAGGTTGCTCTCTTCACAAGCATAGAACGACGGGCCTGATCCCGCAACTGGGGGAAGGGAACAATGTTCTGCGTAGACGCGGTCGACATCGGCGAGGGAGAAAACCCATAGTTGGTGCGTCCCAATCGGGGGTCACCGCGGTATGGGCCGATGCCGCATCCCAACCGCCCTTCTAGCTACAGCCCGATGTCCCAGGTAGTCCATCTTCCTTTTGGAGCCGTCTTGCTCCACTGCCGTAGCTCCATCTCCATGTCGATCTTTCTCTACTTCTACCGGCTTCTACTTGTGATGAGTTCATGTCTCATGAACTAGTGCCAGTACTATTATTCTAATCACACTTCTTCAATATCTTTGCCATCAGGGATGCTCAATCAGGTCGATTTTAGTGGAACTGCACAAAAGCATCGTATGATCCGAGGGTGTCAGCCGTCTTTCCTTCGACAGGTTCTACCTGGCCAGGAAATTAAATCATGTTTAGGGTTTAGGGTTTAAGTCGTAGTGACCCCATCAGTAGTTTTTCTTTCGTACACGCTCTCACAACTTTTTTCTTTAATTGAAGTAAATATTGGCTATGATCTGTGAATCATTGAGATGCATCAGCATGCGTGTTAGTTTTCCTTTGTATTTGATGGAATGTTGTAACGGGGCAACCTTGGAATAGGAATGAAAATGGAGTGGAAAGTTTCCGTTTTTCCGGAGAAAAAATGGAAAGGGAGAGAAACCAACGTTTCATTTCATTGGATCGCGCCATCGAGCAAAACCAACATTTAAATCACGTCTGTCGTGTTCGTGTCTCACCCTCCTCCACGACTCGACCCCACACAGTCGCTCGGCATGTCACTCACCGCAAACCGAGTATACAATAACTTTCCCGCCTGCTTGTCGATGGATCGCGCCATGGAGTACTAGCACTACTGGAAGAGATTGACGAGTTGGGGGAGGACAGATAGCTGTAGCACGTACCCCTTGAACTTTTTACATGCATGTTGTAGCCGGCTATTGCGACCTTTGAACGCAGAGCAGCCGCGTGCACCCGGAAGCGGCGCGGGCGACGCTCTCTCGGCCGGCGCGCCGCTTCAATGCCGGCGCCAGTGAGAGGTCGCGTTCGCTCTAGCCGGGCATGAATGCGGCACTGACCGTTTCGGGCGGGAAGCACGCGCGGGTGATGAAGAGGGTTCGGGTTGGTCTGGACCGGCCGTGGCAGCGGTCCGGACGTGCGCAAACAAGAGATGATGTACGTTAATATTGATGTGTATATAATTAACAACGTAAATAATGTGCCAGTTGGACAAATATGATTGGAGATGGAGATGGAAATGGAATTTTACGTAAACACGGATATGCATGTCTATGTCTATGTATGTGTGCGCGACGATTCTCGCGACCTGGAAGCGGGAGCGTGTTTTTGATCGAGTTTTCTTTCTTGGTACATTAGAAAATCAGTTTGTCTAATTCACATCTAGATGTTATTTAAGGATATCACATCTAAGCTCCCACAAGTATATAATGTAGCAACAAGAAACAAAATAACTAGGAAAAAATAGACCACAAATAGAGTGGACATCAACTTAGGGTTTGCACTCTCCACACGCTCGCCGCACTACATATATGTTACACGCTGGAGGCTCAGCATTCATTTGCTAGGGTTTGCTATATTCACAGTCTCTTACCCTCTCTTCACCAGATCTAAACAAGACTGCGTTGGCCTCTTGTCTCTCTCTCTCCCCCGTCACAGCTGGTGAAGGAGGCGTCCGTATCCCGTCGCACCGGGAAGGGGAGGAGGTGCAGCATTCACACTATCGCCTTCAGCGAGGGAGGCAATCCACTACCGGCTGCGCTGTTCTCTTTCACCCATCGCTTGTGCGGGAGGGCCACCGACCCCTTCTTCCTCGCTGCCGTATGTAGTGTGGGTAGATCCGGCCTCCCGCTGCATGCCTTGCCACATCCCGACGACCCTAAGGTATAAGTTTCTTTGAAACCGTCGTTGCTCTAGCTGCATGTGGATCTTTTTCGATCTATAGTCGAATCTTGGTCTTGGTTCAAAGAGGAAAGAATGGTGCGATGGGCTGGAGCAAGAATCTACGATGTGGTTCAATGAGGAAAGGAGGGGCGGAAAGTAGTATAGACTGGCTATCCAGCCGCTTTGTAGGTCGAAAAGGGAAAAAGAGGGTAACCCAGTACACACATCTGTAAGGAACCGATCTCTTTGTTGAAAAGGGAAAGAAACTAGGGGGTCGGGTAGTTTGTGCAGGACTAGATTTGCTGCCCTCACATAGGAAGAAGGATCAAAGAGAACAAATATGGGACCAACGCATATATGTTGCCTGGCTACATACTCTGCATCACCCATTTATACGTGTGGACGCACATGGTGCTAGCATGTCCCATACAACTACTATGCTGTTGTTAATTTAAGAATGCCGCCGGAAAATTGAAGCAATGCCACTGTTAAAAGTAAATTACATTTTTTAACGAATGTTGTTTTAGGAAAATGTCTCTGTTAATATGAATCAATCCAACCGTTTTAGAAATGCTACTGTCCTACTTTGTTTTCCATCCAAGATAAGTTAGATGCTTCTTTCTGTCACCATTTGTTTCATCCTCCTTCGTCGGCAAGTAATTGTTTCCTTTTTTGCCTCTGTTAAAACAGGGGTATCGATTCAACTTGTTGCTATTGCGACATTTTGCTTCGCTACTCGAAACACTTATGTTTTAAGAGTGTTTTGTGCAGTTCAACTTGAATGTCACACCGGTGACTTTGCTTAATTTTGGTGGAACTGCACAAAAGGAGATCGAGATTTGTTTCTAGTCTTTGTGGCGAGTTGTTTCAAATCTTGGTCTCAACCACATGATGTGCAGTGTGCTTTGAGATGTTGTGCTACTTGTTTTGGTACTGTTTTAAATAAATGTTGAATTGAAGCTATTGTATTGTTGTCTTTTCCCATTAAGTAGTGAACAAAAATGGGACCAACCCAGACATGATGTTTGTTCCTTTGTTACAACAAATTCAGCATCACCCCCTTTATAAGCCAGTAATTGATGCCACTCTCAGAATTAACTACTGAATCTTATTTCAAAACTGCAACACTTGTTAGGGATTGGCGGGATTACCATTTTTGTGGCCGCATGTTTCATCCTCCTTTATTAGCCCGTAATTGATTCCTTTTTGCCTTTGTTTAAACAGGGATATCTATTCAACTTGTTGCTATTGCAACATTTTGCTTCGCTACGCGAAACACTTTGCTTGATTTCGGTGCAACTGCACAAAACAAGATTGGATTTCCTATTCGTGTTGGCAGATTCGTATTTTATCTTGTCCGTCTCATGAAAGGTCAGTACAGGCCTTCATCCACATGATTGTGCAGTGTGCTTTGAGATGTTGTGCTACTTGTATTGGTACTGTTTTAAATAAATGTTGAATTGAAGCTATTGTATTGCTGTCTTTTCCCATTAAGTAGTGAACAAAAATGGGACCAACCCAGACATGATGTTTGTTGCTTTGTTACAAGAAACTCCGCATCACCCCCTTTATAAGTAGATGGAAGCACATACAATTGTTGCGCCCACTCTCCCCTGGAATTGTTTATGCTTTTCGTTAATCTAATGCCGCTGGTAAAATTAAGCAATGCCACTCTCAGAATTAATTAACTACTGAATCTTAGTTCAAAACTGCAACACTTGTTAGGAATGGTACTATCCTGCTTTGTAGTTCTTTCTACATGTTTAACCAAGGTATTGTTAAGATAATGTCTCTGTTAAAATGAATCAGTTGCATTGTTTTAGGAATGGTACTTTTCTGCTGTGTCGTTCTTTATACATGTTGAAACAAGGCATTGTTAAGATAATGTCTCAGTCAATATGAATGAATCACACTGATGGAGAATTGCTACTCTCCTGCTTTGTTTCCCATTAAGATAAAGTAGATCAGTAGATGCTTTTCTTCTGGGAGTACAAGTCATCAACCATTATTTCTCAGTAATTGTTTCCCTTATACCTATTGTTGCTTACAGGGATATCAAAATTAAAGCTCAGTTTTATTCCGACTTCGATTTTAGTTGAACTGCACAAAAGGAGCCAATGTGTCCAAGGCAAACTGCTGCATTACTGGGTCCAGTTGGTCGTTCCACTTTGCAGAAAGAAGCAGTCACTGTTTGCGCTACATTACAAAAGGAATGACTGAGAAGCTTTACAAAGTATTATTAGACACCGGTGACATGACTAGTCTGTCGAGACCATTGGCAATTTAACAACACGTGGAGTGCCCTGGGAAAAAAGTGCCCAAACAAGTACAAGAAGCTATGACAGGACGATCATAGGCATTACATATTTTGAATGGGAAAAGGTTGTCAAAGTTTAATCATTGATGTTAGCAAGAAGACGTTAGTTTAATATATTGGAATTGGAAAACCTTGTCAAAATTTGCTCATTGATGTTAGCCAGAAGACATGCATTTGATATTTTTGAGTGGGACGCCCTTGCTGTGAGCAGCGTCGAGTGTTTCTTCCTATTCCTGTGTTCAGTTTAGAAGTAAATAGTTACTCTGGTAAGATATTCCTGTGTTAAGAGTTTGTTCTGAATATTGTCTATGTAATGCCGGGCCTTGTGTTTGATTGCAAAGTTGAGCTTGGAATGTTGTGGCATGCGGCATCATGAGCTGTTCACCGTGCCTCCTGAGAATAATGCTTCGTATTGTTTTGCATGTCGATCTAATGCCAGTGATTTGCTTGTTAAGAAGATCATCCTCTTCTGTTGTTTCCGTGCCTAAGAAGTTCATCGTCTGATGTTTCATTCATAGCCTATACGACAAGTCGGGTAGGTTAGACGTGAAATCATATGATCTTCCGACCAACTCATGATATTAGGCCATGATTGGATCGTCGTTTTCCAACCAAAACCGCTTGTAAAACTAACACTTGTAAATTAAAGCAGATGGTCTCGGGCAAAGGTGCTTGGTTGGTCGATTTCGACTAGTAAAATATTGGAAGTACTTCACACACGATAAAAACGCTGAACGACACTCGGACGACTGCTAATCCAACCGTTAGCTGCTGTTTCAGCCTTGCCCATGGATGGCA
This sequence comes from Triticum dicoccoides, assembly GCF_002162155.2. NCBI lineage: Eukaryota > Viridiplantae > Streptophyta > Magnoliopsida > Poales > Poaceae > Triticum > Triticum dicoccoides. The sequence continues at coordinate 163,370,732 of NC_041384.1, read as the reverse complement.
TGATACGCACGTCGTGCATGTATCGTCTGGTAATGTCATCCATATAGCAGTGCTCGTAAAATATACACTGGTCTCTCAAATTACAAGCGTAACCCGCCGGTTTTACTTACAGATCTCGGTTTCCGATGACGAGTAAATTACACTTGTATGTTAATATAGGTTTGAAATAAACCAGAGCTCCCAAGCGCGGCCTTACCATTTCATGTCGTCTCAGTTTCTCGAAGGTGCTCATAGGTGTCCGATGATCCTGGCTTCCTGAATGAGTAGTGGGCGATGTATCAGACCATCCGTAGGGCCCGCGAGGCCCTCTCCGTTGTCCTTCGAGTTGTTGCGCTCGTCGTGGCGCTGAGCATTGTTAACATCGTCAACGAACATGAGGATTCAGGAGATGACTTTATTTTGACTGGATGACACTAGGGACCCACTAGGGCCATAGCTGTACGTACGCAAGTGCCTCCTTATTATGTACAACTATATTTTTTTTGCTTTCTCCTGGTTTCCTAACATCACGGTTCCACACCATTGTCAACCTATGTAGTCAATATAAACGAGAGAATTGCACAAGGTATTAACTGGGCGGGCTGTGGCCCGTATAGCCCAGGCCAGATATCCAGCCTAGATACTATTTTTTTCAAGATGAAAATGGCTAGCCTAGTTGTACGTCTTTTTGAGGAATACCCAGGCAAGGTCAACTTGTTATTCTCCGCCCCGCTGGGCTGCAAATCTTTCCTAGGAGGGATGCATTAGGCTTAACAGAAAAATGGGCTTTAAAAATAATAAATGGGATGTAATTATAAAAACTGGGCAGTAACTATAAAAAATGCACCAAACACGAAATTAGTTTATAAAATATTATTTATGGATTTTGAAAATCTTAAATTTTCATTATTGCGCGCGCAATGTTTCGTTGGATTTTTACATAATACAAATTTATATTTAATCTGACTAGAAATTTCGGGATAAAAATATTTCGGATCCCATCAAAATGTGGGAAATTTTATTGAATTTTGTCTTCAACGGTTGGTTGAAATTATTAATCGTTGTCCTAGCTAGAAAATGGGTTGTACTTTTAACAAACTGTAAATGGGATGTTGTAAATTCCATTAGAATTCAAAAATGGGTTGTACATTCTTACAAAACGCAAATGGGCTATAAGTTCTCTGAAACACACTTGTGGGCCTACTAAGTGATGCGTCCCCTAAAAAAATAAGTTGGCGCGTATGCAAGGCTTTGTCAACTTATTATAGTCAACACACGGTTCTAGCAGCAGTGGCCGTTGGATGTCTATCCAAGGGATGTCGTGCTTCTTCTTCAATCTTGGATATTCTTAGCTTCGGCCACCCAAAAAATGATTCCTCCCACTGACATCTGGGGCGCACCGTTTCGGAGGCTGACCTGTGGGCCTACTAAGTTGGAGCGTACCAAGGGCTTTGTCAACTTAGTCAATATAAACGATTCTAGATTCAGTGACCGTACGATGTCCATCCAATGGCCGTAGTGCTTCTTCAACCTCTGGTCTTCTTGGTCCAGCCGCCCAAAGCAGCGCCGGTCGTGCCGCCTGCTCCTGCCTCCCGTGGCCAGCTGTGCTGCCGCAGAGGCCTCACCGCCCCCATACTACTCCCACCGCTGTCCAGGCCATCCCTCCACTCACCCACACCCCCTGTTATTCTATGGCAACGGCAGCCTCACACCGCAACTGAACCAGTGAACGCTCGTACTCCTCTCTGCATGGGCATCCACTGCTGCGTCTTGCCTGGCTCCGCGTTGTCCCCTTCCTAGGCCTCGTCGTCATCCACCGACGTGGTGCTCTCGGCGCAGCGTGGTCAATGTGGTCAACGACCGACTTTCATCGAAAGAGTACTGTACGTGGAGAGGCTGACAGCTGGGTCCACGGCAGCCGCAAGGAAGTGCCTCCTTATTACGCGGAAAATAATTATTCCTCCACCTGACAGCGGGGACCCACCGGATGGGCCACCAGTATTTTGCGAAAAAAAGCGTTTCCCCCTGACTGCTGGGACCCACCGGACGGGCCACCGTATTTCTCGAAAAAATGGTCCCCCGCTGTCAGCTCGGACCCACCGGAAGTGCCTCCTTATTACACAAAAAAAAATGAATACTCCCCCGGCTAGCTGGGACCCACCTTGGTGGGAGGCTGCCTTGTGGGCCTATTAAGTTGACGGGGACGAAGGGCTTTAACAACTTAGTCAATATGAACGATTCTAGCTCCACTGGCCGTACGATGTCCATCCAACGGCCGTAGTGATTCTTCAACCTCTGGTCTTCTTGCTCCAGCCGCCCAAAGCAGCGCCGGTCATGCCGCATGCTCCTGCCTCCCATGGCTGGCTGTGCTGCCACAGAGGCCTCACCGCCCCCTACTATTCCCACCGCTGGCCAGGCCCTGTGGCGATGGAGCCTCACACTGCAGCCGAACCAGTGAACCCTTGTACTCCTCTTGGCGCGGGCTTCCACTACCGCGTCTCCCCGACTCCGCGTCGTCCCCTTCCTAGGCCTCGCCGTCGTCCACTGCCGTGGTGCTCTCCGCGCGGCGTGGTCAACGTGGTCAAGGAACGACTTCCATAGGAAGAGTACTGTACGTGGAGAGGCTGACAGCTGGGTCCACGGCCACAGCCCAGTTTTTTGTGATTTGCCAAGTAAGTCGCTCTGTCGGGCTTGTTGGGCTGCAAATCTTTCAAGACGAGGAGAGCTTTCATTCGGCTGGCCGAGAAAATGGCCCATCAGTAATGAGAACTGGGTTGTACATTTTTAAAACACATCAAATCGGCAATTAGTTTCAAATATCTTTTTTTTATTTCAAGATTTTAAATTACATTAATTTTATGCATGGATAATTTGTTGGATTTTATATTGATATACATTTATTTTTAAAATCAGTTTGAATGTGAGTCAAAATTTCGGGATTAAAAACAGTTCGGACCGCACCAAAATATGCAAAATTTCGTATAATTTTTTAACTGTGGCCACAATATGGGCTCCAAAAAAAACCTTAAGAATTAGCAAATGGGTTGTAAATTATTAGAAATAATGCCAGATGGGATGTATGCTGTTTTCCACAGATTTGAGGCTTTCCTAAAAAAAGGTTGACGCACAAGCACTGACTGTTGGATGTCCATCCAATGGCCGTCGTCCTTCTTCAATCTCTGCTCCTCCAGCCTCTCAACCAAGCGCCGGCGGCACTGCCTGCTCCCTCCTCCCTGCGGCCGGCTGTGCTGCCGCGCAGGCCTCACCACCCCATCATACTCCCGTCGCTGGCCTAGCCATCCCTCTACTCACCCACACCTGCTGTTATTCTCCGGCGACGGCAGACGAACCAGTAAACCCTCGTACAGTCGTACTCCCCTCCGTGTGGGAAATGCCGACTCTTCCCTGCCTCCGTGTCGTCCCCTTCCTAGGCCTTGCCGTCGTCCACCGCCGCGGTGCTCTCGGCGCGGCGTGGTCGATGTGGTCAACGACTGACTTCCATCGGAAGAGTACTGCGCGTGGAGACGCTGACAGCTGGGTCCACGGCCGCAGCAAGGAAGTGCCTCCTTATTACGCGCAAAATAATTATTCGTCCACCAGACAGCGGGGACCCATCGGACGGGCCACCGTATTTCGCGAAAAAAACGTTTCCCCCTGACTGCTGGGACCCACCAACTACACCTTCGCACGCAAGGAAGTGCGTCCGAGCAAAAAAACAAAATGATTCGCCCCCCTGACTGTTGGAACCCACCAGCTACATCTTTGCACGCAAGGAAGTGCGTGACAGTCGGGACCCACCTGGTCGAAGCGTACGTAGCGTTGTCATTCTGGTCACGAACATGTACGTACATATATACTGGTGGATGTAGAGGCGTGCACGTGTCGTAGTAGAGGCATGTATGTGTCGTAGTAGAGGCGCGCACGTAGCATGTACATGTACAGCGGCCAGGGTGAATGAAAGAAAATATGGCCACGTATGTGTACATATGGGCGGGGTCTTGAACGCCTACTCACGCATACGTACGGCCAGGGCTCATGTACATGGCTGGGTCGGAACGGAGAAACAGCATCATTGTCGTGTTCATGGGGAGGCAACGGAATGCGTCGTGTTCATGGGGAGGCAACAGAATGCGTCGTGTTCATCGGGAGGCAACGGAACGCGTGGGAGCCAACCGGCTGGGTTGGAACGGAATGCGTGATCGTGTTCATCGGGAGGGCTTGGATGGAACAGGCGATGGAAACGAGGCCTGGCGTACCGCACAACGGAGGAAATGGACCTGCTATGTTCGGAACGGGGGTCATGTTGATCGGGAGGGGTCTGGCGTACCGCAAAACGGAGGAAACGGACCTCCTACAGTCGAAACGGGGGTCCTGTTGATCAGGAGGGGTGTGGCGTACCGCAAAATGGAGGAAGCGGACCTCCTACGGCCGAAACGGGGGTCCTGTTGATCGGGAGGGGTGTGGTGTACCGCAAAACGGACGAAACGGACCTCCTACGGTCGAAACGGGGGTC